>NC_092497.1:77461248-77834998 GCF_047495875.1 Pithys albifrons albifrons | reverse complement strand
CTTTCAACTAAAGGAAAAGTATTCTTCCCAGAGCTCAGATTCTACAGAAGTCTTTGATAATTTAACTTGTGCTCCAATCTGTAGTTAAAAAAATAAAACCAAAACCAAAACCAAACCAAACCAAACCAAAAACATCAAAACCAGAAACATTGCCTTTTTCTCAAATTTTTTCATCAATCAGCTCTAGATTTAACCAGCTAATGATTCCTCTCCTTCTGTCCTCCAGAAAAACAAGCTGTCTTCAGAATTATTTTTCTCCCTAACAAAATTGTAGTGACTTTCCCATCAACTTTCCTCTACTTCTAACTTCTGCAGAGACCTAAAATCCTAGGTAAGCTGACAAATGCATGGGAGTCATTTTAGCAAATGCCTTTAGATCTCAGACAAAGAGGGCTTTATCTTTACAGTTTAACTTAACTTGTTTTGCAGTCTTCAGAACAACATTTTTCATAACTGTAGATAGTCTGGTATTATTCATTCAAATATATCATGGCAGGAAGCAATCTTTGCTTTTGAGTTTGTGCTTTACTGTAATAATACCATATACATTCATTCTCAAACACTTGATGAGAGCTGCTTTGCCTTTCCACTTTGCTTAAAGCTTTGCCTTTCCACTTCTAAAAAAATTTTTAACTTTCATTTTCAATTGGCATATAGAGATTAAAATGTCCATAACCATATATCAACAAGTTTCTAAAAAAATTAAGATTTTCAGTATATTAATTTTGGATACATACACTGAATTTTTTAATGTTACATCTTACTAAGCAAAATCTCACTTCTGGCCTCATTGTATTTTCCTTTTTTAAAGTACCAATAATAACCCAAATAAATTGTGGTCACCACAGTGAATATTCTGACTAGCTTCTACTTGTGGAGCTATGGAGAGGAAAAATTTCCCCAAACATCATAGTTCCTTGCCCCTAAAAAGCACTTTTATATTTTAAAAGAAGTCAATAATGGCAAGTTTATGAGTTCATTTCTTGTTCCTCAGCATGGCTGTCTGAGTATGCATCACAAAACAGTCTGCATTCCCAGGTGTGGTGAGTTATCGACCAGAGCAGACACCCTCTCAGCTGATCAGATTTCCTCTTGCTTATGCCAAAAATGCTTTGAGCCTCCTGAATTCCTTTCTAGCAGAACTGAGGGAATGCAGACAGAATTAGAATTATTTCAAAATGAAATGTATCCTATCTCTTTTCAAACTACATGAAAATATGACTCAAAGGGACTTGTAATCAGATTTAGGGGAAAGTGGTGGAGTCAAACTGACCCTGAGATAGTTCAGTTGGTTAAAACTTGGTTTTAATAATGCCAAGGTCATGGGTTCAATCCCCTGTGTGGGCCATTGACTTAAGAGTTGGACTCGATGATCCTGTGGGTCCCTTCCAACTCAGAATAGCCTGTGAGTCTGTGAAACTCATGATTCATCCATTAGAATTTCTCAGTATAGGTAATAAATGAGGCATTTCTGGAGCAACTGAATAATTAGTCCATTTTCACAGTAGATCAGACGCATATAGCAGAAGCTTGTTTTGTAATTGTGACACATTTACAGAAATTCAGTGACTCAATGTTCAGTTGTTTTCATTTCCACCTTGAGGGTATCCTTCTGGAATACAAGCAGACAAATCTTACAGAATAAACCCTGTAGAAACACTTGTTACCTAAAGAATTTAATTTTCTCACACTACCATGATTCTTGTGCAAATCTGAGTCTTATAATAAAATACACAGGAATTTTTATTAGTTTTAAAAGATAACTTTGCACCCAAAGTCACTTTGATTATTGATATATCCTTATGCCAGTAAAGCAGTGTAAGAAAGAATATAACACTATAATTTCTTAAGGATAAAAACTCCATAACCTTTGAATTAGAATAATAAATATCAGTATTAATTTATGCAGGCTATTAAACAAGGTAGGATAATGCAAATACATTGATAATGTAATAAAAGAGATTAATTGCTTTTCTCCCTTCTGCACACAACAACAAAGGAGGATGTGACTGAATAGATTACTCATACCTTAAAAAGCAGGGGGAAACCTTCTCCTTCATATGTTCCAATTAAAAAAAATAAAATTTTTTAAAAAGTGTGACCTAAAAAATAAACAAACTAACAGAACATAAACAATTTTTTCCTTGACTGGAAGTTCAGGAGGAGGCTGTTGAGTAAAAACTCACTCAAAAGGTTTTCATGATTTGAAATGAGCCATGATGAAGAACTCGTATATTTCAAGAGGAACCAAAATCATAAAAGTTCATAACATGTCTGAATGAAAAAAAAATATCTCTATGTCTGTACAGAGGTAAGTTCAAACATAACACCGTTAGGAAGAGAACTCTTCCCTGTGTGGCCTGTTTCACAGAATGACATTAGAATCCAGTTAATTCCTGCTGAAGGGTAGGTGTTAATCTATCTTAGGAAACAAAATAAGCAATTGAAAGATAGCATAGAGTAGTCAGGTTGTTTTTCTTTTATCTGTTTTTCATTTTTTGAAATTTTATGTTTTACCATAGTAATTATACTTCATCAATTCCAAATCTGAGGTGTAGAAAATTAGTCATTGCATATACTTTTTCTTACTTGCTGTAAATAGAACCAGCTGCTGTGAGGGTGCTTCTCAGGCCCTGGTAAACTAGGCTGCATAATAACATGAGGTCAAATAGGAACATATCCCTACCAGTGCATATTAATTACACACCTGAGACCATTTGAAAGGATGTTTACCCAAATTTTTTCAATTGAAGTAGCAAGAATGAGCAATCACAGGAAACCATCATTGAAAAATCATAAAGAGACTTTTGCAGCAAAAAGAAAGTAAGTCTAGGAGTAGCATGAGAGGCTGCAGTAGTGGAAGTGACCTTGCTAAAGGAGTAGGTGCCAACAAAGCTCAGTTTGGCACCACACAGGTCAACCAGATGTCTCCTGGCCTCTGCCTGCCTGGGCAGGATGCATTCCCAGGGGTGCTGTGAGCAGCCTTTCCTCCTGTCCACGTGGTCCAGAAGCTGGGGGATCAAGAAGTGCCCACGCTGAGGAGCTGGCTGGGGGCTTGCATGGTGGCTCCACCCCAGGAGTGTTTACAGCCAGGAATCACAGGAGGCGTGAGCCTCCATCACTTGGGGGCTTCTCTGGAGAGACTTGTAGGGAATTGCACTTGTTTTAGTTACAGAAGGGTGCTCAGAGATTGGGGGGTGCTTCTGAGTACTTTCTTAAATAGCTTCTGGTGTGGTTTATGAATTGCATCACTGACACTGATCTCTGTATAGCTTATTGATTGATGGTTAATTACATATCATTAACAAATCAATAAACCACTTTGATCACACTTTTTTTTTAACATGAAATTAGAATCCTTCCCCTGTGAAAGCTCATAAGTTCTCATTTAAAATAAGAAATGGATTCCCAAACATTTTATAACATGTTATACTTTAAGATGTATTGTAGATAATTATTCCAGAAGAAAAAATAGTCCTTTTATTCAACAAAGTTATGCTCAGGTTATACCACTACAATTAAGAAACTGGTACTATAAGCCTGTGGCTTTTAAATTTCTAATTAATATTACCTTGAATATTTTGCAGAGGACTCAGATAACTCTATAGTAAGAGGATCAGAATTAAAGCAACAGGAATAACAGTATAGAGATTTCTGTTACTGGTTTTTTCATTCATTTTTGGCCAGTTCTTTTGTCAAGTTCTTTCCCATTTTTCTTGTACTTTGTCCATCTAATTTTAGAAACAAAAAGTAAAGCACACTTTTAAGCAAATTGTGTTTGCCCTTTTCAGAAATTTTTTTGTTCATTTCCGCGAACTCACAAGATTATATAGCTCTTGATCTTCTTCAGTAACCTGAACAGCAGGTGCAAAAAATAACTATTTTCAGAGGCATATTTTAGAAACTGAAGATGGATAGATATGTTCTTTAGACATGTTTATTTGTACAATTAAAGTAATGCTACATAAAAGATCTTAATAAAAATACTCTCATAAAATCCCCACATGCATATACATATAGAAGGAGGGGGTTAGTTAAAAAATACAACAGAAAAAATACTTTAATGAAGACAGAAAAGTTTATAAATTAAACCCTATATATTCTCAAGATTTCTATAACAAAATTGCTACCTCACTTGTCACATAACAAACACTATAATGAAATATTTAGGAGGCATCCCCAGATGACTCTGTTCTGCCACATAAGAATTTTAAATGCTTTCCATATTAAAATATTTGAATTATGCTTGAATTTAAGCCTAAGGGTCTACTATGAAATATTTTTTCTGGGAAAGGAAGTGGGTCCAATTCCAAATATTTAAGATAATTTTAAAAAATCCACCTTACAAATAACTGGTTTTCAGTCCTGTAGTTTTTTTATTCTTGAAGAAATGCAGTTGATATTCTACATATTGTGAGTCTAGATAGTTCCTGAAGAACAAAAAATGCAAACATCATAAAAGGTGAGTAAAAGCAGTTTGAAAAAATAATTGTCTTGAACCAGTTAGAGTGAAAGATCCCTCAGGGACAGTCATGTCTCTTGCCCTAGGGCTCATGTAAATCTGAGGGGCTGTAATAAAAAAAAAAATCCAAAAAACAACAAACAAACAAACAAACAAAAAAAAAACCAAAAAACCAAAAAACAACAAACCAAACCAAACCAACAAAAAACAAACGAACAAACAAAAAACCCCAACTTGATTCTCAGTCTGTGGAATCACAGTGAAAGAAATCCTTACAGCTTGCATGTTAAGTCTAATGCAAATTTCGCCTGAAGTAAATTGTAAACTAATAAGAGGTTCTTCAGCAATTCAAGAAACATCCCACTATATGCTAGTATTGTAGAATTAACAGAATAAGGAGAATGCAGTTTTCCTACACCTAAAATAAATTCAAATGTACAGAACACATAACCCATGGACATAAATACCCTACAACAATGACTCTGTAATAGAGTCAGAATTACAAGCTACAGCTCTGCCTGGAAAGTCAGACATAACATTTAAGCTACAGTTCTCTTAGAAATCTTATATCAATGCTAAGTACAGGGAATCTAAAATATTGTGTTAAATTCTGGTGTTTGAGCAGAAATGTGAATATGGCTATTGACCCTGATGTTCAAAGCATCTTGTGGTAAGATGAATTTCTTGAAGCATCCCATTTTAGCTCTATGCCAATGCACCACTTCTGGGAGAGTCTGAAAGAAGAAATTATAGGGCAAGCAAAGAAAAAATTTATAAAAAGGAATAAGACTCTTGACAAATTGTCTACACATTCTTAAATTCTTACTGTGATAGAACCTTAAATTCAATCTTATTTTTGTGTCTTTTCATGTTATTATGTTATAAAATACTCTCTTCACTACAAATACATCATATTATGATTTCAGAAGATGAGGTCCTGGTTTCATAGTCTTTCAAGGCCTGAATATGCAGAAAAAGACTTGGCTAGTTAAAGACTTGAATGCTGTTATACGTCAAGCTTTAAACTATTTTTTACTTTCTTCCCAGCTCTGTCATTGGTATCAGAGATATTATTTCATAGATTCATTCACCTGAAACTGTCCAGAACCTGGTTAACCTACACTCTTTCTGTTGAAGTAGGATATTTTTTATTTGTGGGTACCATTAAAACACTGAAGTGTAAATAAGTGACCCCTGTTACATGAGAGTGTTTTGAGACTTTATTCTGAGTCGTTTTCATGGAACTGATAAAACACTTTAGTCCCCAGACTGTAAGAATATGTACCTTCCGAGCCAGAACAAATCAAAAACCTCTGAAGAGCTGGGACTCATTTCAGAAACCTGGTGAGGGCTTCTGGCATTTCAAACAACTTTCCTCCAGATAAACAGTTTTTGGTATTCAGAACACTGTTCCCAAAGTCTTCAGCATTACTGGTTTTGATAAAACTCACCACTTTGGGAGATCTTTTAGACTTAAATAATGATCATAATTTATTTCAAAAGCTGCTATTATATTAGTCACAACTAGTTCAGTTGAACTTGACTTTGCTTTCACTTTGCAAATGTTGCTTATAGCATTATGATTTGTACACTCTGCACTGTAAAAAAAGCAATACCTAGAGTCACAGGAGTATTCCAAGAACATTTTTTGAAATTAGAATCCTTCAAATGTCTTGCAAATATAGTTCTTAGCCAATCTCTACTAATCATTATAGTTTACTTTGCCTCAGTTTTGGGATATTTTCCTTTATTAATTAATATTTGTCAAAATTGAAGTTATATTTAAATTTCTCTTTCCTATTTTTATCCATATGATTTAAGTGTTAGGAAGAAAGAAAGACAAAGAAACCCTATAGGTTGTAAAGGAGAGCAATATAGGAAAAAAGTAAAAAGAAACACAATGCTACTCACTGTATCGTAATAAAAAATATTTTTGATATTATGCTCCTATCAGAACTAAAGTTATATTTTTTAAGACGTACAGTTGTTAGAAGCTTAGTCAATATACGCACATTATGAAGACTCATTAAAATGTAGTATTTTGAGTAACCTAATTATTTCCTTTCTTTCACTTTTCAATAAGCCTTTTATTCTGATACTATCTCCAGAACAAAAACTATCTCTACAGTAATCAACCAGTGAAAAAGTGGGAGAATATGTCCCTTGCCTGTTGTTTCTGCCTCTCAAAAAGGAAGGAAGTGAGCATTCAATCATTTAAATTCTCCTAAGAAATGAGTAAAATTGAAGTACGCAATATTTTGTTTAACACCTCAGTAAGCATGGGGAATTTATGAATTCTAAAAATGCCAATTGTAGAGCTATGTGCATTTCAAGTCAGCTAAATGCTGTTAGAAAGCTGGCTCTTCTCTGTGTAACATTATAAAAACCTACAGCTAATCTGAATTTTAGCAAACGAAACAGTGGACAAAATTTCAACGCTGAAAAAAGATGCAAGCAATTATGTAGACATTAGCCTTGCCAAGAATTTGAATTTTTGGTTTTCTAGTTGTTAATGAGATGATTTTCTGGAAAATGAAGACAACTATAAGAGCAGTTTTTTACAGCTTTGAGGCCACCCATATATGCCTGTCACGTTCTGCAAGACAGTACACAAGAAGCTAAAAGATGTTATGTATACTCTCAATACATTCCTGAAAGTGCTTGTTAAGTGTCTGTCAGTATAACTCTTTCATGTTTTTTAATATTTCAAGCAGGTCACAATTTTTCCTACAAGAGCTCTTTTCCATTGTTATGCATGAATACTACTTATCTCACATTACAGTGTGACTGTAATTGCCTTTCTGCAATATTGAGAACAATGGGAACAAAAGTACATACATTTCTTTCTTTTTTTCTTTGTCAATTTCTACCAAAGCCAGGTTAATAACACTTTGTTAAAGGTCAGGTTTCAATACAAGGGCTCTTCTATCCTACTGTCCATCACACAAAATAATAAAGCAGATAAACACATCAAAATGCCTGCAGTGTAATTGTACAAACATCGAATTACATTTTTTTCCCTAAACACACATTTAGCTGCTTGTGATCCTTTGTTCCATTGCACATGTTCTGTAATATCAATCTCATGGCCAGCTACCCAGTAAAAATCCAAAATTTTCAGCTAATCAATCAGTTTTTCTACATAACTATAACCTCTATCTTATGAGACAGAATTTTTACTGTAAACTGTATACTAATATTTTCAATCATTCAGGCTGAAAATCTCCTTTTAAAGAAATTATTTTAGACTAAGCAATTTTTTTCTACCTAAATGATTTTAACATCACAAAAATTACTCAGCCTAGAATGAAAGAATAATCAGATTGCAGGCATTTAGTTTTCCATTTTGATGTTTCTTTTTGTAGTTGTCTAAATACTGCTCTAAAGATTATGCACAGCAGTGTTAATTGGCAAGTTCTGGTCTTGCTTACTTAGAGAGTCAACAAAAAAAAATGCATATACTATTCATACTGAGGTACTGCCTACATCAATGGACATGGGAAGGGCTACAGATGTCATTTATCTGGACTTCTGTAAAAGCTTTCCCTTGGTCCCCTAAACCAACCTTATCTCTAAATTGGAAAGAGATCGTTGAGATGGGGGAACTGTTCAGTCGAAAAGGAACTGGTTGAATGGTCATGTCTACAGGGTCTCAGTCAGTGGCTCATGGTCCCAATGAACATCAGTGAAAAGTTGTGTCCCTCAGGGATTCATACAGTTATTGGTGTTATTTAATACCTTCATCAATGACAGAGATAAAGTCATCGAGTGCACCCTCAGAAAATTTCAGATGACACCAAGCTTAGTGATGCTGTTGACACACCTGAAGGATAGGACACCATCCAGGGGGACCTGAGCAAGCACAAAACTGGGTCTGTGGGAGTCTTATGAGGTTTAACTAGGTCAAGCACAAGTGTTTGCACCTGGGTCAGAGCAACTCCTGGTGTCAATACAGGCTGGGAAATGTACAGATCAAGAGCAGCTCTGTGGACAAGGACTTGGGGGTGCTGGTGGATGAGAACTGGACATGAACCAGAAATGTGCAGTTGCAGTCCAAAAAACCACTTCTCTCCTGGGCTGCATCAAAAGCAGTGTGGCCAGCAAGGTGAGGGAGGGGATTCTGACCATGTGCTCTGCTCTGGTGAGACCCCACCTGGAGTGCTGTATCCAGTTCTGAGTTTCCCAGCAGAGGACATTGACCTGTTTGAGCAAGTGTAAAAGAGAGCCACTAATATGATTAGAGGGGTGGAGCACCTCTCCCATTCAAACAGGTGGAGAGAATAGGGATTGTTCAACCCAGAAAAGAGAAGGCTTGGGGATGACCTAACTGAGGCCTTCCAGTACCTGAAGGGAGCCTGCAAGAAAGGAGGGCAGAGACTTTTTTAAAGACAGTGTAGTAAGAGGACATGGGGAAATGGCTTTAAAATGAAAGTAGATTACACATTAGGAATAAAATATTTGCTATGAGTGTGGTGAGGGACTGGAACGGGTTGCCTAGAGAATCTGTGGATGCCCCATCCCTGGAAATGTTCAGTCAGGCTTGGGGGCTAAGAGCAACTTCATCTAGTGGAAAGTGTCCCTGCCCGTATTAGAGGGGTTGGAACTAATTGGTCTTAAAGGTCATTTCCAATGTAATCCTTTCATGATTCTATGATTGTCCTTACCCACTCCCCTGTCCACCCCCTGAGAAAAGCTTTCTTTGCCTAAAGACATAGTAAGCATTCCTGTCTTCTGAAAGATCAGAATTCAGCTGCTAATGGCACAGAAGCAGATGTGCAACTGTAATGGTTTGACCCATGGCTTCCTCAGTAACCATTGTATCTAAGGAAGTCACAAGTATTCCACACGTGTCTTCCACGTAGCAGTGGGGGAGTGGTTTTGTTGCTTCCTTTCCTTGGCTGAGGAGCTGGAGGGAGGTGGTTGAAGCCTGGTCCCTCCGGTGCCTGGTGTTTCTCCTGTCCTGGGTGAGATTGTTTCATTCTTGTTCCCCTTCCTTGAGGTTTTTAATTGTGTTTCTTTTGATTCATTCGGTTTCTTTGGGTTGGGTTGGTGTCTTCCCTATTTCCCAGCTAATCAATCCCCTTTTCTCCCTTCCCCTCTCCCCTGGGAGGTGGGATCCTATGTGTTGTGTATACAGTGTGGTTTGTAAATGTTAGTAAATATAATTTATTCTTTTTATTCAGTTCAGTTTCTTTAGAGTGCGTTTCTTTTCAGTTTTTTTTTTTCCCTTTCCTTTGCTGGGAAGGTTCTGGGGGGGGAAAGGGGGGCCAGTCCAGGGTTGGCAACAGCTAGGCCAAACCTGCGACATTATTGAAGGTTCCACCGAGATACTGACCTTGAGTTGTTTGGTAAACAATTCTCTGTTTAGAGAACAGTGGCCAGGAGAACTGCCAACTGAAGTGGTATTATCAAAAGAGTATCTTTTTGTTATAAACAAGGTTTTTGTTTGGGAACAGAGGACTCAGGCATAAGGTAAACAATAGAAAGAATGGTTTTCACCCTTTTTAGCAAATACCTGAGAGGTACCAGAGGAGGTCAGTCCAACCCTGCTGGCATGGCCTGGCAGTCTCTTGTAGTGAAAGGCCTCCTGTTAAGTGTCTTTCTATTCTTTTACATACTGATGGTGCTAATGCTTACTCCCACTCTGAGAGGTCTCCTAGGGACATACCTAGGTCTGCCTGATAATTGTCATCCATGTAAGGCCCTCCTGAATCTTGACATTAAAGGCCTGTTAAATTATGACATTAATGGACTATTGAGGGAGATCCCTACTGTTACAATTGGTCCCAGTTATTACCTAAATTGTATTGTGACAGCACTAGTGTTTATGAGGGTAATGGAACTGTTGTATAAGATTGGAAGAATGCTGGCACTTTGTTGCTTCCCTTGTTTTAGACCTAAGAAAGGCTATGCCTCTGGGGGACTCGCTGGAACTTTGGAAGGGGCTTCGGACAGGCCAGTCCCAGGGTGGGATGGGCCTTGGTCGGATCTCGGTAAAGTGCTAGGGCGTATCTCACCCTCCGCTCTTTGGAAGTTCACGCCAGAAGAAGTATGTGACTCTGCTGAGGTGGCCCGCTGTTTATCAGAAGAGTGTTTTTCCTATGAGGACCCGTATACGCGAGTCTCTGCTTTGTGTTGGGGCCTGGCTAGTGCTTATCGATGTGCCATAGACTACTGTCAATGGCTTGAGGACAGGATAGAATATGGAGATATGCCATCCGAGACCCGTGCAGTCCCTGTTCAGACTACCGAAAGCGGAGTCCAAACACAGCATGAGGTCAAGGCTGTTTCTGTAGAGACCCAAACTCAAGCAGCTGAAACTAATACAGCCTCCGTCCGATCTGTAGAAACCCAAACTCAAGCTGCAGACCCGGACATGGCTACCTCCGCTGTCCCTGCTAAAACTACAGTTGAGACTCAGACTCAAACAGAGGCCAACAAAGCCCGAGTGCAAGAATTAAAATGGAAAGTAGCTGGCAAGAAAGCTGTCCACATAGTTGAAGCAAAGACCCCGGAAAAGAAACATCGATCTCCGAGACGCAAAAGAAACAACTCCCCCCATGCTGATGAAGGAGCCTCTGACAGAGCATCGCACACGTCAGATGGAGAATGCTCCGACCAGGAACAACAATAGAGGGGCCCTGCCTCCTGCCAGGAGGAGGAGAGGGACGAGGATGATAATCGGGTGTATTGGGCTGTGTGGGTTCGATGGCCTGGCACATCGGATCCTCAGAAATATCGAGCTTTGGTAGATACTGGTGCCCAATGTACATTAATGCCATCAGAACATGAGAGTACAGAGACTGTGTCTATTTCTGGAGTAACCGGAGGGTCTCAGGACCTGTCGGTGGTAGAGGCTGACATGAGCCTAACAGGAGACCAATGGGAAAAGCATTCCATTGTGACAGGACCAGAAGCCCCTAGCATCCTTGGTATGGACTATTTAAAAAGAGGACACTTTAAGGACCCGAAGGGGTACCGGTGGGCTTTTGGTGTAGCCACAGTGATTGAAGGAGAGTCCAAACAGTTGTCTACTCTCCCTGGTCTCTCAGAAGACCCTTCTGTTGTGGGATTACTCCAAGTCAAAGATCAAGAAGTACCGATGGCCACTGCAACTGTACATAGGCGACAGTATCGTACAAACCGAGATGCTGTGATTCCCATCCATAAAATGATCAGGAAGCTGGAGAGCCAAGGGGTGGTCAGCAGAACACACTCACCCTTCAACAGCCCTATCTGGCCTGTACGTAAATCAGATGGAGAATGGAGACTGACTGTGGACTATCGTGGCCTGAATGAAGTTACGCCACCGTTGAGTGCTGCTGTGCCAGATATGTTGGAGCTCCAGTATGAGCTGGAGTCCAAAGCAGCAAAGTGGTATGCCACTATTGACATTGCTAATGCATTCTTCTCCATTCCTCTGGCACCAGAGTGCAGGCCACAGTTTGCTTTCACCTGGAGGGGCGTGCAGTACACCTGGAACCGACTGCCCCAGGGGTGGAAACACAGTCCAACCATTTGTCATGGGCTGATCCAGGCCACATTGGAGAAGGGTGAGGCCCCAGAACACATCCAGTATATTGATGATGTCATTGTATGGGGAGACACAGCAGAAGAAGTTTTCAAAAAAGGACGAAAGATTATTCAGATTCTCCTCAAAGCCGGTTTTGCCATCAAAAAGAGCAAAGTCAAGGGACCTGCCAGAGAGATTCAGTTCCTTGGGGTGAAATGGCAAGATGGACGTCGCCAGATTCCAACTGA
The DNA here is from genome assembly GCF_047495875.1 of Pithys albifrons albifrons. Lineage (NCBI taxonomy): Eukaryota > Metazoa > Chordata > Aves > Passeriformes > Thamnophilidae > Pithys > Pithys albifrons. The sequence goes on along the minus strand of NC_092497.1, from coordinate 77,822,775 downwards.
CGTCATCAATAAGATTGTAGCAATGGCTCCACCGACTAACAAGAAGGAGACCCAAGCATTTCTGGGAGCCATAGGCTTCTGGCGAATGCACATCCCAGAGTACAGCCAGATCGTGAGCCCTCTCTATTTCGTGACCCGTAAAAAGAACATTTTCCAATGGGGTCCTGAACAACAACAGGCTTTCAAGCAGATCAAGCAAGAAATCGCACATGCCGTGGCTCTTGGACCAGTCAGGACGGGACCAGATGTGAAGAATGTACTTTATTCCACTGCTGGAGATAAAGGTCCCTCCTGGAGCCTCTGGCAAAAGGTGCCTGGTGAGACACGAGGGCGACCACTTGGTTTCTGGAGCCGAAGCTACAGAGGCTCTGAGGCCAATTACACCCCTATGGAGAAGGAAATCTTAGCGGCGTATGAAGGCATACGAGCAGCCTCAGAAGTCATCGGTACCGAAGCACAGCTTTTCCTGGCACCTCGACTACCAGTGTTAAGCTGGATGTTCAAAGGAAAAGTGCCCCCTACACACCATGCCACCGATGCCACGTGGAGCAAGTGGATTGCTTTGATTACACAACGTGTTCGAATTGGGAGCTCGAATCGCCCTGGAATTCTAGAAATTATAACCAATTGGCCTGAAGGTGGGAACTTCAGCCTGGCAGATGAAGAAGAGGAAGAGTCAGTGAGTCGAGCTGAAGAAGCTCCACCATATAATCAGCTGCCAGATGAAGAAACACGTTATGCCCTTTTCACTGATGGTTCTTGCCGTATCGTAGGGAGGAGCCGGAAGTGGAGAGCAGCTGTGTGGAATCCCACCCAGCGGGTGGCAGAAGCCACTGAGGGGAAAGGCGAATCGAGTCAGTTCGCAGAACTCAAAGCTGTCCAATTGGCCCTAGACATTGCAGAAAGAGAAGGATGGCCAAGGCTCTACTTGTACACCGACTCATGGATGATAACAAATGCTCTCTGGGGATGGCTAGACCGGTGGGAGAAGATGAATTGGAGGCGTAGAGGGAAGCCCATTTGGGCTGCAGATCTGTGGCAAGATATTGCTGCCAGAGTAAAGAAATTGAATTTGCGAGTCCGCCATGTAGATGCCCATGTGCCCAAAGGTCGAGCTAACGAGGAACAAGATAATAACAGACAGGCAGACCGAGCTGCACAGATTGAGGTGTCACAAGTAGACCTCGATTGGCAGCAAAAGGGAGAATTGTTCCTAGCTCAATGGGCCCATGATGCTTCAGGCCATCAAGGCCGGGATGCAACCTATAAATGGGCACGAGACCGAGGGGTGGATTTAACCATGGACACTATTTCCCAGGTTATCCGCGATTGTGAAACCTGTGCTGCCATTAAGCAGGCAAAAAGGTTGAAGCCCCTTTGGTATGGTGGACGCTGGGACAAGTATAAATACGGAGAGGCCTGGCAGGTTGACTACATCACATTGCCACAGACTAGCCAAGGTAAGCGCTATGTGCTTACCATGGTGGAAGCGACCACCGGATGGTTAGAAACATATTCGGTACCACATGCAACAGCCCGGTATACTATCTTGGGCCTTGAGAAACAGGTCTTGTGGAGGCATGGCACACAGTCAGATAATGGGACTCATTTCAAGAACAATCTAGTGGCCACTTGGGCACGGGAGCATGGTATTGAATGGGTATATCACATTCCATATCATGCACCTGCTGCTGGAAAGGTTGAAAGGTGCAATGGACTATTAAAAACAACTCTGAAGGCACTAGGTGGAGGAACCTTCAAGAACTGGGATAAGCATTTAGCCAAGGCCACCTGGTTGGTTAACACCAGAGGCTCTGTCAATCGAGCTGGTCCTGCCCAAGCAGAATCCCTCCACACGGTAGATGGAGACAAAGTTCCAGCGATTCACTTGAGAGGGATGTTAGGGAAATCTGTCTGGATTACCCCTCCCTCGGGCCAAGACAAACCCATTCGTGGGATTGTTTTTGCCCAAGGGTCCGGAAACACCTGGTGGGTAATGAGGAAGGATGGTGAGATCCAGTGTGTGCCCCAAGGCAATCTAGCCTTGGGGAAGAACTAATGTTGTGCTTTGAGTTGTGTTTTGCAGGAAACCAGACACGAGACGAGGAAAAAACCCAAACAAAGCCGGTACTGGTATCCCATGATGTCCAACGATAAGGCAGCCCTAAACTGTGGACTAGGCCTCAACTTGGAACTGTGACTCTAACCAAAAGGCAATGGACTAAAGCTGAACTTATGCTGGTGTTGATCCTTGATGACAAGACATCTGCCTTGAAGGACCGCATATGGACTATATATATATATGTGTGTGTGGGATATAAGCAAATGCAATAATACAAAGATTGCGTGGAAAGACCAGTGTGGAATAAGGGGTGGAGAATGTAATGGTTTGACCCATGGCTTCCTCAGTAACCATTGTATCTAAGGAAGTCACAAGTATTCCACACGTGTCTTCCACGTAGCAGTGGGGGAGTGGTTTTGTTGCTTCCTTTCCTTGGCTGAGGAGCTGGAGGGAGGTGGTTGAAGCCTGGTCCCTCCGGTGCCTGGTGTTTCTCCTGTCCTGGGTGAGATTGTTTCATTCTTGTTCCCCTTCCTTGAGGTTTTTAATTGTGTTTCTTTTGATTCATTCGGTTTCTTTGGGTTGGGTTGGTGTCTTCCCTATTTCCCAGCTAATCAATCCCCTTTTCTCCCTTCCCCTCTCCCCTGGGAGGTGGGATCCTATGTGTTGTGTATACAGTGTGGTTTGTAAATGTTAGTAAATATAATTTATTCTTTTTATTCAGTTCAGTTTCTTTAGAGTGCGTTTCTTTTCAGTTTTTTTTTTTCCCTTTCCTTTGCTGGGAAGGTTCTGGGGGGGGAAAGGGGGGCCAGTCCAGGGTTGGCAACAGCTAGGCCAAACCTGCGACAGCAACTATTTTTGTTTCCATAAACACAGAGAAGCTTTTCTAAGTCCTGTGGTATTACATACTGAAGAATTTGTTTCTGAGTTTTGATAAAATATTCATATACTTGTTCAAAAGACAATATAGGAAAAGGCACATAAATCAGCTTATTTTCTTGCTGAAGCTTCATTCTAAGAATTGTCATGTCTCTACATATTTAAAAAAATGCTGAGATAAATAAAGAAGCTTGTGGCATCTGAACTTTTAAATAAGTAGATAATCATATACCTACCATGTTAGATCATGGTTAAGTAAAGAGGTAATTCTTATTGTGCAAAACTAAGATATATCTCTTATTCTAGACAACAAAGCTAACTGTTTGTCAGAGGTTGACATTCAAAAGTGATAAGTAATTTACATAAATCACGGTCATCTGTGTTTAGTAACCACTAAGGAGGTTAAATGATATATGAGTGTTATGTAAACACCGACTGAATTTCAAAATCAGAGAGAATAAATTAAGAAGAAATTTCAGAAAAATAACCCCCAAAATATCACAGCAGCTGTGTACAAGTGCTATGCCTAACATTTTCAATATGTTTGGAAAAAAAAAATAACCTTTCATATAATGTTTCAACATTTCCCTTTTAATTAGCAAAAGTATTTTTACAAGACCTTTTTAAAATGAAAAAGAATTGAGCTACTAACCCAGGAACTCCACAAATATTCTAGTTGAATTATGGAGCTGTCTAACCCAAAATAAAGACTAATATAATGAAGTCTAGGATGACTGAAATTGTTTGCTTAAATGTATTTTATCTGGCATAGCAATTCTGTCATTTGTCTAATAATGGTCTACAGATTCTTGTGAATGAATAAACAAGTGTGTGGATCATTCTAGGCAATGGAGACAAGCAGCACAAACTCTTCTAAACATCACAAAGACAAGCCCAGGACTTTTTACTACTCATTTCCTCTACTTCTGCCAATCTAATTTTTGCAGACATGTAAGCATTATATGTAGACTGATATGATCTTAACAACACTGAGTATCTTGGATTCTTGTAGCAGATATCTCAGCATGAAATAGAAAAATGACACAATTGCAATATTACTAAGAACTAAAAGGATTTAAATAAGGAATTTACAGATCCAGCATGAAGGTTTTACTTCATGCCAGCCAAGCCTAGATCCACCTGAACTCCTCATGGCTAGGCTTTGCAAACGAAGATTTGGGAAGGGCACTAGCTATGCTTGCTGCAAGCTGCTGGTGGCTAAAAAGGTCGATACGGGATAGGCAGGTCCGGTCACAAAAGGCACAGCAGAACGTCTCTTTAGGTGATATTGGTGAGGAATGGTTCTTTCTGCATTGTCTCTTCTCCTCCAGACTGACTCTCTGTGCATTCTCAAAGGAAGCAGCAGCGTCGTGAATGGTGTGTCTCCATGAATCCCGACTGGAGGCCAGAGTGGACCATTGATGGCAGTCAATATGGCCAAGGCTGAGGTGTTGTTTCAGGGAGTCCTTGTATCTCTTCTTCGGGGCTCCTCTCTTGCGGCAGCCGGTGGCGAGTTCACCATAGAGCACAATCTTCGGGAGGGGGTGATCCTCCATCCTGGAGATGTGCCCTGCCCAGCGCAGCTGCGTTCTCATCAGCATGGCCTCGATACTGCTGACCCCTGCCTGTTCAAGAACAGACACATTGGTCACGTAATCAGACCAGTGGATGTTTAGGATTGAACGGAGGTAGCGCTGATGGAAGCGTTAGAGAAGCCGCAGGTGGTGGCGTTAGATGACCCAGGATTCAGACCCATATAAAAGAGTAGACAGTACAATGGCTCTGTAGACACTGATCTTTGTACTTTTCTTCAGGTGTTTATTGGACCAGACTCTTTTATGGAGTTTTCCGAAGGCTCTGTGTGCCTTTGCCAGCCTGTTGTCTATCTCTTTGTCGATCTTACTGTCTGAGGAAATGATACTTCCCAGATAGGTGAACTGCTGGACTGACTTAAGCTCTGAATTGCCTATGGTGATGTGAGGATGATGGAAGACTTCTTGAGGTGCAGGTTGGTAGAGAACTTCTGTCTTCTTCAAGCTGACTTCCAGCCCAAAAAGCTCAGCAGCCTCTGCAAAGCAGGATGGGAAGCGCTGCAGAGCTGCTTCTGTGTGAGCAACAAGGGTGGCATCATCAGCAAAAAGCAGCTTGCGGACAAGGTGATTCAGGGTCTTGGTGTGGGCCTTCAGTTGCCTTAGTTTGAATAGGCTTCCATCAGTACGATAACATTCACTGGATATTGGTTCATGACTTTTTTAATTTGTAAGAATAAAAGGTTTTTGAGGAAGCACTTGAATTCCTTCACACCATTGAAGAAAAAAAGATTATTATATTGAAAGTTTAGTTTGTTTTCTCCTATAGATTGTTTCATGCATTTCCAGAAAAATTTAAACAGTCTTAGTCTTCCCTCCTCCCTTTGCCATTCCATATTTATCTTCTTTGTGGAAAAATAAAATAAATAAGATAAAATAAAATAAAATATAAAATAAAATAAAATATAAAATAAAATAAAATAATAAATAAAATTAAAGAGAAGGCATTGGTTTAAAAAATTACTCCAAAATATGACAAAAACACGGCATAAGGAGGACAGTATTTGTCACAAGAGATAGAAACTTTTATGTGGATACTTCAAGCCATTAATTCTTAAAAACTCAAGAACATTCTAACTTCTCATATATGTTTTTTAGCAGGGTAAATTCTGACTACTTTTGTACACCTTTAGGACACCAGCAATATTATGCTTTTATTCATCTATGTGTTTCAAATTGTTTTGATCATATGACAGTCCATACACTATAATTAACAAATAAAATATTGAAGAAGTGGAAACCCATGCTCCTTGAGCATGTAAAATTTGGTGTTTTCATGTATTTGTGTGTTTTCTTTATTTGTTTGGAATCTTTCTTATCAAAATTTTGTTAACTTCACCTCACATAGTATAAACAAGATTTCACTTGACCCAGTGTACCTGATAAAAAATTTTAATTTTGTTTTGGTTTTATTTCTTAGAACTTTTTGATTTCTAGTGGTGTTTTCAGATACCCTTGAGCTACCTAAGTCCTTGTTATAACCAAATATGCATTTTAAGTGCATATTAAAAGCAGAAAAAATAAAGAAGGGAAATAAAAAATTTCCTTTGTTAGGAGAAAGCAATTGCTGCTGAAGTCAGCAACTTGCTGATTTTTGAATGAAACATAAGATTGCTGGAAAACCACACCATGAGTAAGCTGTTTACTCACAACACAATATTACCATCACTGAAATAAAATGAATTATACTAAAAGCTGTTACTGAATGGCTTCAAAGTTCATCCCATCTAGCACTTAAGAAAGAGCATGAGGAAATAGTATCAGAAGTCTAAATGACCTGACAGAAATTTAATTTGAAGTTTTCTACAACTGAGCCCATTGTCAAGAGATCACAGAACTCCAGAAATAGGGAAGTTAGGAAAGACCTCTAAGATTATCAAACCAACCTTGACCAAACACCTTTTTCAACCAGACCATGGCACTATATGTCATATCCGGTCTTTTCTTAAACACCTGTGGCAACAGTGAATCCACCACCTCCCTGAGCAGTCCATTCCAATGTTTAACCACCCTTTCTATAAAGAAATGATTCCTGATGTCCAGTCTAAACCTCTCCTGGTGCAGTGTGAGATTATTTCCTCTTGTCCTGTCACTGGTTGTCTGGAGAAGAGGCCGACACCCAGCTGGCTACAACTGCCTTTCAGGTAGTTGTAGAGAGAATAAGGTCTCCCCTGAACCTCCTTTTCTCCAGGCTAAAAAACCCCAGTTCCCACAACCTATTCTCATGGTACTTGCCCTTTAGACCCTTGACCAACTTTGCTGTTCTTCCCTGGACCTTAATTAAGGGACTCAGAAGTGGACACAGTACTAGTACTGCAGCCTGATCAGTGCCTAGTACAGGGAGACAATCACTGCCCTGGTCCTGCTGGCCACCCTATTGCTGACACAAGCCAGAATGCCATTGGCCTTCTTGGCCACCTGAGCACATGGCTGGCTCATGTTCAGCCAGCTATCAACCAGCACATCAGCCTCTTTTTCTTTGAGCAACTTTCCAGGCACTCTTCCTTGTGTCTGTAGCACTGCATGGGGTTATTATTACCCAGGGGCAGGACATGACACTACGCATTGTTTAACCTCATACAATTGGTCTCAGCCCATCAATCCAACCTGTCCTGATATCTCTGCAAAGCCCTCCTGCCTTTCAGCAGATCAAGATTCCTGCCCAACATGATGTCAGCTGCAAACTGAGGGAGTATTTGAACCTTTCTGAATACAATTCAAACAAAAAAAAAAAAAACACTCATCTTTGTAATACTATTGCTCAGGCAGGTTTGTGTTAATGTTATGTATAACAACATTCTGAGTCTACTTTTGCTGTGATTCCATTTTTTATTGTTGTGTATAGTGTAAAAGAAATTAATATTATTAAGGATACCACAGTAACTGACACCACAGTAAATGCAAATCCACTTGGGCAACAGCCAATACTGAAAGCATCATTCAAGGCAAAAAACTATCAACTGAACACAATGTGAAGGGTTTATGTTTTCAAAGTATTTCAAAATCAATTACAGTCAGCTAATTATCAGACAGTGATTTGATGTTTGCTCTTGAAAAATGCAAATTCCTCATAGGGTATAATAAGTAATAAATAGTAAAATACCTACTTTGCATACTTAGTGTTAAAGCACTAGCAAGACAGACTGTAATAAAATCAGAGATCTTGAATTTTATTAGCTATTTTAATGCATGTAAAGTGCAGACAGTATTTAAAGTACAGCTAATGTGGTAAGACTTTATTATTATTACTGATGATGATGATGATGATGATAGCATTAACATGAAGATCTCTTTACTCAGTGGAGTTGTACTGTGGTTACTGTCACTACAATAAATAAATCATTGTCCAAAGCTAAGAACTAATCTTCAACACAAATTTATCTGCTGATTCTAACCTCTTGATTAGTACATATGCATGTCAACTACAAGATTTTAAAAAATATTATATATATACACACACACATTTTCATGTTCTGTGTTTTTTTTATTCATAATCTAAAGGACAATATCCATTATGTAGCTGAGAATTTGAAAGAACAATTTTAGCAGCAATTAAACACACAGAAGCAAGATAATCCTAAAAGTTTTGCTCAGTTGCACGCTTTTTGTACCTAAGTCAAACACGGTCTTCAACTTTGAAATCTTTACAGTGTATGTATCTAATCCATAAGTCTGCCTAGAAGCATATCTTACTGGTGTGGACAGTTCTGAATTTATTTCACACTAAAGAATGGTACTTATTCATAAATGAGATGTACTGTTCAAATCTGTATTTGCTGCAGCCTTGTCATGTCAGGGACAAACCCCTCACCAGCCGGCTCTATGTACCTTTAGAAACAGGTCAGTGAAAGAGTAACAATGAGAAGCATGTTGCTTAATTACTAATAGTGAGGAGCACAGCATTTAAAGGCCAGTATAAAACTGACTGCAAAACTGTGACAGGATGTGAAAACATAAATTCCATCTTTTGATGGAAGTCAGCTTCCCCCTTTCACAAAAAGTCCTCCCCTTTGCACCTCGAATGCAGTTGCATATATTCAGCAAATGATGTGGACAGGACAGCATCTGGGGCTATGGCACTCTCCCCAGAGGCAATAAATCCTTTATCTGGAAAACAGCTTATTTCCTGAGCCCTGGAATACAAGACTATCATATAACAGGAAAGGACATGTCCACTTTTTTCAGACCTGTGGGTTTGTGGAAGAAAGTTTGCACCTGGATAGCACTTCAGGCTCTTGATGTGGAGTAGACAAAGATCCAAAAGCACTTCTCCTTTCTTTTCCTGTTGGCTGTCTCCAGGCAGAAATGTGCCAAAAGCTCCAGATTTGCTTAGTGTGCTACTTCAAAATCTGTTAGAGAGTATCTAATGTACTTGTCATTACTCTAGAGAGCTTTAGCACTTCACTCCAAACTTTCACAATGGGAACAGGATATCTCAAAATTCAACACTTTTACATCTGCTGTTGCTGCAACTTACTGTGCAACTTGCTCAAGATTACATGGAAAATATAAGGCTGAATTTAATATCTTAATTCTGATTCTCAGTCTAATCCTTTAAGCATAAGCCAATTCTCCTCATGTGAAATACAGACTGAAAAATATGAATTTGGAATTACTGTCTACATCTGTCAGTTTTTGCTTTTAGCACAGGTAAAAAACAATGTTGTTTGTTTTTTCATGTAGCTACCATTCACATTCTTAAAAATAACAATATGCAGAGGGAAAGTCTTAAAGCACTGCAATCATTCTTTTCAATTAAAAGTAAATAAAAATGTCTTTAGATTCATAGGCTCAGCATCAGCAGTTAGTATGTAGAGTTCCCAGATGCCAACTAGAGTTGTACAGGCTCAAGAGAAAAAAGAATAATGATAAAGCCTACTTGACTGGTGAGCTAGAACTACGCTTCCCACACTATGGTCTAGGGAGTACAGTCAGCAGTCTATAAAGTCAGTTTTATCACACCAAGGAGATATCTGTCTGTCTCCAAGCAGAGGTACGTTTCGCAGATATAGCCAACCTGCAGTTCTTTCATTCAACCCAGAGGATTTCTTTAATTAGCCAAACAACATCAGATAGGCACAAGCACTGCACTAAAACCTACATGGCTGCATCTTCACTCTCAAGCTCACCTCACTGTTTGTTTTGACAGATGCAGAACTCAACACTTAAAAATAGAAGTCAGAGAGGAGGCTCAGGAGGACAAAAGACTCTTCAGTTGCTCAGCATTTGCTATCTGACAAGCTAGAAGAGCATACCTTGCAGCTCTAGCTCCATATAACAGACTGACTGAAGCTCAGATCAGTGTTCCCTCCTCTCCCTAGCCAACTGGTAGAGTCAAACATGCTACCAGGTCAGAAGGATCCATCAGTTTAATAGAGGGATGGACAAGGAAGCAGGCAGTGCACAAAGAAAAGCCTTCTTCTCCAAGCCTGGGAGGTTGCAGGGAGGCCCTTTGCACTCCAAGATTGCAGACCTTACCAGTGAGTGAAAGGACTGCCATGAAGTTTCCAAGGAAACCGGAATGCCACAGGAAGAAAAGTCTAGCTGCCTTAAAACCTACCACAAATTCTTTGACTCACAGGTAAGCCCAACACCCACACAGACATATGTAGTGGTTTTAGCTAGGCCTCAAATTGGCAGGCTCAGAGAATCTATGTGGATTGGGAGACAACTGTCACCTGACTGGGTAACCAAGGAAGTATTTCATACCAGATGACACAAACAAGATATGGGACAGCAGTGGGAGGTGTTAGGGCAGTTCCATCATGGCTGCACTAAGAGGAGGACGTCTGGCAGCTCCTCTACTATACTAGGCCCTGCTCTGGCTGCTGCTGCTTGCATTTTTGTTTGAGTTCAGGGAAGTAGAAATAATTTGTTGTTATACTTTCTCTTTCTTGCAGGGTGTCTTTTAGAGTGCTCATAGATTTAGAGTAATACACTATGTATTAACTGGGGAGTGGAAAATTATTTCTTGTTATACATAACTTGTGTAGGTGTGTGTGTTATACTGTAGTTTTCTGTTAATCTTCTCTTTTCTGTATAAATACATATAGTTAGTTTCAGCATAAACCTGTTTGAGGGGTTTTTTTCCTCTCCCTCTTCTTTTTTCCCTTGGCTGGTTGGGGGGAGGAGGAACCCTTTTCACTCTGTCCTGGACAGTTGGTGTTTTGCCAGCTCAACCCAGGACAACACACGAGTGTGTTTCAAAGCTCCCTACATCTACACTGCCCCTTTCTGGCAACAAGAATGGAAACTACCTCTTCCTCTGGCATTAAATACATCATGACTCTCTTTTCTGATGCAGGATGTGCTCAAGTGTTTGTATAGCATTCTACTGCTGCAGTTCACCATTGAAGTCACACACAAAATGAGAGCAAGCTTGCTGAGTGAGATGTCAACATGAAAGCATTTGAAGATTTACTGTTGTTCTGAGGATACAAAACATGATCCCAATTCTCAGTATGCCAGGAATTTTCCAATGTTTGAACCCATAGTTAATTTCCAGGAAGAAGGTAGTGTCTTTAACGGGAGTTCACTTCTGTAAAAAGTCACAAAAAAATGAAAGTCACTCTAACAGCCCACATCATGTTACATTTAGGTCTGAACTTTGCAATTAATATTTAGAGATTTGCTCTTAGGTTCATGCAGTTGCGTGTTTTTTTCTTTAACACAATACCAAACACACATGCACATGTGTGTTTCTGTCCAGAATACCTGTGTATGTATAGATACATAACTACTTACATACAGCAAGAGAGTCACTGAATGTCTATGGAGGTAGGAAGGGCTTCACAGGGACATTTATGTGTATATGAAGGCCCATGTTTGAGGCACAAGTTTGTTAACAAATGCTGGACTGCAAAAGGATCTTTGTATGACTGTTCCTCCAAAGCACACCACCAGTCTTTAGGGATCTGATCCATTTTTCTCCTAGCCATGCAGTAAAAACTACCTCTGATGTTCAGAATTCACCAGTTGTCTTGTTGGTTGATAGAGAGCTGTGACAGCTTTCCTGGTAACTCTTGAAGTCCCATTCTGCAGATAGGATCTCTGGAAGATTGTTCTTTGAAAAGATACCCAAAGAAGCTCAGCCTGCTAGAGAACTTTAAGATGAAAACTATCTCATATACATTTCCCTGTGCTGCAGTACTTTTCATCAGATAAGTGTCCAAAGCAAAAGATCATCTTTTCTTTACTGTTGTTTGAAATTTAAGAGGAAGAAAGTAGACAGAAAAATCTTTCAGAGAAGAGATAAAATGCTTTTAAGAAACATTTTTTAAGAAAGAGCTTTTAAAAGTTTTTCACTATTCTGTGTTGTTATGTGTTCTTTGGTTAAATCTGTTTTTAAATTCTTAGTTGTATGTTAAGGTTCTATTTGAATCAAAGATTAATAACTATCAGGGTCTTGCTCTTAGACCACTTAGGACTTCACATTATGGATATAGAGGTAGAAAGTTCATTTCTTAAGCTGATGTATGGACATTTCCCATATTAACTAACAGAGTTAGGGAGAACTTCTCAAGGCAGTTACAAGCTCCCTATCTCATTATTTAGGAGCCTCATTCTCTAAAGAATAACAATTATGTCCTATTTACTATACATTTTAGAATTATTGAACTTGGCTTTCAAAGAAGACACTAACAAAGGCATTATTTTCGGCTTATATCTTGTAAACAAGTGATCAAAAATTCTGAAGCTGCTTAACATGTCAAAGTAAAAAGAAAAAACCAAGAAAGTTTTGTCAGTCTCTGATCTGAAATGGAATAACTTAGCATGGCAGCAACAAATCATGTGGGATTGGTTATATCTGCTAAGAACTATGCTTCTGCCAAGATCAAAATAAGCTTTATATTTTCCTTTTCTACAAGGCATCCACCTTTCTTATTAGCTTCTGATATTTTATTCCCTGCAGCCTGCCTTTGAGAGTACTATGTAAACAATCATTTCTTTTTTCTTTTCCTGTTCCAAGTCAAATCCAAACTCACTCTCCTTTGTTGACATACAATATCTGAGTAGGAAAATATGGAAATAGGGCAAATGACACTCAACATCTGATTAATATATTTAGCCCCACAGACTTTCCTATGGTTGCAAATGGCAGTGAAGTTGAAAGTATTTTTGTCAGCTGTGACATTTAATAAGTAACATATTTGTGAAGAAAACTCTGCATTAGGGGAGTTTATTGATGCCTAAGGATTTTAATGTGTATTTTATAGATTTTCATAGAGTAATGTAAGTTGCATAAGTTTTCCTAAGTGTCTCACATTCTGAGCAGCATGTAGAAGTTACTGAATATTTCCTCACACATTCCTGAAATTCTGTTACACATACCTCACCAAGGACATGCTGTTTTGAAGAACATCTGCAAGAATTCCAAATGAAACAATAAGTTACCTTGTAGTGAAAACAGGAAAGTAAGCTCAGAGCCCTTGGAGGGGCTCCAAGGCATAGTTCTGAGGAGTTCTGAGGGTGGGCATCAGGGAAAAATGGTATCATGGGTTGGGTATAGTCATCAATTATGTTAATTACTGAAAATTATAAAACCTGTAACGTTTGGCTGGTGTGTGTGAGCATACTTTTATTGTGTGCCTAGAAGCTTCTAATAAAGTGGCAACTTTATCTAAATATCTCCTCTAACATTATTTTGAAAGCTTTTCCCAGGATAAGGCATCATTAGCAATCTTCATTTCTCACAGAATTTATATTAAGATATCTGGCTTCTAGAAAGATCTCATTTCTGTCCTCTACATTTTCGTAAATGACACAAACCCATCATTAATATTGATGTTAGAATGGCAGAAGAACACAAAAATAGGGAAACCCACAGTTAATCAATATAGAATGTCAAGCATTGAATGCATATTTCATCCTTTCAATATGACTGATTAGTTTCATGTATGATTTTTATTTCTGACAATTCTGACAGGTCAGGGACAAGGCTATACCTGAGTTAGCCTTTCTGCAAGGGAAAACTATGTTAAATTTACAGTTTCTCATGTGAATTTATGAATATAAGCAGGCATCAATTATGTTCAACATGATGCCAGACAATTTCTTCATATTCATTTTCTGAATTTAAAATTTCAGCCCTGAGTTTTTCTAGATTTGAAGCAAGTTTTAGTCTCTTTAGGTTTGTTTATGTTTTTTTTCAAGACAACTTCTGTGAAAATAAATATGCTTACAAATAAGCCTAAGAGGAAGACTAGCAAAATGTTAACAATGAATAAGGAGAAGGCTGATCTACTGAATGAATTTTCACCTCAGTCTTCACTGGCAACCTCTCTTCCCACACCTGTAGTGTGGACGGTGTCATCCAGAGGGTAGTAGTCAATGGCTCAAAGTCCAGATGGAAATCAGTGAGTCTCTCAGGGGTCTATACTGGAGGGGGGTTTCAGGGGTCTACATCAAACCATACTGTTTAATATCTTCACAGATGACCCAGACTGCAGAATTAAGTGCACGCTTAGGAATTTTGAAGAAAATACCAAGGTGAGTGGTGTAGTTGGCATGTCTGAGGAGTGGGATGCCACCCAGAGGGACCTGGAAAAGCTTGAGAATTAGGTCTGTCAGATCATCATGGGATTCAAAAAGGCCAGGTGTAAGATCCTACACTTGGCTTGGGGCAACCATTGATACCAATACAATCTGAGGGAATGAAGAGCAGTTCTGCCAAGAAGGACTTGAGGGTGATGGTGGATGAAAAGCCGGACATGACTCAGCAACATCAACTTGCAGCCCAGAACACCACTCATATCCTGGGGTGCATCAAAAGAAGTGTCATGCACGAGATGATACTCCTCTTCTGCTCCATTCTGGTGAGATCCCACCAGGAGTATTACATCAGCTCTGGGACTCCCAACAAAAGGACATGAACCTCTTGAAGTGAGTCCAGAGGAGGCCAGGAAGAGGATTCAAGGGCTAGAGCACCTTTTCAATGAGAATGGACTGAGAGCTGGAGGTGTTCAGGCTAGAGAAAAGTCCTGGGGAGATCTTACAGTACTTAAACAGGGCCTACAAGAAAAACTGTGTAGCAATACTACAAAGGTTAAGTATTTTAAAGTAAAGGATCAGTGGATTCAGCCTAGATATGAGGAAGAAATTTTTTGTTTTCTGTGGTAAAACATTAGAACAGGTTGCTGAGAGAAGAGGTAGATTCCCATCCTTGGAAATATGCAAGGTCAAATTGGATGTGGCTCTGAGCAACTTGATCTGAAAACTCCCCTGCTCATTTCAGGTGAGGCTGAACTAGATGATCTTCAAAGGTCTCTTCCAACACAAAATATTCCATGATTCTATAAGTCTGTCCTTCTATGACAGTGCCTGAAAAATTCAGTTTCTGATATTACTTCTATTCTCTTGTACTTTCTTTGTGACCAGACATGACCAACAATTTCTATTCAAAAACATATTTAAGCATTCACTTTGGGCAAAACTCACACAGGTGTTCCTCAGATCACACCACCTCACTGAAACTGGTTAATTCCTACACAGAAATCTATGGTACGCATTGCATTAGGTGACATAACATAATAACATTCTTTTGTCACAAGAGCAAGGAAGTTTTTGACAGAAATTCCTGTTACAAATTTCCTGTTTATCCTATTACATTCTCCAAATAAGAGCTATACCATAAAGCATTTCCTATAATCTTCCTGGAAACACTGTGCTTCCAAAAGATGAAAGTTTAGCAAGGTTATAGTTGTCTGAAAAAAACCACAGCATTAAAATAAAAGCTATCATGTAGTTCTAACTTGAGCCACTAGTGACCACTGTTTTGCTTTAAAACTGCACATCTGCATGTCCTAGTTCAGCAGGAGGGACCAGCTAACCCTGTGTGGGGGTGATCAAAGCTGTGTATTCTACCCCCTCTATTCATTCCCCAAGGACAATGGGCCATTAGCAGCAGCTGCCCAGGGAGCCATTATCACCTTCCACCCAGCCTGAGGGGGCGGAGCTGCTAATGGGCCATCAACAGCTCAACACCCCCTGGCTCCCAGAGTGAATCACCCATTGTGTGAGTCCCCGCCCAGGGGGAGGGACTGGGTGCTCCCTGAGGGTACATAAGTGGTGGGTAAGAAGACCTCGGGAACCTCTCGTCGGATCCAGAGCAGCAGCAGGACCTTGACAGGAGGAGATCCCCGCTCTCGCCCAGACCACAGCCCTCGCCTGCACCAACAGGTTTTTCATTTCCTTTTGTTTTGGACTTGGGGGATCCACAGGGGTCTCAGCACAAGGGCAAACAAACCCCCTTGGGTTTGTGCCCCAGGACACTGGGTTATACTGCTGGGGTTTTGTGAGTTGAAAGCAATTTCCCTTGTGTGTCAGTGTTTTTATTGTAATATTATTATTAAATTTTAGCTCTGACTTATAATCTCTCTCGTGGTGAGTTCATTTCCCCTGCTGGTTTGCCTTTAAACCCACACACTGCATAACATTAGACAAATAATGTGGAAGAAACTAAGCTATCAAAAATTACTTTCACATAGCTCTCTTTTTGACCAGAAGGATGTATCAGATAAAACTGGCAAGGTCTCATTTCAATGGTTTTATGCTGTTATCCCTTATTAGGACTCTGGAATGAACTTTCTGACTCAAATAACTTCCAGCACTTTGGTTAGAAAGTTCTTCCTACTCCTTTCGTTGCAGCAATCTGCTTGTTTTCTCCACTACTTCTCAGAGACTGAATTTCAAGCCTCCAAAGAACTTCACCCATCAATGTCCTTTCTTTCTAGATTTTACAAGCTTTCTGAAGTTAAGGAAAATATTCTTTGCAGGTATTGGGACTAGTTCATTGCAGGAACTAGAATGTATACAGCAACGCATTTATCTGCTGGAGAGAGGTCTACAGGAGTGATGCTTCATTCTTTTAAATAGAAAAACACATTTCTCTCATGTATTATACTTATGTGGATTTTTTATTCTTTTTTTTAGCAGAATCTTTCATAGTGGTAACTTCACATGCAAAGACGCAGCAGTAGAAAATACCTGAAATGAATTCAGAAAAGCTTTGTAGCATAGTCACTTCAAGTTACTGATGGTTTTCTTTGCTTCAACATCTTTGTATTGGGAATTCCCTGCTACAAGCATCCCTTTATTATCCTAGAGGCTATTTGCAAAGGCAATTTGCAGTTCCATAGAAGTCATTGAGTCATTCAGCACTGATCAGATCATTGCTGAGTATGGTTAGTCCTTCCACAAAATACTGGTTATTCAAGGGGCTATAGCTACACACACACAAACATTTTAATGTCAGCTTAAGTTACCATATTTTCAGTTTCTATTCGCATTAGTGGCAGTTATTTCCTTGGTGTTACTTCATCACTGAATGATACAAAGGCATATTTATAATTTCTTTTGTGTCTTATTTTATTGTCTTCATTGTTTACAAGAGGAATTGAACAAAACCTTTTCAAGAATTCTGAACCAGCTTCTCTGCCTGTGGGTCCTAGTTCTTCTGGGGAAATTTTAACAGCCTTTGACCTGGATTCATGAATGAGGTAGAACAGGTGGGGGTCATGAATGCTGACTGAAGTCTTGGTTGCACTGAGGTATCAAGAGGACGTGAAAAATTATGATCTGGGATTTATGGAGAGCAGCTTGCTCAGTGTAGACAAGATGCTGTGACAGGCTGCCCTGAAGTGTAATTTATGAAGTGGTGAAGGAAGGGTGGTTTATTTTAAAGACAAATTCTCCAAAACAAGACGAACATAACAGTGTTCCTTTTTGATGACCTGTATTTCTTATGTTTCTTACAGTTCACCTTTCTTTTAAGGAAGTAGTGGTTTCATGTGTCTAACTTCAAATTAAAGTTTTATTACATGAGATATACATTACCATTCTAAAACAAGTTTAAAATACATTTACTGTTATTTCATGGTGACAATTGAAAGCAAATATTACTACAAATTTTTTGTTGTGTCAAGATTCTAAGTTATTCTTCATTAGAACTTAAACATGTGTTTGCTTTTTCCCCCAGGTTTGCTATGTCAGTTCCAGAAATTTCAGAGGTGGGATTCTTGCCAAATTCAAAACAACTCCCACAACACAGGAATGTTCGTGTGTTCTCCTTGAGTACTGATGAGTAAATAGGCCCACCCCTTTTATCTTTTCAAAGATATTAACAGTCTAAGAATTATTTTAACTGAAACTGGAGAAGTACATCCAAACCATTTATAAGCAAACACTTCAACCTGTCAAAACCTGTATGGGGGACATAATGCTAGACAAAGACCAAAAAGAGCAACTCAAATGTAATTATATTTACGGAACAGTGAAAAGGGGACAAAAATTCTTTATGTTGTAAGCAACATGCACACTACACTCTTCTTAGTAAGTCTTTGTTCTAAAGATTTATAATCCCATTTATACACTAAATGAAGGATAAGAAACCTAGAAATAGGGAGAGATGTTTATTAAAAACAAAACAAAACAAAAAAACCTAAAACCAAACCAAACAAAAAAAAAAAAAAAAAAACAAAGAGAGAAAGACAAAGCATTTTGCTTAGGAAAATCTGGCCATAACAGTTCTACCTTCAATTTTTGTGCCATCTACCTGCTCCTTCTCATTTTTTCCCTTTCAGAGACTTGTTGCTATTGATGCATTATTCTTTATTATCTAAAAATCAATATAGTTCAGGCATAGAAATCTAAAGCTGCATGAAACATGACTGCTTCCAATCCCTGAGGTCATAATATGATGAGAGTTTCATCTGAAAACAGAGATCAGCAAATATTAGAACTTGCCCCAGGATAAAGTAACATTTGCTACCAATTAGTAGATTTTATTTGAAATGTTTACATAGTTTTGCCTACAAGCCATACTATGGGGTTCTATAAGATGATGCAAGAGGACTATATTTCCTTTGTAGGGCAATTCAGTATCCTGCTATGAAAGCCTAGAGCTATCTTCAGCAAAACAACTAAGTCTCAAGTTACCTCCCACAAAAACTGTGGAGGGACAGCACTTTTGATAGGATGTTACTTCATGTCCTAATAGGGAAGGTATACTGTTTCCAGTGTTGTATATAGTCTTACCTTCTGTTGTCATTCTGGCCACTTTCAGCACTGTAATTTTAATAAGTCAAATGCATACAAAACTATACAGAAGAAATAAAAAGAAAATTATGGTCATTCTCACACGTAAATACAGATACTGGTTTAATTGCTTACTTCCCTACAAGAAAACTGGAAAAGCACCAGGTCATATTTGCAGACCCAAAAGTGGTATTGTGATGTTATGACTGAGTCAAAGGACAAAACTATACAAAATCAAGGGTCTCAAAAACAAACAAACAAACAAACCAAAAACCAAACCAAGCCAAACAAAAAAATAAGCAACGCACACACACACACACCCCAAATAAAAAAAAAAAAAACAACAAAAACAAACCCCCCCAGACTTTTGAGAACAAGATGCTGGAAGAATAAGAATCATAGGCTTATTTAGGCTGGAAAAGACCTTTAAGCTCACTAAGTCTGACTGCAAATCAAGCACTGTCAATCCACCACGAAATCATATTCCCTGGATGCCATAGCTACACTTCTTTTAGATACCTACAAGGATGGTGACTGAAGCACTTTACTGGGCAGTGTGTTACAGTCCTTAGATACAATTAGATGTTTAACATAAACGTGGTAAGCTTATCCATCCCTTTATGTTTTTGCCTAGCTTGTGGCACAAAGTAAAAAATGCAAATGAGAGAAAACAAAATGAAACTACTTATAAATATACAAAAGTAGTGTAAGAATAATATTACATAGATTTTTTTTAAGCAAACCCTTTATCATCTTATACAAACAATTTGTATAAATGCTCAGATCCCAAGTGTTGTAGAACCAATAACACTTACTCTTTCCTAATTTGCTTTATTCCTCCTGTCACTATAGCTCCTTTTTTAATTAAGTATTAAATATAGAAAAAAGCATACTGCTTGTTTAACTCTGGTGACCACTAGGCATCTCTTTAATATTTCCTGACACAATATTCTGAAGTTGGTCGGCTGAGCCAGGATTAGCTATTCACTGACACACTTCAGCACCTTTTTTGCATAAGACATTACAGCAATCTCTTCAAACTGTTAAGATGGATTGTGCTGGCCCTTAGTATTATGTCATTACATTTAGCCACATCATTATTCTAATTATAGTAGTACAATAAGGTATCACAAATTGAATTCCAGACAAAATTATAGTGGTTTTACATTTTTCCCATAAGTTTCTGTCCATCCTATACATTCATACACAAATATATCTCCTTTACAGAAGACAGAAGTTTTTATTTCTTCCAGAACCTATTTCACCTGAAATGCTGGTGAGACAAAGCAGTTTTTATTCTCATCCTCCCCCAATGAAACACTAATAATAAGATCTACCTCTGCCTGAAGTCTGTGCCTGAACTAAAGTTCTTGACCTACAGAAATTAAAATAGCAGTAAGGAACAAAAATTTAAACCAATCTAGTAAATACAGAATTCACCAGGTGTTGTGATGTATTACCAGAGAGTGGCTTGAGGAAGGAGGTTGAAAGAGTGAGGGTATTCCTAACAAGAGTGATCTAGATGATAGGGGAATGACAACTGTACTGCATCCTGGCCAGCTGGACAATCAAACCAGGAAGGCTGAATGGGAGGTGACACTTTTCCATAAGCAAGAGGCCAGAACAAGGTTTTAAGAAACACTTTGGTTTATACTTGGCATTTTACCAAAGTATCAAACCAGAAAAAGAAGACAGCCAAATATAAAGTGCTTTCACTCCTGTTTTCATGCAACATTATGCCATAATGTTTGATTATCTTCTAATCTTTAGCCATTATTTTAAATCAGTTCATTCTCATAATTCTTTTTTTCCAAAACTGAATTAAGTAGTCAACTTGGCTCAGAAAATGGCAAAAACACTTGAATAGTAAGCACATGAAAGATGTGAATTTTAATCTTCAATGATATAAAAGAATTTGGGGCTGATGGGCCTTTTTCAGTTGAGAGTGATTGAAAAAATGAAAATACAGACTAAACCAAATATCTTTCAAGAAAACCCTACCATTGTCCTTTCATCTGAACTTCAACAAAACATGCTGTGTAAAACTAAAGAACCAAAAACTAAGATGTAGTGTAGACGTTTCAAATATTATGTATTTCTACACATAATTTTTTGGTACTTTTCCCCATGTAAAAACAAATGCCTTGAATTTTTGATTTTTACCCTCCACTGTCTATCAATGCATGTTTCATATGCAGGCCAGAATGGTACCTTTCAACATACACATGAAGAAGGAGATGCAGATTCAGTTCTCTTCTCTGCTGCTTAAATTAGGTCATACATCCTTAAAAATGTGTCAGGCTGCAATGTATTATACACAACATGGAGAAGAGGCTTATATTGTGTATGGCCAGACTTTGTGAACGAAGATTTGGGAAGGGCTCTCCCCACATGGGTGTGCCCTTCCAGCCTGCACAGTTGATTTGTTAGGTGAGGCTCAGCGTGCACAGAACTGGCCCCACCGTTTCAGTCCTGAGGTCCATCTGCCACGGCCGAGCAAGCTTGGACAGTGACAGTGAAGTCCTCAGGACTGTCACAGCTCCCAGTACTAACCGGGGCTGACCCTGCTCAGCATTCAAGATGCGATGGGATGGGATGGCAGGGAGGCATTTAACTGCCAGGGCATGGTCCCCACTGAGACTCAAACTCAAGTCCTTGGGATTCAGAGTCCTGAGTGCTCCCCTTTACTTCACAGGACCGCCCTCAAAAAGAGACTCAGCTGTCTAAGCAATTGTTCCAAAGCAGAGAGCATATTAAAGAAATTGCCTTACACCATTCCAGTTGCACTGGGTAATTAGATTTGAAGATGCCCTGTTTTATTTCATGCTTTTAAAGCATTAGATTCTTTACCATGACTGAGCCTGCTCTGTTAAATTCTATACCCCATCACCATTATTAGCTGTGCCTAAAGTAGTGTAAAATGAAGCTGAACTTTCAATGTGGAGTGAATTACTGGGGGTCACAGTTCCAAGCCTCTGTACTGGGCCTGGGTAGAATGAAGTTGCAAAATTAGCTTTTTTCATAGCAATCCATTTAATGTTGTGGTTTGTATTTGTGGCTTAAACAGTGTTGATAACAGAGCAGTGTTTTGCCTGTCACTGAAAAGGGCTATCAAATTGTCAAATCTCTCTTCTCACTTTCCCACAAAAGTCAGCAGGCTGGGTGTGGGCATGAGCTATGAGGGTGCACAGCCAGCCCTCCCAAGAGACCAGAAGTATATTCCATACCATTTCACATTGTGCTCACCTTTAAAATCTGAGGGAAAGGAGGGAAAAGGGACAACTTTCAGAGTTAAAGCATATATCTTTCCAAGCAATCTTCACATGTGTTGAGGCCCTCCTTTTCAAGCCATAGCTGGACATCTGGCCACTGATGGGAAGTGGATGAATTTCTCCTTTTGCTTTAGTTGCACATGCAGTAATTACTTTTCTTATTAAACTGTCTATCTATTAGTCCATAAGACTTTTCAACTTTGTTCTTATTTTATCTCCATTCTCTTCAAAAAGAGAGTGAGGAAGTGGATAAGTGGGTGCATGGATGCTGTCAGGGGCCAACCCACCAGAGCACTAGGATCAGGCTTGTCTCACAGAATCAGGCATGTCAGGAAGCAGAAACGTGGATGACTTCAGTTAAGGTTAGGCATGGATTTAATGAACTTGGAATTCAGCAGCTGGATGAGGATTTCCAAGTTCTTTGATTTAGGCTTAAGATGCAACTTAAACACTAAATTGCAATCAGAGTCCACATTTCTTTTTGTAACTAAGTTTAACAGAGTGATTGTTGAACATTTGTCCTATAAGGTAAAAACATAATGGCCCTTAAAAGTGATAGAACAAGTGATATAACAGTGAGGGTGGTAAAACACCGGAAAGATTGCCCAGGGAAGTCATGGATGCCTCATCCCTGGAAACATTCAAAGTCAGACTGGATGGGGCTCTGAGCAACCTAATCTGGTTGAAGTTGTCCCTAGTAATTGTAGGGAGGTTGGACTAGAAGGCCTTTAAAGGTCTCTTTAAATGTAAATCATTCTATGATTCTATAAGGTCAGCTTTGTGTTGTTGGACTAATCAGGGACTACAAAGAATGATAAAATATCTGAGATATTTACTTTCCTCAGCTTTCCTTCAAAAGAGGTGCAAAGATTCTGTTGTGCTTTATATTTGAAGAAAATCTAATGGCCAGTGGTTTGGAACATTGATGGAAGAGTGGAAACTTGGTAGAGTCAGTTATTCAGGCCTATAAAGGAGAAAAAAAATATGGTAAAAAGGTAGAAGTTAAAGGAAGTTAGAAGAGAATCAGAAGCCTGGTAAATAGAAATTTAGCTTGTTTTATTTTGATTGAGTTTTTACCCCGGTTTCTCTCTTTTCCCCTGGTTGCTTTTAACTTTGACATACCTTTCTCAAAAACACATTTATCTTTAGTTTTATGTTTTCTTCCTTTTTTTTTGGTTTGGGTTTTTTCACTAGGAAATTCTACTTACTTGACACTGGTTTTTGGTTGCATCCCATAATCAGAATCTGTACAAGTCACCACCCTATGTGCTTTCTTACAGTTTTTATTCTGTTGACCTTTTGAAGATTTATTCCTTTCTTTTGATGTGATGTAGTTATAGCTTGCAAAGCATTTTATCCTCCCTGTGTTGAAGATTATCTACAGTGGAAGAGCTCTATGTCTCTTTCCATATGATTTTTATTTGATTGTTACCTTGGTGAGGGAATCTACCACCATTCCACATGTACTACAAAATCTGTTTTCCTGGATTGGAGGCTGACAATTTTAACAATTATTTGTATAAAAGGCCTGTATCATGTTACCATTTATAGGTATGCAACTTATACCTCTCATAAGTAATTAAGAAATGAAGAACCATGCATGTCTGCCCCAGTACTTGCTCAAAGGTTAAATATCTTTCATGAAGCAAGTATGCCATCATTTTCCTTTGTTTTGATTGCCAGCTCTGAACTATTTCCATGGTTCACCTCAGTGTATACAACCTTTTTGTTATTGCATTTAGAAGGAATTTACTGATCATTACTAATACATATATATAGAGAGAGTAGAAATTCCTTTAATTATTGTATGAAAAATATTATTTAAATATTCTATCTTTCTATAGTAAGCAGTTAGTTTTATTCATGCCTCTCTATGACTAATTAATTTAGCATCATAATAGTTTTCAATTGCTGATTTTTCATTTTTCAATCAAAAGTGATAGAAAAGTAAACCTTAAGATATATGTTTGAATACACTCTTTTTATATTAACATGTGTTTAAGTTTTTCCTTTTACCTTTGCTAACTCATACTCATTAATAGAGGACTGCAGCCCCTGGAAAGACTCAAGTGTATTATTGTGTAAGTCATTGAAGTCATGTGGAATTTTATCTTCATTTTCAGCAAACTGCAGTCTCAGAAGTTTACTTCAAAAATCTTCTAAGATTTACTAGTTTACATGGTTATTAGTGCATGTCATTATGCTGGGAAAGTGGGCCTGTGTACCATGTGAAGTGACAGCTGCTGTGTAAATTGCAAGGGTTTTTTTCAGTAACTGGAGGTGTTTTTCCCCCTCCAGCACTCCTTAAAACTCTCTCATATCAAAGATAATGTAATTTCAGATACTTAAGAAATTTGAATTTGGGAGATTTTTGAAACAATACATTTTTCTTTTTTTCTCCGTCCATGTAAAGAACTAGAATGTCCAACTAACACAAAGGAAAACAGCTATATTTCTTTTCTTCACTTTAAGTTTTCCTTCCAAATATTCTGCATTCAATCTTTTCCCTCACAAAATACACTTCTACAAAGTTAATGGAGAAAGTTAAAGTTTCACATAACTTTGGTTCAAATCTCTTTTGATTTTACCTATACATTTTCAAATTTCATTCCTTTTATTTCTTTGTGTTTGGTGTTTCCTATTTTTAAGTGGGGAGTTGTGTGCTTTTTGAGCTTATTTTCTCAAACATCTATAACTCATGTTTGAAATAAATATCTCCTTTTGTAATTAATGTTGATTTGCTGTCAGAAAAAGAATAGAGGAAATGTGCCATATCCCAGGTCTGGTCTGGGAATTGTCTGAAATGGAAGGTGACTATGGCAGAAAAACTTTTCAGCTTTATCAAAAAGTTGATTTGTTGTTTTTGTAGGAAAATTATTCCTAGGTAATGATTAACTAACTTTACAGATACATCCTGTCATCTAGGTGGGAAAATGAACTTACATAATTCATTTGGATCCTCTCATTAATACTCAAATGCTTGCTGATCTACTGGTCATCCAACACCAACTCTGGTATCTCAGGAACAGAATGTTCTGCAGAGACGTTATGCAGAATGGATTAGTAACCATACTCCACTCAGAAATATTCAGTGAAAACTAAATTAAGTAAATAAGTGCGAAACTACTTAAATTAAAATTAGATTTTATAAATACCAAGCACTGAGATAATATTGACATTAAAAATATCATAGTACATATTCATGTACTTTTGTAATATATTCATGCAGTATCTAAAGCAAAACTCTTGCTTGTTCTGCATGTCATATTTTGCTATGATAGTATTACTTGTCAACATTTGTATGTTGACATAAAAATGCATCTATGAATATACAATATCATATCAGCACATGCCAGCTTTAGACCAGTTTCAAGAACATACCACAATTGTTTGGGGGTTATTTGTTTTCCTAGCTAGTTATCAAGACACTGTATTACTTAAGTCCTAATACCTTTATTTTTCTTACCTGTCCTATGCTATCTAATTCTTTTGCTTTCACAAACTTAATACTAAATTTTGTAGGGAAAAAGCTGTATTTGTTGTTGGTGTAGCGAGAGGTTTTTCCTTGTCCTAGCCTGTCCAACCCCGACGTGACCCCAGGTTTCAGCGTCCGGATACCTGGATGAATTCCCACAGAGATAAAGGTCTAGGCTCCAAAGTGGGTTAAAAGAACATTCAGCATACTTTACTGGGGGGGTGAACAGCTTATATAATGTTTTCTGCGGTAACGTGAACTGGGACAGCTTAGGGATAGGTCAAGAGGTCTGTGCGTGAGGCAAGGGTCTCTTTTCATTGGCTCAAAGCCAGCTACCATGACCTGGTCACGCGCTGGGCAACCCAACCTCTGGCAACAGGCTGTCTGGCCCGTTTACAGTTCTGGGGTTGTTTACTTCTCCTTCTGGCTGCCCCAAGGTCATCCTGACCTTGCTAGCTTGCTAGGTCCTAACGTGAGGTTGTGCATGTGCAGGGGCTGGGGCCAAACCTCTCCTATAAAATTTTCTTCCTTTCCTTTCCATCTGGCCACACTTAATGCTACACTGTCCTCTTTGCCTAGTTTATCAGTATGCTCACATGAACTGAAGAACATGTAAACATACAGAGAATTAAAGTATCCCAAACTTTAAGTCAGCTTTACATTTTCAAGGAATAAAATTTTTGCACATCTGTCATTTAGAATAAAAGCACATTTACTACCATTGTGGATAACACATTGAGAATTTAACTGAAAAGTTGTACAGCAAAATGACAACCTGTTACAGTTGATAATCTTTAAGATGTCTTATACTACCCAACAACAAGCCAAAGACAAGGCAGAGTTTTCAATCAAAAAGGAAATACTGAGTTTGAGCGTGCTGTGGAATACATTGCAGCAAGCACTCCACAGCACAATCCAAACCATCTAGTCTTGTAATGGGTTAAACAATTTTAAGTACTTAGACATCATAAAAATTTCAGCAACAGTCTGGCAACAGTTCTTTGTAGCATGCTTGTCCATGCTTGTCCAAGTACCATTTTAAAAACATTTTCAGTACTGTGGTGGCATGTACACTTTTCTTTAACTCCCTACATTCTTTGAGAATGTAAACTTTTTTGCTATTTCTAGAAAGTGACCAACAATGAAGAACACTTGGGATGCAATTATATTTGTAACTTGATCTCAGTGGAAAATCAGTTATAATGGCTTTTAAACAAAAAAATTCTTCTAAAACTAAGAGGTATGCATGTGGGAGCAAACGGGCTACCAAGTTCTTACTGGAAATGAGAACAGCAAGTCAGTTTACTCCTGTATTTATGTTTTCTGGGACTGTACTGATATGCACTGCCAAGAAGAGAGCTCAAACTATTTTTGATTTGATTATGCTAGCAGTCTGAAAATATCTATATGGTGAAGATGAAGAAAAAGAAGGCACAAGGTACCTTCTCACAACATATCTCTTGCTAAACAGAAACATACACTATCAACCTCTGACTAAAGGACCATAGAAAAAGTTCACACTTCTGAGAGGTAAGGAAGTTGAACAGCAGATAAAGGAAGGTGGGACTACAGGCCTTCAATTTCCTTACTAACTCTAGCAATTTCTTCACTGACTAAGATAAATTACTAGGGACAGGAGGTAAAGCAGGCTACCTTGGAGGGTGCTGAAACTGAAGAAACAAATACTGCACTGGAAACTCAAGACTAGGTGAACTGATTGCTGTTTATCCTAAATTAGAAAGGAATAAATTCTCATATGAGGACAGTTAGTTCAAAGAGTGTATAATAGTATTTGCTTATCAGTTACTTTCTGGACCTGCAAGACTACATATTCTGTTCATGTATCCGAGATCAGATGTAGCCTGCAGCTTAGAATTCACTCAGCCAAGCCTCTCTGCATCATGTTTTAGAGCATGTCTCCAGTGTAATGTCTTCAGTTTCAACTAGTAACCAAACTAGTTCACAGTTCTCTGGGGGGAACCTGCAGTCAATGTAACATAAATGGACCTGGGGTTCAATAGGCCAACTATATTGATAGAGAAATGGCATATCCTAGGAGTGTTGTGGTCCGCCTATACTTTGAACATGGTTGTAAACGCTAAACATTGTTACAATTCTGCTATAGGCATAATGAGGTCTTCAGAATGATCATGTTTCTCTGACAAAGTGAAGTCTTGCACTGGCCTTACTATAAGTTAGCACCTAAGGTACAAAGACAGACTTTGGGGCTCATGTTCAAAGATATAGAAAAATTCCTTTGAAATTATCCCACTTTCATCAAAATAGCACTTTTTATCCATTTTTATTTTGTAATATAGCCTCACCTTGCAAGAAATTTCTTTGTTCATACTGGTCCAACTCAATAGTTTAAAAACATCTCTAAATGTGTTTCCAGCAGAAGGTTTGTTTCTCTAATGTAACTTGGACCATCACCATAGTGATTTCTGTAGGACTGTAATATATTGAAAAAAATAAAGGAAAAAAATCTACTACCAAGCACAGCTAGCTCCCACATCTTTAATATGTGATGATGTTTCCATGAGAAAATGTAACTTCCTGCTGGGAAATCAAAAGTACAGCTGTGTATTTCAGCTGTGCACACAGGCACCAGGATCCAGAGACAGGGCAAATAGCTATCCTGAACATCACAGCAAGGCTGGTGGTCTCCAAAATACTTTTTCCAAAAGACATTAAAAAAAAAAAACAACACCAAAAAAACACCCAAACCAAGCAAATAAAGACAAACGACCCCCCCACACCACACCCCCTCCCCCCCAAAAAAAATCTTCTCCTCTTTATAGAACTAGTCTGTGTGGTTTTTCTCCAATCCTCACAGATAACTGATAGTCTGAATTTTAAAGTCCTTTGCATTTAGCCTCTCCCCTCATTTATTCTGAATAACGAGGGGCTCTCTAAATGAATGTGGCAACATTACATGCAGGAAAGTAGAATCTGGGGAATAAATTTTCTTATTTGTGCAAGAATTGAACCAAACAAATGGAACTGTTTATGCTGCACTTTTCTTTAAACTGTATCAGGTTCATAACATGAGTCTTAACACAGTATCCATAATTAACAAGACTATAGTTGCCTTTTAATAGTGCCCTTTTGACATAAAAACTTTTTAATTGGCAACCAGTACAGGAAAGACCAGAATCACCTAGTTAGTGAAGCTGTATAAGGGACAAATTAGCTAACTCCTAATTTTCTGTTGAACAGGCATAATTTACATCCAGCTTACATTTGTAGTTTAAGGCATATTTATGACTCTGCTAATACACACTAGAAACATTTTTAGTAAACTATGGAAGATGCACTCTTTTACTTAAATGCACCATTATCGTAAACACTGTGTTCTCTCCCAATATATATGAATAACTTTTAAATGTACCTTGTCATAGAATGTTTAAATGAATGTTAAATGAATGTTAAATGAATGTTAAATGAATGTTAAATGAATGTTAAATGCAAAAGCAAAATAATAGTATAAACCACTACTGAAAGCAACAAAACAGAGAAAAGACACTTTGCAAGTTCTTTTTGAAGTGAGAAAGTTAAGGAGCTGCAAGTTTATGCCACAATATGTAATGCTTAGCCCAGAATTGAAACATGCCTTTTAGAAGAAATTAAATGTTCTATGAACATAAAAGTATTGTTTTACTGTCTCCAAAAGCATTAAATATATCCTCCATCAACAGTTTTCAAAGCCTATAACCAGGATAAAAGATCCACAACCACTCTGCACAGAGAAACTCACAGGTACAAAAGGTACGCTGCTTCCTGTGAAATGACGTAACCATGATAATTATATTCATGGCAACTTTAGGGAAAGTTGTGCGGGAGTTATCCTAAAGATGTTTCCAGATTGAACATACTTTTCTTATATACAGTGCCTTTATGGACAAATCCATACTCCTTAACAATTTAAATGTCTGGGATTTTACAATGAGAATTCTCAGGTTGCTCATGACTGAAAAACAAGACCTGATTCCTTGTGCAGAATTAGATGACTTTCTAAACATGTAATTGGCAATAGAAAAAAAAGTCACCTAAGCTTAAATGTCATATTTTATAATTTAATTTAAATATATATACACCTCCTAGAAAAATACAGGCCTGCAACTTAAAATCACACAAACAACTGAGAAGTAAGCAGTTATTTAGGATTCTGGTAGTGCAAACAATGCACAACATAAAATTACAGTTTGACTCAAAATCAATCCATTTCTAAGTACCTCTTACATATGAACATGTCTCTACCCTACCTCTCATCTATTTTACATTCCTAACCTTCTTCCATTGGCCTGTCAGATTCTCCTTGCTCTGTTTCATATTAACTACTGTTATTAGGCTGTTACCTTTTAAATTAGAAATACAACAATTTTACAAGAAAACAATTTTCTTTTCTTGCAAGACAGTTTATACCATGGCATGGACATACACTGTTCAAGATACTCTTGAATTTCAATGGTAAAGCAGGTAAAATTGTAAAACAGAATCAGGTAACACACTGGTGAAAAATATTTAGCTACAACAGGATGTGCTATGAATTTACCAGAGAGACAAATATCTACTTTTACCTCTTCAATGTTTATTATCTTTACTGCTAAGTACAAAAAATAAGCATGTTTGCTATAAGGATATAGTACTGGTACTGGAAGAGAAGTGTCACACCAACACTGTGACTCCAGTACCAGTGAAGGCTTGCTTACTAGTCAAGGAAAGTCTTTAATTTCATACATTTTATATAACATGTAAGGTCAGATGAGGAATACAAGTGACTTAACACACGTTTTTCTGATTTGTGATTCTTTATTCTGAGGCACTCAGCAAAGTGATACTAAATAATGAGTAAATCAAAGTTAAATAATGCCAATTACTACATCTGAAATAGGTGAAGTACAGTTCTTGAACCAAAATTCATTTATGCAGATGAAGACTGTGGGCAGAGACATCTCTAGGCGTTGTCAAGCATATCTCCACTAGGTATGTCACAACAGGTATTGTTGACTCTTAAACTTCTTAGAGCTTATGACAAACTTACCAAAATATAAAAGTCCTGATCATTTTTCATTAGGCTATATGCCCTTCATTACTAATGCAAATGTACCATTCATGGAGTCCCATAAAATTCCACAGTCTAAGGAGAAGATGAAAATGAGGCAAGGTCTCTCCATGTATGTAAACACAATGAAGGTCTCAACTTCAAAGCCTTCACACCAGTTTAAAGAGGGATTCAATGAGCTCGGTCTCTGTTGAAACTTTCAGAAGTAACACAATATATTTGGACTATATATATAATTCTAAAACTGATGAAAAACAAGGTGATGAATACTTTCTATTCAAAGCTAAAAATAAGATTTTACACCAGATACCAAAAACAATGTAGGATTTCACATGAATCTAAACACCATACAAGGAACCTTTGAGCACCAAATCAGGAGGAACTGTTACTCAGTTTTAGTTTTAGAAGACAGTGTTTGACTTCATATTTGTCCCCTTTACTCTTGTCTGCTTTGCTCAGATGGCCCAAAACTTCCCCTCTTTCACTGACTTCTACAAATACTGTATTCACCTTTCATTCCCTCCTTTATTAAGTTGAAGTAATTTTTAGGCCATTCAGGCAGTTCTCTCTCCAATACTTCTGCTGATATTCTCTATTTTTCTTGCATTGTCTACCCTAGATTAAATATTTTCTTTTATGCAGATGAAAATCCTAGTTTCTATTTCTCCTTCTGCTGTCTTGAATCAAGGTTAGCCTAGTGTGACACATGAAGTTATAAGCTGAGTGTTCCTCACTGTTTTCAATTTCAGTATCTGAAATTTCAGGTTTTTGAAGGAAGGCTTCAACAAGGAGGATTTGAAAACTATAAATAAATTATTGTGGTAATGGGATATATTCATTCAATAATAATCATACAGATTTGGGGTAAGCAGTCTGTCAAAACTTTAAGAGGAAAAAAATAACAAGATCGAGGCTACTTCAAGGGTAAGGCAGTTATGATTTATTGTGTGAAAGCATATAAAAACCAGAAAATTCTACACTTATTCTCTTGTATATTTTTTGCTTGTTCAGGTCTGATTAGTGTCTATAAATAACATACATACAATAAAAAACACCTCTTGAAATCTTCACTTTTCAGTATTTCTTAATCATTGGCACATTCTGCAGTTCAGTCAGATCTGTCATGATCACAGCCTCTAATATATCTCCTTAGTGTGCCCGCAATATTTTAGGCATAATATTTGTTGTCTGAATACTCCAAAAAGTCACTCCTTCCCAAATTATTTCCTCTTTGACTTCATGAGTCTATTACACCACTCTTTGGTCTGTTTGCTTCTGTCTTAGACTATAAG
The DNA here is from genome assembly GCF_047495875.1 of Pithys albifrons albifrons. Classification (NCBI taxonomy): domain Eukaryota; kingdom Metazoa; phylum Chordata; class Aves; order Passeriformes; family Thamnophilidae; genus Pithys; species Pithys albifrons. Next base: position 77,791,110 of record NC_092497.1, on the reverse strand, counting down.
GTTTTATGGTGAAAGTCTTTGTAAAAAGGTAATAATTTACTGTACATCTTTGCATATAGTTGCTAGTATTGTAACTAAAATAGATTATTGTCTTTTATCCCTCTGCAAGACACGTCTGACACACACAAGGAGGCAATATTTCCTAGAATTTCCACACATAATTTGAATGTTTATATGTTGCAGTACAGAAGTTGCACTATTTACTCACAGGAAACTGGCAGGAGAAAAGATTCCCAAACTAGCACAATTATCTCTACTCATTAAAACTGAAAGATTAATCTGAAAATGTAAACAATAGGAAAAACATCCTACTACAGCAGACGTGAAAGTAAAATCAGCATTTTCTAAAATGCTAAATAAATTTTCAAAAAACACTCTGATCTTTCTTAGGCTAAGATTAATTTTTTCAGACTGACATCAACAACTAGAAGAGACTGAATAAAAACCTATCTTTTAAACATAATGTTGTCTTTTAAACATACTCCATATAATGTAAATATAATTGTATCTTAAACAGATACAAGACTACAGCATATATCACTGCAGTCTGTTCATTAGTATTTCTATTACCTCTTTCAAAAACATTGTAAATATAGTGTCAGAGTTTAAATTTTTACACACATCCTTTGTGTAACTGTAAAATCTATTGCTTTTAAAATAGCTCTATACTTGCATAACTGTCATGACTCAAAGATGTATGTCCCAGTTTCAGATGGGACAGAGTTAATTTTCTTCCTAATATTTCATACAGTGTTGTTGTTTGGATTCAGTACGAGAATAATGTTGCTAACACACTGATGTTTTGGCTGTTTTGGCTATTGCTACATAGAGCTTACCCTAAGTCAAGCACTGCAGGTGTTCAAGAAGCTGAGAGGGAGCACAGCCAGAACTGCTGTCCCAAACTGAGCAAGGGGACATTTCATACCATGGAACATCATGCTCAGCATATAAACTCAGGGAAGCTGGCTGAGAGATGCCTGTTTCTTTTAGGGCTGGACATTGGTCACTAGTTGGTGAGCAATTACACTGTGCATCACTTGTCCCTCTTGGTTTTTATTTTTCTCTGTCTTTCCATTGACTCTCTTTTCATCACAATATTATTGTTGCTGTTTTCACTGCTATTATTATTTTTTTTAATTTCATTTAATCTTATCAGAGCCCATGGGTTTAATTTTTTATTTTCCTGTTTCTCCTTCCAGTAGCACAGTGGGTTTGGGGAGAGTGAGTGAGCATCTGTGTGGTTCTTAGTTGCTGGCCATTGTTAAACCATAACACTGTAATTTAAACTGACCAAGGGAAAAATCAGCAGCTTCTTTCTAACCAATGCAGTGCCCTAGGTATTTGCATATGCTTGAGTGCTATATGTAGTATTTGAGGGGCTGTGTTCTTTGAGTCTTTATTCACCATAATCAAATAAAAACCCAATGTCTTTTTAAAATATGTGAATATATACAATTTTTTTGTTCTTTCCCAGCATTTCTGTCATAGAATCCATATTTTATCCCATTTTAAGGCATCTTTATCCAGGCAGAAACAAGAATAAGTAGCTTTAAAAGAAGGACATCCTGTACTATAGTATATCCAAACTCCTACTGACAACTCAGGGTCAGCATTCAGCACTAAGTTATATAGAAATGTTGATTAATAAGCCTTTGCAAGACTGTTTTACGTACCATAGGACAATGACAAATGCCCAGGTTCTACAAAAAATTGTTTAAGACCTTTACAGCAGCTCCAACCTGCATTTTCAAAAGCTGTACAAAATTTACAAATAAGTAAAAGTCCTTATTGTCTTTAGCATTTCAGACTTCTATACAGTGCCCAAAGGTGATTCATTCTTCTAAAGTGACTTGAAAGAATTAGTTTCACAGTTGCAAAAAAAATTGTTTACATGTGATGTTATATTTAACACATAGAAATGTAGATGAAATATGTAAAACAAGAAGTCATCATAAACTGTAAAAGGGGAAATTAATGTACTTAAACAGGCCTGGCAATACAATTCTGTGTAAAATACATTAATTTCATAAGAAGTAAAAATATGTCAATTATATGAAATTCAATATACTAATTTCCATATAATGAGAATTTCAATTAAACTTACAGGAGATATTTTCAACTCTTTAGTCATGAAATCTAAAGTCATTCCCTAATTCTTATGTTTATACTGGCAAAGACAAACCCAGTGAAATGTGAGCATTAAAATAAAATCAGATGGCTTGTGTGATTATGAAAGTACAATAGCACCATTCTGAACTGCAGTACTCTGAAGGAAAAGGCTTTGTTTGCAGCAGTCATCTTGAAGAGGATCAGTATTCCTGGAAACAAAAATATCATCTCAAGAGACATAAAAAACCCCAATCTTTAAAATGCTAGGTGACTGATTATGTTTATTTGTCTGTGTGCTTAGTAAGGTAAACTAAAAATAAATGGTGGAGGAACTGGACTTCACACAGATCTATGAGATTCATAGTGAAGACATTTCATTACACATAGCACACAGTTTATACAGGGTTAGGACTACAGCTTATTGGCTAAAAGAGTTACACACCACCACGCCAGATACTTCAGTTGGTTAGGACCTGTCTCTCACAAGTCCCATGTTTATATTATTTCATCCTGGCTATTTTTGTGCACCTACAGAGTACTGTGAATTCTTACTATGTTCAGGTCAACCTAAATATTCCATTTCATCTTAGTGGCTAAGGAAGTATTTATTACTTTAAAACAAAAGGGAAGTAAATTTCTCAAGAATAACTTATTTCTGGTAATAAAAATAAAAATGTAAATTTTTAAGTTGGAAATTCTCTAAAAATTTTCTACCAAGTCAGAATTTGTGGAAAGAAGGTGAGTATTCAGATGAGATTGTCTGATAAGTCTGATATGAGGTTGTAAAATAATCTAGCTAACCAGCATCCGCATCTTTCAGTCTATCCAATAAAATTTAATTTTGTACTGTTGTAATGCAAAACTAAGATATCAGTGTTTAACTTCTGACAGTGGTGGTCTAGTCTTTAACATTTATTTTCTGCTATTTCCTTCCATCATGTTGCACAGCTGAGTTTTTGATGTCCATAACTTTATCTGTGACCTGATAGTCATTCCCAGGCAGATGACATCAAGCTTGGAGATCTGCATAGTTAGAAATACATGGGATATATCAAGATACTGCAGTTGTCTGCTGATATCAAAACAATCTCAGTACTTCCTTTTATTATACCCAGCCAGGTTCATGACTTGGGAAAAAGATGTTGTTGAGATCTTTGCTTCACAAAGAAATCCACAAAGAACAACAACAACAACAAAATTTTGTAGTGATGCATTAAACATCAACCAATCTTGACGGGAAATGAGATCATGGTTTTCTTTGCTCTGTTGCACAACACAATACTAGTATCAACCAGCTCCATGCATGTTCTTGAAAGAATTTTCATGTCAGAATACTCCTTAGACTTTCTGCTCTCATTGGTTTTTCTTCTGGGTTGTACATAAATGTCTCAATCAAGCCCATGAACCAAAAAAGGTTTTTCTGTAAATTCCACTAGATTTCTGTTAAAGGTTAAAACAAAAAGGTGAGGGGAGGAATTTTTCTTTCCCTCCCAAAACAAAGGTTTGGGGAGTTGAAATGCCAGGACCAAGAACAAAGGAGTGCTTGATGACTCTAGATTCCAACTTAATGGTGGGGTGGAGGTGAGGAACAGACCCCCAGTACCTAGGATTGGGAGAAGCTTTTCCTGTGTGCTGGCTTCAGTTCATTTTCTGTTGGCTACAGTGTTTGGAAGCTACCCTTTGCACCTTAGAGAGCATTCCTTTTTTCTAGCTTGGTTCTTCCTGCTTTCCCCCTTAAACTTCCCTGTGCACCCCTGGGTTTTGGAGGGAGAGGAAACATTTTGGATTTGATGATGACTTCCTGAAGACCGATTTCAGCTGCAAGAAATTGCTGAGAACCACCACCCCACTCGTCCCCAGCTCCCAGCACCATTTTCTTCAGACAAGGAGGGACAAGGAGAGAAAGAGAGAGAGAGAGAGAGAGAGAGAGGGGAAGCCTACTCTGTCCCCTGAGAACAGGTTCCATCCTGCCCCTGTGTGACTGCTATTGCCATGTGAGTCATTCAGAGGAGTCAATACCTTACCCTCACCCTTTCGTCTTTGTTTTATTGAAGCACCAAGTGACTTCATGGCCAGCTGAGGTGTGGCAGTGACACCTGCTGTCTGTAAATATAATTGCACACAAGGAGCAAAGACAAAAATTTAGTTTCATTTAAGGGGTTTGTCCTTTTCTTTGGGGGGTTGTTCATTCTGTCCTTGGTTGGTTTAGATATATATATATATATATATGTATTTGTAGTTAAAACTGTTATACTCTGTTTCTGTACATTTTTATGATTAAAACCCCTAAATTTCAAAGCTGTGGGGATTCCTTGGGAGAGGGTCTTCCTTCCAGGTCCATATAAATATCTCAGTTTTCTTCTAAAGTAAGACAATTTCTAAATAGTTATATTCCTTTATAGTATGTTTTCTTTAAGGACACAGTAATCCATTGGGACTAAACAATGGATGTAATAAATTCCTGGCAACTACAAGAAATAAGCAATGTTTCTTCTAATTTCTTCTCTCATGTGAAAGCAGTGTAAATAGATTGCTGTTCACTGAATGTCTGTTTTTCTGTGATGGCTTGAGGAACAGAGCTTTTATTTCCTGGTAGCATAGTAAATTTCATAACAACATTTTCCATGTGTTTGTCTTATCACAGCAGATGTTAACATTTGCTTTATGAAATGTCTGCAAGTCTGTAGCAGTGGCCTGTTATTTTCCTAGTGATCAGTCACCCTTCTTAACATTATGACTCCTTTGGAGTTCCACAGCTGGACAATATTTATACTCTGCAAAATTTCCTTGAGTTCACATGCTCTCTAGCAAAGTTCCAGAAAGATCGAGTGCAGCATACTTGGATTTGCTCATGGATTAGAAAACTGTCCCTTTTTCAGATATTTCACAATCTTTTCAATGTATAGGAAAAAGATGAAGGAAAAAGACTAAACTTAAAACTATTCAAGAGCCCTGTTTGAGCGTACTGCAAGCACAGTTTGCCTCTACAGACATTCAGGTTTTGTCTTTACACCCAAAACCATCAACACAAAAATAGAGCCAGGAATGCAGTTATGTTCAGCAATGGCATGCAATGATACACTCCATAATTGAAGGAAGTATTTTAACAATTATCCAAACAAGGAAAGGAATCTTACCTTTTTTTTCTAATGAATTGTCTTGCACAACACTGGTTTTCTTATAAATAAATACATTAGTACTCCTACATTAGTACTCCGTGCTGCAAAGGGGCCTCTGCAGTAGCATTTGCCAACTCGATTTGTACAGAGGCAAGGGCAATACCTTTGCAAACTTCTTAAAAAAAAAAGTTTAATATAAAGATTCTGTGTAATTGCGTTGACTTCCATATGACTGTTTTCAGAAGCCCAAATTAGCTGAAAAAGGAACAGTTTTCCATCTTAACTAATGATCTTCAAGGCCAGCTTCATCTGGCAATTGAGTCCGTAAAAGCATTTCAGAAACTATCATTAAAGAGAGAGCTGCTGGCACTTAGTTTACATTCAGTTAGACCATTCTCATTAGCTTTCTCAAGCTGTGCTTTTGAAAACATTGTCAATCATTAGTCATCTGCCTATAAACTTCCATGTTTTAAAATATCAAAGTTGTCATACCCATCTACAGAAATATTTTTACACTTTTAAATTCATGGAAAGCCAATTCTGGTGACTTGTAGAAGTCATGTGGAAAGGAAAATCTAATACATCCAGTGAAGAAAAATTTTTGCATTAAATTAATTTTATTCAAATTCTAAACCAGTTTCCATCTTGCCCACAATACAACACATGCACTGTAATACCAATTTTATTGTTAAAGACTACAGAATGATCTTGTTAAAATTCTAGAATGGCAATCTGTAATTTGCTACTCAAGGCATCCAAAACATTTCTCAAGGCCTTATCCTTATGATGGACCATCCATGTTTGATGATTTTGGCTTCATAAACTAATGATAACATACAGAATATACTGCAAATCTAAATCTGGGAGAACAAAATTAAAATATTGGCATGCATCACTTCTCAGTTACAAAATCAACTTGGAGTTGAGCATTTTAAGTGTATTAAGAAAAGTCCATCATCTACACAGCCAAATAGGTAAAAGTCACTTAATTTCTCTTTCCGTAGTGGACTTAATATTAACCTAGATTATCTGGGTTGTATGGAACTTTTGGGGAATCTGCTACTCAAATTTCCTGGGAGTACTGAGCACTGCCTAAGACATGCCTCACTGGCACATTATTCTATTGAAGATGAAGTCAAACAACTCAATCCAACTGTGCAGCACATATTGTTTTTACTTCTTCAGGGTTTCTAAGATTCACAATCTATTTTGTCTTTGCAATTGACTTCAAAAAATTTAAAGACTGTCCCATGCATCAATTGAGTCAGTAAATAGTGAGGGAATGAGAGGAAGCACTTCTTCAAACTTCCATTCTAAACATATTTACATTCTAGGATGAAAAATGGGAAAGTCACAAACTAATACTTCAGAAATACATGGTGGTGGCCAGCCTCAGAATACATCCTTTTGTGTAAGTAAGTATCTATATTTGACAAGAAATGTAAAGACTTAAAAAGAAAAACTCCTTAGCTCCAAGAAAGATGCTAAATTTTCTTATGTGTCTGTCTTGTTTTGATGCAATTTCCATATAAATGGTTTTTACAATCTTTTCCTCACTTGTTTTAAGTGAAGAAAAACCCAATAAAACAAGCCTTGCTGGCCAGATAATATTTTAATTTCTTCATCTTCATTTTCCTCCTGTAAGGTAGCTGAAAAAAAACTACTGTTGTGGCTTAACCCCAGCCAGCAACCAAGCCCCATGCAGCTGTTTGTTCACTGTCCCACCAGGAGGAATGAGAAGAGAATCAAAATGGCAAAAGGTAAAAAACTTGTGGGTTGAGATAAAGATAGTTTATCAGGGAAAGAAAAAGTTGTACACACAAGCAAATTCACTACTTCCCATGGGCAGGCAGGTATTCAGTCATCTCCAGGAGAGCAGAGCGTCATCACGTGGAATGGTTACTCAGGCAGACAAATTGCACCATCCCAAACATCCCTCTCTTCCTTCTTCTTGCCCCCATTTTATTTTCTGAGCTTCATGTCATATGGTATGGAATATCCATTTTGGTCAGTTTGGGTCACCTGCCCCGTCTGTGTCTCCTCCCAAGCTCCCATGCACCCCCAGCCTCCTCACCAACAGAGCAGTACAAAAGGGAGAAAAGGCCTTGACTCTGTGCAAGCCCTTCTCAACAACAAAAACATCTCTGTACTAAAAAACCCTGTGTTCAGCACAAATCCAAAGCCTTGTCCCATACTAGTCACTGTGAAGAAAATTAGCTCTATCTCAGCCAAAACAAATGCAATGCCCCATGTCCCATATAAGTAAGAAGTTTGAAAAATAATTAAATCATATAAGAAGAAAAAAACATAATTGTGAGGTTTCACTACCACTGCATTTCACTGGTTTTAAATTACAGCTATGATATAGATGCTGATTGTTTGGAGATTAAGCAAAAGCATTTTTTAAGATGGTGAAGATACTTACAAAAAAGAACAAGCATTGGTGGCATCAAATTCATGATTTAAAATGGAAGACAAAGAGCCACAGTAATCTATGCTGTCAGTCTTTTCACCAGGACATGATGTTCCCGTGAATATGTGATTTCCAGACTGCTGAATGAAAAACATAAAATGAGCATTTGCTGAAAATTCTGGTTACCTATACAATGGCCAAGGAACAATACAGGAATGTAGTAAAAATCACAGAATCACAATTTTCTCCTGGAACGCATCTGTTACAAGCTAAGAGCAAGTTGTATAAAGCAGCTGACCAAACAGCAAAATATGAGTTACATTTAAAAAAAAAGTGTGCAGTGTGTCAACAGTAATTTGATTCTGGTAATTGTACCTGATAAGCCCAATACCAATGTGTTGTTGACTTTCTTTGAGCCCTTAGACAATGCATTTTGGTGAAAGTGATATCTGAACAAATATAAGGGTCTTTTCTTTAATATGCTTTCTGTACAAGAAGCCTCTTACATCTTAGTTTAAAGGAAACCAGGGTGTCTCTTTAAACTGGAGAAGAGGACTCCTCCTCAATAACCAACACTACACCACTTTTAAATGTAAGGAAAAGAAAAAAATCTTCAATTAGAAAATGTATAGAAGAGGATAATAGTTCTTAATGAATATATATATATTAACCAGAGCAAACCACCCGCCACTGTAGCAAAACAACCTAAAAATGGGTGTTAGCCTCTCTCTTGATTAAATTATACTTACAAACAGACAACAGGTCGCAGTGTTGCATTGTGACTGGCCGCAAGGCTCAGCCCCAGTCTTTTTCCTGGCTGAGTAGAGACAAGAGGAGTTGAAGAGGCACCAGCTTTTGATACCTCACATAAGAATGGCAGTTACATGGGATGGGCTGGAACCTTTATTCCATGGGGCAAAGTAGGCTCTCTCCTTGTCCTTTGTTCGAAGGAAACACTGGGAGTTGGGGGTGGTGGGGGTGGTGGTTCTTAGCAACCCCCTTGCAGCTGAAGTCTATCTTCAGGAAGTCTGCAGCAAATCCAAAAGGCTCTCTCTGTCTCTTTGAAGCCCAGGGTTCACAGAGAGTTGGAGGAGGAAAATGGGGAAAGCCAAACCAGAAAGGAGCTCCCTTCAAGGTGCGCTCACCAGCTCAACAAAAATAGCAGCTTCTAGTCACAGCAACCGCCAACAATGAACTGAAGTCCAGTACCAGGAAAAAACCCTTTCCCTCCCTCTCACCTCTCCCCCAGCCAACAAGTTGGAATTCAAAGCAGTTGGCCACCTCTTTTTTTTCTTGTACTGTGGGGGGGTTGGGCGTTGGTGCTCAAACTTCTGTGTTGGTAGAAGGAAATTCCATGAAAGATTTCAAAACTGTAACAATATCTCTTCTAAAGACCCAGAAGACATATAAGCCAAACATGTTTTCATAGGACCAGGTGTACAAATAGGCTTCTTCCTGTTATTCTGCACCTCAGTATTGTTGCCTTAAGAGGCTGCAGAAAAGAGGACTCCAACCAACTTAGCGTATAAGATAAAAAGGGTAGGTCTTTCAATTTCAGGCCAGAGGCCCACAAGAATACATATCTACCTGCATGCTCTTAATGCTGCTTTCGTGGTTTTTATAATAATGTCCATCCAAACCCCTATCACCCCCAGGTTCTACCTTGCTCCTCCCCCTGGCACACCCCATCAGAAATTGAGTCTGGGGGAGTCTGGGACCCCTCCTTCATCATCTTGGTCTTCCTCATATTGTGTCAGGTCCTTGGAGGCTTTCCAGCATTCTGGGCTTCGAGGTCACTCTGCCTGTATTTAAGTCTCCTCATGCAGGCCTTAAGGTGTTTTTCAGCATTTCTTGAAAAGAAGACTAAACACCTAATGGAATTTTGAGGAATTGGTGTGGGTATGGGTTAGTATGTGCAAATATTAAGCTACTGAGCTACTGTGGTTACTTTTACTAGAAATACTGGTACATTAAAATTTAAATTTGCTATAATTACTTCTAAAATCTATAAAAATTAAAAAATAAAAAACTCTAAGGCATCAGTAAATACAGTAACATTCTAACTTATGTGCAGAACATTGAACACCTAACAGGCATGGAGTCCGCTTAGCATTATATGTACTAAAGCTTGTAACTGAGGCCTAATGGACTGTTTAAAACTGGGTTTTCTTTGTTTCATGCTGGAGGGAGGACTCTCAAACATCACGTAACATTCCCTATACACACAACCCTCTTCACCACAGCAAAGTTCAAAATGAGGATCTTTTGTGCAGTCCCCAAATGTCCTTGCTATTAACCACAATAAATTAACAGCAGTGGCCTGCAATGTATCTCATTGAGTTATCAGCTAGTACTTTGACATTTTTTTATTTATTAACAGAATTTATACAAAAAATGAAATATGCTTTTTTTTTTTCCTTCTGTTAACATGCAATGAATAGGAAAGAAGGAAATTAAGGCAAGACCTCCTAAGAAACTTTCAGTGACTCCCAACAGGGTTCAGAGCAGACATTGCTGGAGTATCAGACAGGGTGTGAATGCACATGCCAGTGCATGAAAATTCAAAATTCAGTGTTCCCATGATACAAGCTGTAGATCATTAGCAGATGGTATATCTAATTAACGCAGCAGAACAAGAGAGAAGTGTTGAAATGAGGTTTTCCAGTGCTGTCAAAAAATTTCTAACAGTAATTATTCTCCCTTGTTCCACAGAAGAAACATACTTAAGGTATTAACAATGAGAACTCTAAATTAAAGCTTAAAAAAGGAAGTCATCTCAAAACTGAGGGACACAAAAATTTTTTTCTTTCTTCAGTTTATCCACTTCTATGTCCAGAAAACCGACAGATACTTTTAAGAAAATGCATTCTACGTATCATGCATAATGTAAATGTCAAAGCAGTATCTTGAATTTTATTGAGAAATTTACAAACAAGTTTTGAACCATCATGAAACTCTGGTATTATATACTTCAGATTGGGCATTTTTATTTAAAACCAGAACGGAGAAGTCTCAGTTATGATTCAAATGCTGAAAAAGAATCTTCAACTAGTATGAGTATGAACTTGACATGGAATAAATTACAGCAGAAAAAATGAAGGTACTACTGATGGGCTGATCAATCCAGTCTGCAAATAGATGTAGTCATTTCTGTGTTTTTAACAATCATTGTAATTTCTAAATAGATGGAGTGCTTTAACAGTACCACAGGCTGCTTCTGAAAATTCAAGTAGCATGAATACATACATAGTCAAAGAGGATATTATTTTTTCCCCTAACATTTTTTATAAAAGCCCATGACACAAATGGAAAGAATTCTATGTAATGGAAGTTATTTCACATTCTCATGAGAAAATATTGCGCTTTTCTTTCTGATGCAGAGCCTGCCAAACTATTCTGTGCCTTTATCATCAAAAAACTATTTGTCTTATACCTTCTTCACATGAGACTAAGCTATGGAATTGCTCAGTCTAAGCAGGGAGTGCTGTGGTAAATGACCAGAACCGTACGGTCTTGATTTAAGATAGTAAGGAGTTGATGAGGTTGATTGAGAAAAACATGAGCTGAGCCTCTTTCTTATCTTGCTTCTGGCTGGAGCAATGCCTCAAAACTGAATGATGTCTGGAGTGAAGGGGGGTCTCACAGCCTGATGTTGTTTTAGTGAGGCAGAGAAAAACATCCTGTGACAATTGTCACACTTCCTTCACCATTATAAAACTACCCTTGTTATAAATCTGGTTCATTAAGGAGGCAACAATGCACACAAAGACCCTCTGATGAAGGTCAGACAGCTTTTACTCTTGCCTCAGGATGTGGAGGAGTACCAAAGTTTTTATTATACCTCTTTTGTCAACTATATATCCTGACCAAAAATAACCAAGACCGCCATTAAGCCTCATTAACATTAACTTGCACACTCCTCAGGGCACAAATGAAGGAGAACATGTGTTATGCAATATACACATTACTAAAGTTACCAAACAGCACTTATAGTACGTGATTATTCCATTTCCTAGGGACATGCACCAAAATTTATAGTATAAAAAGGGCAGAAAAGGCTGAAGGAGGAAAACACCTCTGGAAGAGGAGAAAACCTCCAGAGGAAAATATCTCTGGATGGGGAAACCATTTCTGCCTGCTTAGGATCAATCGACAAACTCCATGTCTCCTCCTCTCCTCAAAGGACACTCTTAGGTGAGTTTTACACCTGCAACTGCATTGGAGCACACCTGAGAATATTCATTTTCATATACCTATAGCAGTATTAGAATATCTCTTACCATAATTTCTGCCATGATACATAATAGCACTCTGTGGTTAGAGTATTTGTCATTGCCAATCCTGAACGTGCTTTTTTGTTTCTTCATTAAACCTCACTATTCGTGAATCTGAATTGTGCAAAGTCCTTATTGAATGCAATCAGAGAATGCAATCAGACCAATAGTGCTGGATTGGCAAACTGGACCTGAGCTTGTGCAAGTTCTTCTTTTGAACTTGGTCAGAGTCACAGAACTAAATTGGTTATAATCAGAAATTAAGCCCAGCCACACCCAGATGCTCTGATACCTGAAGACCAGGTGTCTTCTAAATTCCTATACCCTTAACTCAATAAAGGACACTATGGTTTGTTTATTAAGTAGAATTACACACTGACTGCACAGAAGCTGGTATATTAAGACTTCCAGTAATACACTTTGCAAGATTTATTACAAGAATGAGCTTCTGCAGGAGCAAGATCAGTCTAATTGCTTCATGTAAAGACCAATAAATTACTCACTTCCTTCTCCCACCACACTGATCCCTCTAAAAAAGCCAAGTCCATTGTCACAGCCGAGCTCCTGGCTTTACAGAACGGAAGACTGTATGCCAACAAAATGTTTGTAGAGGGAGGCTCTGAGTAGCAACAGTTTCTTCTCACTTGAAGTTTCAGTTACCACCCAGTAGTTTTCTTTTATGTCTCTTGCTTCTGTCGCAGCAAGTGGGCATAGGGCAGGTACCTTTTAAGACACTACAGGGTTTTGCACTGTACTTTGAAATGGTCAAAAAACATGGACTTCATTCGGAAGGAAGTACAAATACAATTTATTGTAAAAACTTTCAGTGAATATAGGATTAGTATAATTAAGAGGATGGGTTATGCTACATGAGGGATGGTTCATGCTAACTAAGAGATTACTCTACATTAATCATGGGGGGAGCAGGTAACTGGAGCTAATCCATTATTCATGAACAGAACAGAAGGGGAACAATAGGATGTTGCAAGACAAGTTTCAGTACAGCACAGAGAATAGGCAAAAACTGCAAATCTTGTCAAATGCAAAAGACAGGAGATGGGCCAATGTCTGCAGACTGGATTAAGTCTTATCATCCTGGGGAGCCTTCCTGGATCCTGGTGTTTTACCAAGGCTTGGCAGACATTATTGTCACATTCCTTGCTGCTGGAGCAGTTTTTGACTCCACAGTACTTTGCATTATACAAGGTACAACAAGAAAAAGTGTCCTCATCAAAGACACAGACAGTGAGATCAGATGAACCCTCAGAAAATTTGCAGATGACACTATGCTGAGCAGCACCACCGGTTGACACATCTTAGGGATGGAATGCCATCCAAAGGGATCTGAACAAGCTTGAGAAGTGGGCCCATGGGAACCTCATAAGGTTCAATGAGGCCAATTGCAAGGTACTGTATGTGGGCATGGGCAAAACTTCATATCAATAAAGACTGGGTGATGAAGCAATTGAGCGCAGCCCTGTCGAGACAGATTTTAGGGTGCTGGTGGATGAGAAGCTGGACACAACCCAACAAATGACTTACACAGCCCAGAAAGCCACTTGTATCCTGGACTGCATCTAAAGCAGCATGGCCAACAGGGTGAGGGTAAGAGATTCTGACCCTATGCTCCAGTGAGACCACACCTCTAGTGCTGCATCCAGCTCTTGGGTCCCCAGCAGAAGAAGGGCATTAACATTTGAGAAAGAGTCCAAAAGAGGGACATAGGGGGTTGGAACACCTGTCTTACAAGGAAAGGCTGAGAGAATTTGGATTATTCAGCCTGAAAAAAGAAAGGTTCAGGGTGTTCTTATTTTGGTCTATCACTACCAGAAGAAGAAAGCTAGAAAGGGCCTTTTGACAAGGACAAAGTCCTTTTGACTTGTGTAGTAGTTCTGGATATCAAAGAAATTCTCTCGCCCTGCCACCACAGAAGTCGGGAGCTAATGCTCAACCCCCATGCCTCTAGATAACAAAAGGAGTAGCCAACTGCTTTGAATTCCAACTTGAATACTTGAGCGGAGAGGAATAGGTTTCTCAGGAGGTTCGGGGAAGGCGGGGGGGGGGGGGGGGGGGGGGGGGGGGGGGAGGAACATCACTCTTTTTTCTTAGCCAGCTACAGTGGGTGGAACCCGCCATTCACTGGACTTGTGAAGGTGTTTGGAGGGAGCAGAGTTGCCCCGGTTTTGGCCACACACGACCCCAGCTCAGGTCTAGTGCTCTGTGCTGTTCATCAGAGGGAGAGAGAGAGGATAGCCATGGCCAACTGTCCTGGATTCTTGCTGCAGATCCCTTTCTCCCTGAGCCAGCTTCCCATCTGAAAAGGAGTGAGCACCACCACCACCAGCCCTTGTTCCTAGCCTCTTGTCCCTTGGAGGACAAAGAGAAGACTCTGCATTGCTTGTCAGAGGGTTCCACCCCATTGCCTTCTGTGGCCTCCATCTCTCCACCTGCGTCATTTCGAGGAGTCAGTACTTCACTGACCACCTTTCTTTTGTCTTGCCAGAGAAACTGTGCTCTTCAAGGCCAGCCGAGGTGCGGCAGTGACCCCTTCTGTCTGTAAATATAATTGCACCAAAGGAAACATAAAAATTCAGTTTTATTTAAAGGGGTTTTTCTTTTTTTTTTTTTCCATTGCGGGCACAGTATAGTTGTTTGTTTCGTTCTAGTTTTGGTTATATTTACATATTTGTAGTTAAGAACTGTTATCCTCTGTTTCTATACGTATTTCTGGTTAAAGCTCCTAAATTTCAAACCTGTGTTGATTTTTTGGGGCAGGGTGGGGGAGCCCTACTTTTCTGGTCCATTTAAATATCTCAGTTTTCTTCTAAACTAAGACAGCTTGACACTGAAAGATGGTAGGTTAATATTCGGTATTTGGAAGAAATTCTTTGCCACAAGGGTGGTGAGGCACTGTAATATATTGCACAGAAAAGCTATAGATGCTCCATCCCTGAAGGTGTTTGGTGCAACATTGAATGGGACTTTGAGCAACCTGATCTAGTGAAAGGCATCCCTGCCCTTGGTGGGGGTGTTGGAACCAGGTGAGATTTAAGACATAGATAAAGCAAGTAGAAAGTACCACAACATATGAATTGTTGGAAATTTTGTAAGAAATCTCACACATATAGGAGAAAAAAATAAAAACACTGGAATATGCCCCAAAGTGCTGCAATAGCAAGAAGATTTGTTCACAGCATGAGCAGCAGTATCCTAAAGATCAGTGGCAACAGATTTTCTCCATCAACCATAGCTCATTAAGTCCACTGTGAACAAACTGGAAGCGTACATTCACCACCCTATGTTGGCATAGGTTTAAAACAAAGGCTTGCAGGCACAGATGAAGGTAACCAGAAGCAAAGGATTGCCCGGAAAACTCCATATCCTAGAAGAAAGCAGGACTGCCGTAGGAGGAGCTGATGACAGCATATGATCCCTGAAGAAGCTAGCTGATTTATGGAAGGATTGCACACATTATTTAAACATGTTACCACCCCCTTTCAGGGACATATATGTGCTCCTGTAATGGTCAATAAATCAGATGCTGTACCAGCAGTTCTTGTCTTCACTTCACACTCATACATGACAGCTGTGTTGTGGTTCGACTTTGGCAAAATGCCTAGTATTCACCACAGCAATGCAGTCTCCCTGCCAAAGGAAAGGAAAAAAGAAAACAAAAATGAAACTGAAATTTAAAACAGAAACAATTTATATATTAGGTATATACATGGAAAAGTGGAAATCATAACAAAACCAACATAATATATATATATATACAAGGGAAAAAAATCCCAACAATTAACAATGAGGGAGTTTCCAGCTCCAACCAAACAAACAGTTATCTCACAGATGCCCTCGTCTCCTGAGGAGACACCCAGTCAAGAAAAAGAGTAAAGCTAACAAGAAAAATGTTTACTTCCCCAAAACAAAACAATTGCAAAGCAGCAGTTTAGGCCCAGCTCTCCCAGAACAGCTACGGCATGCTCCCAGAACAGCAACCATGAGAAGAAGGCTAGACACCACTTATACTGTCTCTTATACCCAAGTTTACATCATATGGTATGAAATATTTCTTTGGTTGCTTAAGGCAGGTGACAACTTGTGTCCCTACTATTTTACATAACACCATCAGGGCCTACTGTAAGAAGCTAAGACCTAGTCTAGGCCTAAACTACCACAGCCCAGAACTGGGACAAATTAATCAATCCATACAGGGAACTGGGAACGAGAAGAGGTGCTCCTGAGGCATGTGATATATGGCACCTTAAGCTGAATCAAGAAAACGTAGAGATCCCCTCTATCACTCAAAGCGCACATTGCCGCTTCTTCGACAGGAACAAAAAAAAAAAGGAAGAAAAGGAATACAAAACAAAACAGGCAAGGAAAACTCAAATGAGAAGCAGGAGGTTGAAGAAATGAGAGGATTAATCCCAAGAACAAAAAAAATCTAACTGCCAAAGTTAAGGGCTGCTTGCAGAAAGCAAGTAGAAAAAGACTAAACAAGATGAAACTAATAACAACTCTAGTTCAAAGTATCTTTCAAGTCCTTGGGCTTTTGGGGACAAAATGCACCAGAAAGGTGGACAATACTCCTTTAAGACCTTCAAGAACTGGAGAATTCCCCCTGTTCCAGCCCAGAGATGACCCACACTGCACTCAAGATAGCACTGGCCACCTGTTCCGAGGCACAGAACCTTTGCAATGAGAAGGCTGAACCTGCTGCTGTGGGACCATGCTACTGTGCTCCTGCAGTGTTGGTGAGTGCTAACAGCTACACAGCAATCGAGCCCTGTGTGGGGCCAGGCATGGGAGTGGGCAGTAGGGAGCAGGGCAGCAAAGCAAGTCGAAGTTGGAACCCTGGGGGTAAAAGCAGGAGTGGCGCCACTGCTGTGACTGCCCAGCATTTAAATCCCATGAGTCCCGAACCATGCTGAGCAGTACAGGAAACAGCAGTCCATAACAGTACTCGGGCTGCCCCCCTTCCCCTGTGTGGGTGGCGGGGAGCTGAATTTGGTTCTGAGGAAAAGGTAGTGAGCCAGGTGTGTCTGCTGGGGGGATCTCAGCAGGAGGTGGGATGGCTGCAATCCTGGCACCAGCAGGTCCGAGGCTGGCAACAGGACTGAGAGCTGCATGAGAGGCAGCGGGCCAGAAGGTTCCCTTTTCCTCCCCGACCACTCCTCTGCGCAGGCACTGCAAGAGCAGCAGAGACATCAGCGTGTTGCGCTGGGCTTCATGGAACTCTGTGCCGGCCGATGCCAAGACAGCATGGCTGGAGGGAGCAGACATCTGCAAAGCCACAGAGAGGAGACTAGGTGTTGGATTTTAAAACTGAAAGTTTCTTTTCTTTTCAGGGTTCAAGGCTTCTCTGGCTCAGGGCTGGGGATGCCTGCTGGTGCCAGGCAGGCATGCCACAGGGGTTCCAATCGCAGGAGATGGTAGTGGCCTGGTGGGGCCCTGGGCGAGGTGGCACAGCACTGGGGCTGACCAGCCAGGGAGAGTGGGACAGTGCAGCCACCAGCCCAGGATAGCTGCCTCTGTGGCAGCAGGCAGAAGTGCTGGGGTTTTGTGGAAGCCGCCATGGCGGGGGAACCATAGGTTCGGCAGGTGTGGACACCCTGCCCAGGCCCTCTGCAGCACAGCTGGTGGGGGTGGCTACTGGAGGAGGTCGAGGTCCATGGAGCTCAGCCAGGCCAGCGAAGCAGTGTGCCAGCATACCAGGTGCATGACACAGTCTGCGTGGCAGTGGCAGTTACAGTAGCAGCCATTTCACCTTGTGTGAGCGAACCATGTGGGGACTGCATGCCGGGGGCCATCTTGGGGACATACCTGTCTGCAGTGGTGAAATAGCTGAGAAATGACAGGAGTTTTGTTGGTTTTTCCTTCTTTACACTGGGGAATGTTGCATGGAGCAGCTGGCCACTCCAATATTTCATAGATTTTTTTGGCTGTTTTCAGCCACAGGGGTTGTTCAATGTGATATTTCTTTGTTTCTTCCCTCAGTGCATGACAAGGATGGGGGTAGAGGCAAGTGCCATATTGTCTTCAAAAAAGCCCTCCAAAAAGCATTGAGGGCACTCCGGAAACTGTGTGACCATGGCTGAGAGCAGGCAGAGGCTAACACCTCAGCAGCAACCAGTTTCACACAAAAGAGCAGAGATGGCAATGGACAGAGATGCTAAGCCTCTGAGAGCGCGCTGCTGTGAACAGAGAAGTGCCAAGTATGCTCATTCAGCAGCGCTAGTGCCCTGTTACCACTGTATGGGGAGAGCCAAGGGGCCAACCTGCCTTAATGATACAGCAGCACAGCAAAATGGCGGCAGCGCAGTGAGGCAGTTTGCTGTGGGACCTGCTCCCTCCATAATAAGAGGTACCAAGGCAGGAGGGAGGGCAAGGCACATGCAGCTGCTACCGAAAGACACAGCCATGGACAAGCCGAAAAACCGTGCATCCAGTCAGCAATTGCAGACACTGGCTCTAGGTGTGCTACTGATAAAAAGGCACAGGCACAGGTTGCCTTAAAGGGCATCCCACAGCACAAGGTGCAAGCAGGCATCTCCCAGGGCTGGAACACTTGAGCCCCCCACCTAATGTAACCAGCTGCATTTTAAAACTGGGAGCAAACTCATTACAAGTAGGGCAAGAACAACCATCCATGAAACACTAAAGAAAGAAGAAATGCAATGGCTAGAGCTGTTGTTAGAAGAGATAAGAGAGAAAGAGCTGTATCAACCACAGAGGTTCCCTTGGTGGTTATTAATTCTGAGAACTGTTTTTGTTTTCATCCTGTTCTTCCTATTCTTTAAGCTAGAGAATGCCCCAATACCTAACAGCTTAAATTAAGAGAAATAAATAACACAACACTAAAATCTCTATTTCCTCAGGAACCAAGGCTCAAAGACAAAGGACAGATCCAAGAACTAGTAACCAAAGATATTCTAAGCTTTTTCCAGAATTTAAATTCATGATTGGAGCATAATAAGAATTATGTGAGTAAGTCTTTACATTCACAGGTAACCGTGTTATTATTGCTATGAAACTTTCATAAAGTACCAAATGTAGGTTTCTTTAATATGTGACAATATTTATATGTTTTGAATTATGAAAAACAAGTTTAGCTCACCATGTCAAGTCACTTCTATTGCAGTTGCGTATGTTACTATCAAACAGATACTTCATATTTCTACCTTACAGGCTAAAACTACAAAAGGAAAACATTTCAAAGAACACTCTTTCTCATGTATTGAAAATCTCAAGTCATTCTATAATTTATATAACCTTATACCTGTACAATTCATGCTAAAGTTTACAAATAAATTTGCATATTATGTTTGCACTAAGGTTTGCTGAATGTTATAAGCAAAATTCTATTTACCAGCTGTCATTGTCAAACAGAATTATCCTTGTTCTAAAAATGAAGGTTAGCACCTCCTTTCTGCACCATATCCATAAATGAAAAAATAAAAATTCATATGCTATTACGCCTTGTAACCTCATAATGGATTGAAAGCTAAATACTAAATGTAGATATTTCAAACAACAGTTTATAATGTTTTGCTAATGATTCTTTTTGTTTTCCATCAATAGCTACCCCATAGAACAAACTAAGAATCTCACAGATCATTACCAGGTGGCAACGCTTTCAAATAAGGTGGTAATAACTCATTATGAATAATCATTTGGCTAATGATTGATAAAACACCTCTTCAAATTCACCAAGATATCATGAGATAAAGTAGTCCTTTGTTAACTAATATTAAAGGTAAACAAAAGGAAAGAGCACATATAATACCCTAAAAGATGAGAATTTTTCCTGTAAACTGCAAACATGTCACCTCTCCATATGTTATTTTTCAACCTATATTCTAACAGTTGTACTTTAAAACAGCATCATTATATTTATCTTCTAATCACTTGTGAACTGTATTCATTGTTTCACTTTATCTTGCACAAGTCATGGTACAGAAAAACACACATGTACAACCTTTGCAAAAACAGTCCTTGGTTTCAAGGAATTTAGTAGATAACAAATCCTTTATCTTAGCTCACAGCACAAGAAGAAATGGCCCAACTTAAAATATTGTATAGAGACATGACAAGATCAGCAGGCTTTTGGAAAACATTGATGAAATAGTTAGAGTTTTCTTGTGTTTCAATAAGTTTCTGTATATTAATATCAAAGGTATAGTTTTGCAACACCTATAAACTGGTTCCTAATATTTCAGCATTAGTCTTGTTCTTAAAGACACACCTATAAATTGGATAAATATCTGAATGCTTGAAAGACACTGGGTTGTAGGAGCTGCAGAAAACCTTTTGGAAAGTACTAAGGAACAAAATTCAAATTGAAAGTAATGAACAGATAAAAAGCATCGAATTAACAAGCTACATTACAACCTTCCAGGTGTGTTCTTTCAAGCATTTATAACTTCATGGTTTGTACTTTACAATAACCATTTTGCATTCACAGCAACCTGTCACTATTTCCAGGATTAGTTTTTAGAAATATTTTGAGTCTTTCTTTTATTGTTACACATTTCAAACTCAAGACATCAAGGCCCTTTATAGTTGGTTTGGGTGTTTCTGGCCTTGCAAACCAAAATTAAGCCTTCATATAACTTGCAATAGCTTTTGCTAAGTTTTACAGAAAGGTGCTGAATTCCTCACAGAAAGCTGACACCAAGACACATCGAGTAATGCCTCATCACATACCAGTCAAAAAAAAAAAAAAAAGAGGAGAAGCCTAGGATTGCTTCTCATCCACAGAATATTTATGAAGAAATTATATGTTTTGAATTTTAAATTGAATATGGGAGAAGGGATATGCTTATGTTTTCTCAAGTTCTTTTGTTTAGGTTGTCATTCCTCAGCAATTCAAAGGTCAAAAGAAACATACAGTCAAATATTTGTCAATCAGGACCACAGGAATCAAAGCAAAATTCCAAGTTCAATTGCATGAATGTGTGACTGAAAAGGGCACCCTTTGAATGTGTGTAAAACATGTGAGTGTGTGAACATGTAACTGCGGATACACAGGCCTCAAAATGCATGATCACTTTACCTCTGTACATAAACACCTTCAGATAACGGTCAAGAGACACATAATCTTAGGTGAATCAGGGTCATTCATTTGCAGAAACAATCAGATTGAATACAGATTTTAGGAACAACTTGTGCATTAAAACCCCCCAGATGAAAAACCTGATGTTAGGAAACATATACCCTGGAGTCATCAAAGTGATTGATTTAATTAAAGTTGCTTGCTCAAAGAAGAGGTCAGATTAATAAAGATTTTAGGAGGTTAGTTTAAATAAAGGATTCATGAGGATAGACACTGAAGAGAACCGCTTTCAGATTGTTCATATTGAAAAAAAAGGGGGTAGTATTTTGATTTGTATTGTATTGCTTATGATACTTGTAATACTGCCCATAACCTGTTCATTAAAACAAAAAAAAATGGGGAGATATTGGGGTCAGTTTAAAACATAAGCTTGGAGGCACAGATGAAGGTAACCAGAAGCGAGGGACTGCCTGGAAAACTCTATATCCCAATAGCAAGCAAGACTGCTGTAGGAGGAGTTGATTACTGCACATGCCCTGTGAAGAAGCAAGCTGATTTGTGGAACAATTGTGCTTCTTATTTAAACAAGTTCCCACCCCCTTTCAGAGGCATATATGTGCTCCCATAATGGTCAACAAATCAGATGTTGTACCAAGCAGTTCCATGTTCACTTCACTTCACTGTTATAGCCCTACAAGGACCACTCACATTATCATGTATGACTGGTTGTGGCCTTGATACCAGCAGCAATTTCATCAGAGAGTAAAAACACCATAGAACTTTTTTTCACATTATGACAATGTGCTGGTTTAAAGGTAAACCAACAGGAGAAATGAACCCAGCTCAAGAGAAATTCCAAGTCAGAGTTACAAATTAATAAAAATATTACAACAAATGCAATGACACAAAGAGAAATTGTTTTTAACTCACAAAACCCAGAAGTATAACCCAGCATCCTGGGGCATAAACACAATGGTTTTTATTAGCCCCTCTGCTGAGCCCCACGTTGTTTCCTTGAGTCCAAAAATAAAAGGAAGGCAAAAAACTGTTGGTGCAGATGATGGTAACACCACTCTGGTCAAGAGTGGCCGTTGCAGTCCTGTCAAGATTCTGGTCCTCTGGATCCAACAAGTGGTCCCCAGAGGTCTCCAAGCCACAAGATTGTATACCCTAAGGTTCAGGTGAGAACATCCAGTACCTCTCCCAGGGCAGGGAGATCTGACTCTGTGAGTCATGGGGTGTTTTTGGAAATGTTGAGTACCCATTAGCAGCCATGACACAACAGAATGAGTGTGGAGGTGCTAACGACTTCCTGGAGGGGAGTTGTTAAGTTCCTATCTCACAGGCTTGTTTAACACCTAGCTTAAATCCTGAGGGGTCAGGTGTGTCCCACGCAGCTGCTGCAAATGGTCCATTGTTACCAGTTCATGGGAATTTTTTTATAGAAGTTGTAGAATACATAGCCTTGGTCACACCCACACAGTGATAAACTGGTCCCGCCTGCTGAACTAGGATAGACAGATGCATGATGTTGAAAGATGAATTCCTCCTTTAGCTATTTTCTTGCCAAGGATTTTTCATTCTAACTAATACAGCCTTTCATGATAAATCCTCTCTGAATCATCACATAACAAAGAACTATATTAGTATTACATTGACAAAGTTTTCTAAAGCAGTGAACCTTAGCCTGGCCACATGTCCACTTTTCATAAGTGAAATTCTTTTTAAAAGACAGTACAATTATCAAAAAGACCATGCCTATTATTTTTTCTTCTTCTCTAATAATAAAAAGAGGGCAATAGTTCTCAATACTCCATCTTCTTGAGAAGAAACACAGCAGATTTTTTAGTCAATATTTCTAAGGTCCGTGTGAGAAAGGGGAAAAAAGTCTCTCAAGACATAACTGGCTTTTTATCAACATCAGTGCAATTTTGAAATGCAGTATTGATGAAATTAGGTGGTAAAAGAACTTTAAACTGTCTTAAAACTCAGTATGTATTTTCTGTCTATATTCTTATGAATATGGCAACCATAAAAATTATGTTGGTCAGTTAAAAGCTATTAAAAAAGGATTCCTTCTGACTTTGTTAAATAAGTCAATCAATAAAAGCAGGGAATGAGGAAAAAGATAGTAATAATTTGTCTGTTCAAAGAACAGCAACAAAGCTGGCAAGGAGTGTGGAGCACAAGTCTTACAAGGAGTGATTGAGGGGGTTGAGATTGTTTAGGCTGGAGAAAAACAGGCTCAGAGGGGTCCTATTGCTCTCTATAACTGACTCAAAGGAGGTTTCGATGACATGAGAGTTGGTCTTTTCTACCAAGTAATAATGGAGATAATGAGAGGAATGGCCTCAGGTTGCACGGGAGGTTTAGATTGAATATTAGCAAAAATTTCTTCACCAAAGCAGTTATCAAACACAAGAATGGACTGCCTGGAGAAGTGGTAGAACCACCATCCCTGGGGATATTTTAAATTTGTGTAAATATCACACTTAGGCTAAGGGTGAACTTGACAAGGCTGGCTTGAACACTGGTTGAACTGGATAATCTTGAGTCTTGCCCAACCAATATGATACTCTGAATCTATGATGCTTCTTATATATAAGGGTCACAGGAAGCTTCAGACTTCATTTTGAAAATGTGAACAACCACAGTTTGTACATGTTCATGTTTTTGAAGAAATAAACTTGCTGAAAAACATGAGAGTCATTATTATAATAATTCAGATATCTTTTTCAAACAGAAAATTTAGTCATGAAGTGAAACTTCTTTGCACAGAATAGAAAAGACTGCTGACATTTGAATGAGCAATGCATCTCCTCCTTTGACAAAGGGAAAAACCCCTTCAGATGGTCATCCTTCTCCTGTCTACTGAGATTAACTCAGACACCTTTCCTTGGTATTAGAATTGCTTTAAACAAGAATGGTTTCAAATGATACAATATAAGTTTGTATAAAAATGAAGGATTGAATTTACTAAACTTTGGGAGTCTTTGAGTTTGATATGCTAACTTAGCCCATTACAAATTCAGCAGTCACCCATTTTAAAGTTCAAAACCTGAACAAAATAGTCTCAAAGTTCAAAGGTATATGATCTTTTTTTTTTTCTCAAAGGTATATGATCTTTTATTTTTTTCTCAGACTCTTTCACACATTGAGGACACTCTTCTGCTTAATGAGATTTGAAATCCAAGAAAAGCATTTCTGACATTTTTCCCCCTATTTTAAACCTCTCCAAGGCATGATGAAAACATCTGTTAAAAAAACGTCAGTAAGGAAAATATTTCAAGTCTTTAGAGGAGTAATCTTTTCAAGTTACACAATTAAATCTTTTAAACTAAATGAGACTTCTGTTTCATTATGGATGCAAGACCTTTGAGTGTGATTTGACTCTGATCAAATCTGTGATCAAATTCTGCATCAACAACCACCACTAAAATTGTGCCCAAAATATGCGTGGATGAACATTTTAATTTCCTTTTCTCTCACCAGCGTAAAACAGAGGTAAGACAAATGAAGTTGGGCTAAGTTAAATCATTGAGCTTGCATATAAGTTGAGAACCAGGCCACTGGTATTTGAGGGCAGATAAAGTCACATAGTATCAAAATTTTGTTAGTGAAACCAGTGTTCCTGCAGGGCCAAATGAACAAGAATCTAGTTAATTTCCAAGAAAGAGAAGTCAGTTACCACGGTAACACAGCTAGCAGTGGCTTTTATACTTTAAGAAATGGGTTTAAAAAAAAAAAAAAACCTCTGCAAATTAAAGAAGAGGATTGGCAAAAGTAGAGTCAAATCTGAAAGCATTAGAGATTATACTTTTAAGTAGAAGAAAATGAAGATTTTGTGAGATAATGTGACTGGGTTACAAAAAAGAAAGAAAATCCTCAAATACTGTAGAAAAAAATAATACATGAGCCAGTAAGCAGAAATTGCACACAAAATGTTAAATCTGATTAAATGTGTCAATGGAGGGTGAGGGGAGAAGCTCATTCAGGGCAACATAAACTCCATTTTTAACTCAACAGAAAGCTGGAGAATATGCTTGTAAGAAAACCATCATTTCCCTTCATATTTCTCACCTGACAGTACCCTTCTTATGCATGACACAACATGTGTTTAAGATCTCTAAATGCATTTCTCTGTGAGCAGTGCCCTGTGCAGAGCAAAGAACAGCTTCACTGTCAGGGCATGAAGATTTTGTCCATAATTGGGATGAATTCCTCAGTGGATTAAAACTTGAGAACTTATAAATTCCTGTCTGTGTTTTATGTTATGCTTTAGGATAGGAAAAGATAAATCCAACTAAAAAGTGAGGTAGGACATTCTAAAATCCAGATGAAGAAGGTACTCTCTGTACACTGTGATGTGATGGTAAGTGATAATGCGTCCTCATTTCATTGTTTCTTTCTCTTGTTTTGTTTCTGAATAAAACTAAGTCATTTCCACATTTACACTAGTGAATTGCATCCTGGTGCCATTGAAAAAAGAATAATTTAGGCTAGTGCAAGTGCCAAGCAAAAGTTTAGGCATATGATTTTATGGACAGAAGAGAGCTCTTCCTCCTCCATCATCTGAATCTGTTGGTGACATGAACCTTCAGTTCATGATAAGGTTATTTCAATGCTCAGCTACTGTCTTTGCCTCTGTGCTGCAACAGTAAACATTTAGATGATGCATCAATGAACTCAAAAGCATTACTTCTCTACCCTACTTTTAAATGATAACAAAGACAAGTAATGAAACAAATATTTTTCTTAATACTTAGACTTCATGTCATGTGTTCACAATTAAATAAGAAAAAACTCTGCAGGAAATAAACACAGTGTAATAACTGGATTAATATAGAATAAAATTTGCGTATTAATTAAAGTCATTAATTAAATAAAACTTTAATAATTAATGAAGTTGTGGTGTAATTCAGGGTGAGATTGCAAGTTAGTGTTCTATTAATATTTGCTGTCTCACCATGAGTTTCCCCATAGCCTGACTTAACCACAAACCACAGTGTTTCCTTTTTTATTGGTGCAGACTTGCTTGGTCAGTATTATTTTATATATTAATGCTTGCTCAGCTTGTATTGTACCATATAAGGCAACACTTGCAACATTATGTAATAAAATATAGATCGTGCATGTGTAAACAGTAGAGACAACCACTCTAAGGCCACCTCAAGACCACCCAGCAGGAAAAAGACCCTCTAGTAACGGGATGAAGCATGCACAGAAGATCCGAGTGAGATCAAGTGGAAAGTCCCCAAATTCACTGGAGCTGGGAGAATCGAAGAAAAAGAGGAACTAACAGACACTATAACTTAAGTGAAAAATTTGTAATTCTTTGCCAACTTGAGGAGAATAAGGAAGTTCTCTCAGCTGTGCCCAGCGTGTCTGCAGCACGCTGTTTGCTGACCCTGTCTAACTGAAAAATTGCTGCTAAAATCTAAATATTGAGTTTTGGCTCAATAATTTGGCCTGATCACCTATAACAACAGCATTAAAAGCAAAAGTTAATTCAGTTTTGAGGGTAAATGCATCTAAACCTCCACAACATTTTAAAGTTTAAACATGACTTTTGCTACTGAAACACTATGAAAATAACAACATGGTTTTAAAAAACAGCCTTCATTTTGTTCAGATTTAATGTAGAAGCCTTTTAGTAATTCAGGATACTTTAAACAAGAAACAGTGCAAACTGAACATGCAAATAAAGAAATATGAGAAAGTTATAGACTGGTCTGCATTTTTTTTTTTCAAAAAGTTAAGTTGGGGAAATATACACCAACATGTTTCAAAATGTCGATAAATGACAGGTGAATTCTTCTGTGAATTAAAAAGAAATGTCAATACAAACATAAAAATAAGAGAGCCATTAAAAATTTATTTAAGATACAAGCTCAGCAAATAAATCTGTCATCAATAACTCAATAGGCTTGACCACGAGGAGAAGTTAGTCTATTTCATTGATTAATTGAATCCAGGAGAAGAACATAGGTACTAGGCATAAGCAGATTCCTTGTGAAAGTTTACTGTGTTCATATAAGTCTCAAAAAAAACCCCAACATAAATTCTCTACTGTTTGCTTTTCAGAAGTCTATTTGAAATCCCATAGAGATCATCAAGGCCTTCCTGTGATACTCTTCATTTGGAATTGGTTCCCTCAGTTCTCTTCCTGCCTTTTTTGCTGGCTCCACTTGGAATGCACTGAAAAATAAGGACAGTAAAATTCCATTTAAATGAGTTTATTGCATGATGCTAATGCTGTTAAGTTGCCCAAGTATACCTGTGCCTCTATCCATTTCCACTGCACAGACTCAAAGGACACACCCACATAGGTAGAGCCCTTCCCAAATCTTTGTTCACAAAGTCTAGCCATACATACATACATACATACATACATACAATTTATTACAATTGGTCACACATTTTAAAAAATTGACTGTACTGTTGGAAACACTGAAAACAACATGGAGCTGTTCTGATATTTTAAACAGTGTATATGTCAGATATACAAATAATTTTATGCATTTCAGTAGGAATCTTTGTGTAACTGGTACAGTGAACCTGAGAGCACTTACAATCTCTGTGAAGAGTAAGTCAGCTGCTATTGGCATGGAAAGGCAGAACTGTTACTTCAGCAGAAATGGCAGTTTGTTTTGGAGGCAGAAATGGCAGAGAGTTTGTTTTGGAGTCACCTCTACTTTTTGTGCATATGGGTGGTTTTTGACCACGCTCCACTAGAAAATGGATCATAATCACAACACTATTGTTAACAAGAGACCCTGTGCATGCACAACAAGTGATTAGAATTGGCACCCTCAAATGCAAGGTTGATCACTGGACTGATTCAATGCTTAGGGAGCCTGGGCTTTGATATGTGAGCTTATACCAGCCAAAATATAATAAAAATAATAATAAAATTGATTGTTTTGCATTTGTTTCTGTTTGTTCTTATAGACAATCTGGAAATCAAAATAAAAATCCTTAATCATCTCCTTAGGAATCCCAGTTTCTTGTTGCATGAAGTTGTTTGTCAAAGTTAAATATCAGAGTGGGTCTCCAGTAGTTATCATTATGTGCTTTCATTTTTTTTAAATGTGTCTTTCCTTCTCACCTTTCATGAATTTGTTTTCCTTAGCCTGATCTATACATAGATCAGCAAAATCTCACTGCTAAATGAAGAAGCTGAAGATAGTGGACTAAGTCAAAGAAAGCCAAGAGATCACCCTAATTGCACTTCCACTTAGGACACAAAACAGGGTATACACCAAAGGCTTGGACGAATGAGAAGAAAGCCTCATGCCTTAATGACACTTCACTGTTATTCTGACAGTTCCACCCCCAGTTTCACTTCCTTATTTAAGAAGACAACATGTTTGTCTTTCATTATACAGTCTTTTCTCAACAGTCATTTCATTTCAAGCCTTTAACAGGAAATATTCCATCTTCTTTTACCTCTTTCACCCCTAAAACTCACTTCAGGTGGTTGCAGTAACTGCTCTTATCCATCTTATTTCTGAGTCTCCTCCAACTTGCCCTCAGCTCTACCATCTCAATGAGTTGCTCTTAGCAAATTCGCACTTTATTTTAAAGACAGGATCGCTTAATCACTGTTAAGTACTGCATTTTCCACAGACCAAAGAGACATCTGCCTGGCATGCTCAGATAATTTGTAACAATGTCTGAAACTGGAAAATCAAGTTCTACTGCAAAGACATTTAAGAAAATTTAGGACATTTAAGAAAGCACAGCCCAGTTTATCTCAGCAAGTATTTTACCAAGATAGATTTATAGTGATGGGTTCCATAGTTGTAGGTATTTTATTGAAAAATGAAGAATTTTGATTTTTCTGTGAATTATTTGTCTCTTCTGTTAATAACTACCTAGTTCAGCTCTTGTATACGTAACACAAAGAGAAAAGAGGAAGACATCATCTCTTACTGTGTGATCTCCCCAAATACAGGTTTCTAAAATTCAACTAATCAGTCCTACCAGAAAATGTATTCAGAGCTCTTCCTACATCCAAACCTAGATCAGAGTTCAAAGTTTCCTATCAATGAGAAATTTCAAGTCAGTGTCAGCTTCAGGTATGAACTGAGGAGCATCTCAGTGTTTTTTAAGGCTTTTGAACATCCCTGACTGACAAGTATAACAGAACAACGAAATTCTGCCATACCGGTCACAGCAGAACTCCTGACCATATATAAGGAAGTTGTTGGGGATGAGAAATTTGTCACGTTTTTTGTTCCATCTGCAATATTTTCACAGACCTTTCAAGGGAAGTTATGTAACTGCTACAGATATCTAGAAATGTCTTCATACAAGCATAAACCACAACAAATTTTAAAAGATGAGGAGGGGCAGCTGAGCAGTCAATGGACATGACAGATCCACTGTCTATAATATGTAGTTCAGCAAGAACGTTGCCATAGTAAGCTGATGAATCTGACAGCAGCATTTGTCTTAGTAAGCATTCCTCTTCATACCTGGATCATGCAGCCATGAAAAAGCACAAACAGACTATAATTTAAAGAATATTGTCCTAATCTCTGTGGCTCACCAGCTGAGAAAAGTTCAGCCTGCCTGTCCTTTCTGAAGAAGGGAAAGGGAAAGGGTGAAGGGAAAGAGTGAAGGGTGAAGGGAAAGGGAAGGGAAAGGAAAGGGAAAGGGAGAAGGGTGAAGATGAAGGGTGAAGGGAAAGGGGAAAGAAGGGAAAGGGTGAAGAGAAAGGGAAAGAAAAACACACAAAAACCCACAAAGGCAGTGTATCTGTGTCCTGCAATCTTGAGTGGAAAGATTATTGAGGTAGGGGATTGAGACCCTTTGCCTTGGACACTCTAGCTCTACTCTGTTAGACGCATGACAGCACTTTGGGAACAGGCTTACTAAAACCCACAACAGGGTGTATGCTCTTTGACAGCAATAACTTCAAGGAGGCCCATAACTAGAGAATTGGTAGACAGATCTATATTAGGAATTCATTAAAAAGCAAACTAGCAGGAACTCAGTGTCACCTGAAGACCTATCCTGTACATTTCTAAGAACATAATAAGGCTGCTTTACCGCTTTCTGTGGGAAAAAATTCCACGGTTGGAGATGCTTTGAGGGTAAAAAGAGAATCACAGGAATACTTAGAACAGTAAATGTTTTCCATAGAATTTCTAGCAATACATAAATAAACTATAATAAATAAACATCAATAATACTTTGCTCTTCCATGAGGAAAGCAAACAGAAATTTCTACAATGCCAAGGACAATGATTGCACCAATAAAAAAGCTTAAAACTACCATCAGATCTCTTGTCCTACCATCTTTGCTACAATATAAGGTTATTAATTTGCTAGGGACTATTAGTGTCAAAATTATTGTCTTTTGAAGTTTTTGTATCAGAATGTCAAAAGAGTTCCTTCAGGGAATTTTTCTCACCCTGACAAGACAAAAGTTTTGGGACTTGAAGTGCCGGGACTGAGAACAAAGGAGTGGTTGATGGCTTCAGATTCCACCTGAATGGTGGGGTGGAGGTGAGAAAACAGACTCAATTCACCTGGGGAGAGGTTTTTCCTGTGTGCTGGCTTCACTTCATTTTGAGAAGCTGCAGAAAAAGAGCCACTGTTTTGCTGAGCTGGTCAGAGTTCCTTCTGACTCTGCTCCTCGCCTTCCCCCCACCCTCCATTTCTGGGCATCCTGAGTTTCAAAGAGAGAGTAGAGAGAGAGGGTCATAGCTGCTTTGGGACACCCTGCAGACCTTCTCTTCCTGGGGACTGACCTCGACTGCAAGGAGATTTCTGGGAATTACCACCACTCCTCAACACCCTGTGTTACCTTCTTTTGACCAAAGGACAAGGAGAGAGTCTGCTCTTCTGCCCATTGGAAAGGCTCCATCCTGCACCATGTGAGTCCTTCACACCCTTGTCCTCACTGCGAAAAGACTGAGAATTCACCTCACAGCCAGCTGAGGTGTGACACTGACACTGTCCATAAATATAACTGCACCAGGAGGAACCCACACTTTTGGGGGGATTGTTGGGTTTTTTTTCTTGGTGCTGGGGGATTAGTTTGTTCTGGTCTGTTCATAGTTATATCTATATCTATATCTAGTAGTTAAGAACAGTTATCCTTCTTATATACATTTTCTAATTAAAGTTTTGGGGTTTTTTTCTAAATTTAATAAGGGGTGATATGGTTATTGAGGAGGAATCCTTTCCTCTGGTCTTGGCAACCACTTCAGTTTCCCTCAAACTAAAATCTCCTTCTGAAACTATTTTTCTTTTGCCAAAGTAGAAATTTGAAGACAATAAAAAATATGGGAATCAAAGAAATACACAACAAATTATATTCTGTACTCTATACCAAAGTCCCCAAGCAATAGTCTATTTTTCCTCAGTTAAAAGTTATAGTAAACCTTTGATGGAGCTTAAATCCCTGCAATACAGAACTGCATGAATGCCACACTCATTTGGCAAGCAGTGCCTAGGAAGAGGGCCTTGTCATGGTTCATAATTCAGTCTATATCTGAATATTTTGACTAGTCAATGTTTTATTGTAATATAAACCAGTTCTTGTGACAGTATCCTTGGTTTAAAATCGTATCAGAGCAAGTAGATAAGAAAACCAAAAGAAAGGCAAACAAGGACTTTTGTTTGGTTGGTTTCTGTTTTGTTTTGGGGTTTATTTTTAGTTTCATTGGTTGGTAGGTTGTGGTAGGGGTGGGGGGTGGGTGTTGGTAGATTATGGGGTTTTCCCTTTTTGTTGCCTTGTGTCTGAAAAGGAACCAGGGACTGGGACGGTCAACTGTAATTTAGACGCTCTTATCAGTATCAGTGCACTGCATGTCTATATCTCTGAGGAACATTCATTAGTAATGTAAAAATATATCTTGACAAAATGAAAGATCCATTAAGAACCACGTGTCATGATAATTAAAAACAGGATGAGCTGAACAGCAATTTTAATGGAAAGAAATTTATATAGGACTGGCTTTGACACCCTGCAGTTTTGAGACACAAAATTTATTAAGAATTTGCAATCTTTGGCATGTTCAAATAAAAAGTTAAACAACAAAACAACTCCATTATCTCTCTGTTGGTAGCCAGCCACAGATCATGGTTCTCAAACAGGTTAGCACTAAGAACAGGTAAGCTTTCCAAATCTCTCCCATTAGCAGGTGCCCAAATCCAGAATTTACCCCTATCCATCTCCCGCTGACTTGTTGAGCACAGTGGAATTCATTACAGCAGGGTGTAGGGAAACGAATAGCATATGAAGAATGGAAACAATATAGTCAGCAATGAATGAAGATTGAGAGGAAGCAGAGCTGATGGGAATAGGGATAGATAGTGGACTTGAAAGTCTGGAATTTTGAAAGTCGAATGTTGGAAAATACTTTGTACAGGTTTTGGGTTCTGTACCATCCCCTTCAGTTTCCACCCCCCACTTCATTCACCTCCAGTGTGTTCCCCCCTGCAGTTATTCCCTAATGAACTATGGCACTGCTGAGGCTCCAGGGTGATCTCTGGGGCTGGACCAGCCCCACCTGGGCACAGTCCCTGCCCTGGGCTGCCAATGCAGCCACCACTGTGGGTGTTGCTCTGTGCAGCAGCATCCAGGACCCACCGGGGAGTCTGGACTGGTGCGGCCCTGCCTGAGGGAATCCTTCCTGTGCCATGCTGCCAGCAGGTCAACTGGAAATGCGCCTGCCCCTTCCACCCATTCTGCCCCAATCCCTGAGTCCCTATTGGTTAGTTCTCCTGTCATTTGATAAGCGTTTCCTCATTGACTATTCTGTTAGTCAATTATCCATTCTGCCCATGCCCTCGCCCTATTGCATCCCAGTGCCAAAGCCCTCCCCTCAGACTCCCTTCCTCTTTCCAGAACTCTTTCTTATTGGATGTTTAATGGTTGCTGACACACCTTTACCCAATCCTCTTTAAGTTTCTACTCAGTTCTGAGTACCTCCCATAACTGACCCTTTTAGGTCTGCTCTTTCATTAATAAAGTGCTTCTTCATCTCACCTCAACACTGGGTGTCAAATGTTTACTGGGGAGCCATTTTCCCTTGGTCAGCAACTGTTAACGGGGATGGGACTCTCTGGGCAAAACTATGCAGTCTGAGACACAGTCCAAAATGTATCTCAGAAGTGATGCAGGCTACGTGGCTGTTGTCAAAGCCAAACTCCACAAGGAAATGGGGACATACACATATATTCATTAGAGACACTTTATTTGGAACAGAATGATAGATCGCCCTAATTTCCAACTCATCTCTGATTTAATGACTTCATTTTTGTTGATTTGGAAAGGTGTGGCTGCTGATTAAGGTTGATGGTGGGCAGAAATGTTAATAGAAAAGCTTGTATCTGAGCAGACTTCATAAATCTGTAAATACCATCAGGTCTGCAAAAAATCGTTCCCTTACATTATACACTCACTTCAGTTATATCACTGCATGGAACACTTCAGTGTGACCCAAAACTTCATTAATACATCCTACAGAAAAAAATGCAATCCAGCAGAAACTATTCTGAATTCTCTATCACAAAGAGAGATAAACCTACCTGGGAAAACAACAAAGGCATTGTGAGAGGTCAGTACATATTATTTAGTGATTTTCTTGAATGATCCTTGTTGACAGCCAGCACACTACTGTGTACAACCACATCAAACACAAAGCTCTGTACTTGCTTGTGTACCTCAAACACCCAGTCACTATTACATCACATTATATGATGACTTCCTATTCAAGCAAGCAGACATTATTGCCTGCTGTGCCAATGATAGCAGAGGTTGCATTTGCTGCTAAGCTGCAAGAAGACTTGTACTGCTTGCCAAACCCTTCTCGCTTTCTAATGAGCCTGACTTCTTTCTTTGAGTTCTTCAGGTATCAAGCAGGTAGGCATGGCTGCTCACAAGGGAGAGAAGTTTTCCTGAGCACTGAGCTATGCATTCAAAACTTTCAGAAGTCACTGGGATGTAATTTCTCAGTTTATGCTCTCCACATAGGCAACCACTTAAGAGCTGTAGTGCCATTGTCCAGCAGGTGAAGCACAGATTGACAGCCCAAGGAGAAAAATTCTGAGAGAAGATCTCTCTATTAAACTTTATTTTATAGTTATCATTCACCGTATCTGAACTAGCATCACATGAAGAAACTGCTGTAATACAGTTAGCTTGTGCTGCTATTTACTTCTGTAGATGATTTGCTGGAGGTGAAAGCAGTTTGGTCTTCCTTCTCTACTGCAATTTTTGCATATTAGAGCAGGCTGTCATGGAAATTAGAGCCTTGTCTTTGTATGCCAAGAAGACGAAATGCAATTTCAGATAAATTAGATGAATAATAAAGAGTGAAGTGCTGTGCAAAAGACCATCAAACCTTATTAACGCTTTGCCTGAACTTCTTGCTCTGAGGGTGGTTCTTGCTGAGAAAAACTAACTCTGAAACACAATCTGCCACTGGTTAATACCCACTAGGCAGAACATAGGGCTGCCACATTAATTGTAAGTACTTAAAATACAAACAAAAGAATGTCCAAAGTAAGCTGCTGAGGGAATCTAAAGGCAGACCAAAAGCAGTGTGTTTTTAGGTGTTCCAGTAGCTCAGATAATCCTGCTCAAGTTCAGCATTTGAATGGTTGGCCTTGTTGATTTTAAAGACCTTTTCCAACATAAAAGATTCTATTATTTTCTGCAAATTTAAGTGTCTCTAAATGATAGCTTTCTCTCCAAATTCATATTAGTTATGATTTTCTAGAAAACTAGTCCATAGGTTGTATGGATAAATATTTCCTTAACTACAGCTGTAAGGAAAGAAAACATAGATGATTTCTCAACATTGAGGAAATATACTCCAGGGGAATTCAACAGCTGCATTATTCTTAGATCAATTGTGTTATTAACCCAAGACCTTCCCACTGCATACTGTATTGTAGTAACAAACCTTTATATGATATTCCATTCCCTCTTTCTTACCTAAAATATGTCCATATATGAAGGGATTTAGGCACAAATGTGCTATAGAGAAATCATTGAGGAAGGTTGTCTATTGATACCATCTACACAACATACAGCAGAAGCTGATTTGTCAGCCCACAGTATAGCTTGAACTGATTAGTCAAAATAGTCAATACATTAAGTAGGAATCACATAAACTAACCATAAAACAAACAAACAAAAAGTCTACTTGGGAATCAAAACACCTCTTTTGTTTTTAGGAAAGTTTTTTTCATTAAGTTCATCGACAAGCCTCTTAATTGAATCTGCTTGTAGGTACCCATACCACTTTTGTTTTGAAGCACAAAGAATACTCCTTTTCTTCGTGGAACTGGCAGAAGAGAGTAAACTTTTCTCTGCACCTTTTCATCTAGTACTGATTACAGCAATTGGAAGAAGTGTGTTCAGTCTGTAGGTAGTAAAAATATTTTAAATCATGATGCATCAAAATTCAAAGTTTTATGCTTTTCATGCATTGCAGAAAGCTGCTTCAAGCAGAATATCCCAAAATGATATCAAGACAGAATAAATGCCATTTTGAAAGGTTAATTGGTACAATAAATGTTCACAGGTCAATTACCATGTGGGACCTTTTATCCAAACTGTTCAATCTCTCGGTACGAAAATAATATATTTCATTTAGAGAAAGCTATGTATGATGCTATGGATTTTTTTTGAAGAAACAAATTCTGAAATACAGGAAATTCCATTGATCATAAAATAATGCAGATAGACATGAAAAATATTAAGTTTGGGGAGGCGGCTGGATTTTTTTACTGTGTCAGTGTACATAATAACAAACATTTCATATTTATTTCTCCTGCTCAGGTCTTATAAGTTAAGGTTTTCATATATTTAAAGATTTGAACTTAACATACACTTCACAGTATACACAGAACCACAATAAATCTACCACAATAATTTTCTCATACAGAGAGAATAATTATAATCCTGCAGTCTTGCATAAGAAACTCTCTGATAAAGATGATTGACAACTGTCTTGCCTAGCCTGTGAATAGCCTGTATGGCTGTTATAAACTATGAGCCTCTGTCATGTAGATGAAAGAGCACACACTCACTCAAGAATGAAATAAGACTAAAGACATTTACAAAATGTTAGCACATCTTTTCAGTGAAAACAATCACATATACCCCTAAAAATGAGAAGCTGCTGAAATGACTGTAGGAATAGGTATCCTTTTGGAATAATTTGTAACAAGAAGTTAGGATTTGTTTTTCATTTAAGAAGCCTTTCCTGCCTAAGAGGACTTTTCTCATAAATGGTTTGATGTTTTTCTTTCCCTTCTTTTGCATATCAGAGAAAAGCTGCAGTCTCTCTGGTCTGAGGAGAGAGAATTCCACACAGTGTTACAGACCATGCCATTAGTGAGCCTGGGGGAGGGAGGCCAGAGGTGATGATAAAACCCAGGAACAAACAGGTTTGTTTTTTCTCAGGCCCCATTCTCTGAAAGCACAGCTAGTATTGTTTTGTAAGATTTTTGTGTTCTTGCCTTCAAATAAACTTTTCTGAATTCTTTTCACTATCCTAGCATTTTGGGGGATACCTACATGTATCTTACTTTACAGATACCAAGTTGCCATATTCATTTCTAGTAGCAAAAAGAAAACAGTTTCCAAGTTGCTTGTAGATCATGTTGAAACAATTGTTCACTTCAACCCCTACAAACATTTTGAAGCAACCTGGAGCTCTTCAGAGCAAAGCATTTTCTCCTTAAAAGTTCGGACATTTTTATTGTGACTATCAAAAGCAAGGGTGGTCCCATGGTGTAAAGGAGAGCACTCAGGACTCTGAATCCCAAGGTCCTGAGTTTGAGTCTCAGTGGGGACTGTCCCCTGGCAGTAAATGCCTCCCTGCAATCCCATGCCGTCAGATCTCGGATGCTCAGCAGGGTCAGCCCCGGTTAGTACCAGATGCTGTGACAGTCCTGAGGACTTCCCTGTCACTGTCCAAGCTCACTCGGCCA
Organism: Pithys albifrons albifrons; assembly: GCF_047495875.1. Taxonomy (NCBI): domain Eukaryota; kingdom Metazoa; phylum Chordata; class Aves; order Passeriformes; family Thamnophilidae; genus Pithys; species Pithys albifrons. The sequence continues at coordinate 77,754,174 of NC_092497.1, read as the reverse complement.
TGGCAAATGGACCCTTAGGACTGAAACGGTGGGGCCAGTTGGGGCCAGTTCTGTGCACGCTGTGCCTCACCTAAAAAATCAACTGCGCAGGCTGGAAGGGCACACCCACATGGGGAGAGCCCTGCCCAAATCTGCGTTCAGGAAGTCTGGCCATTGAAAAAAGAGGTGCTATGTGTTTGTGATTATTTAGTCTCCCATTTCTGGTTTTCAGTTTTGCTGTGTTTCAAATTCATATATAGCTTGTTGAGTAGGTTACATTAAACTGTCCTGTAGTAGAGACTGCATTTATATCATCAGACCAGAAGAGCTCTAATCCAATTCAAGAAAACATTTGTGTTTTCCAATGCAAGGTAGCATTTCAATATCTTTTCTAATATAGCTTTGGGAAAAGAAATTAAAAATATTATTTTACTTACAGATCGGTGTCATGTAGTCCTTTTCTTTGAAGATCAACAGAACATTTTGTCGGAGGAAAACATAGATCATTTGTAACACAATCATGAGGGAAAAAAAGGTCAGTCTTGCTTTACAATTCCAAAGCCTTTATACCACTGATAACTCACTTTCCATTCCCTACCATGTATGTGAAAAAAAAATAATTGCTTTACATGATTTGGCACAACTTGTCTAAAATCTATGCCTTGTTCATTTTTCACAACATAGCTCTCTTGATACTAATTAATCACTGAAGAGGAGATATTCTACTACTGATGGTCATGGACCCCCTTTAATAAAGGATTAAACTAATACCATTCCTTTGGAAAAATGTGTATATATGTGTCCAGAGAGATATATCTCACGTGTAATGACAAAGCCATTTGGAATCTGAAGAAAACTTCATTTGAAGCCTATACACATCTATATTCAGAGCTTGGCCAATCAAAAAAAAAAAATCTCTTTTTAGTCAAAATGGTGCCATGAAGAAGTTGGACTGGCTTTGTTAGTATTAAGCAAAGATAAGAAATAAATAGAAGAGAAACACCATATGCAGTAGGAATATTAAAATAAAAATAGTGCTACTAAAAGCTATAGAATTTCTATAAACTACACTTGTAGATATGCACTGCATCATTTAAAATTTCATATTCACATAACCTATTCTTACCAAAAAAGATGTGCAGTTGCTTAAGCAAAGAATCAAAAGAACAGATTTCAAGTAAGGTATCCTTTACCAGTTGGTCAGGACAGGAAGACATCCATCACTCATTTTTTTCCTAACCTGCATCTGAATTTCTTTCTATAATTTCTTGTATAAAATCAAGAAAAATACTTAATATCCCATCATGGTATTTATTAAATTCCAACAGGGAGATATGTCCTTCTAAACTGAAGGCTGTAAAGGCTTGACTTATATATCACATGTGTAATAATCCTGCAGTTTAAGTGGCAGATCAAAGGAAAAATAAATATTGACCAATAAATAGAGATGCACATAGTCAGAATTAAAAATGGACAAAGGCTTAAGATAAGTATAACTCAACCCAAAGACTTGTCTTAAATCAAATCCTTGGTCAGTTACTGACTGTTTTAGCATTGTGTCTGCTAACACACCATCATTTCCCTTCTTTTAATTCTTCATCTCTACTCATGCAAGGCTTATAATCACTAAAGGCAAAACATTCTCTTAATCCCTGAACAAAGAGAGGAATGCACAAAAGGAGGACATACTTAGCAGAACACAATCTGAATGGGAGAGTGCATTAAGCAAAACTACCTTAATAAAGCTGGTTTACATCATCTCTCAAAAAAAAAAAAGGTATAAAGACTAAGGATTAAGCAACTACATCAATGGGTAAAAAGAGGTTTGGAGATTTCTTGGGGTTGGTTTTGGAGTTTTTTGTTTGGTTTGGGTTTTTGTTTGTTTGGGTTTTTTTTGGTTTGGTTTGGTTTGGTTTGGGTTTTTTTGGGGGGAGTGGGGGTTTGGGTTGGGTTGGGTTGGGCTCTTTTTGAGGGAGGGGAAACCTGGTGGCTCAGGGACACAAGAGTTTGCTTTAGAATGGACTCCTTCTTCAGCATGTGTTCATCTTACAAAGCATGCCAGGCTTGTAAATCAGGAACAGCAGTACTTAATCATATCAAATCATGCTGGGGGATTTCAATAGTAAGGTCCTAGTGTGTTTTCACTTGGCAAACACCATGTAGTGTTAAACAACAACACAGTAGGAAAGTGCCTGCACACAGCACTTGTATTGATTTTTATGAGCACGCACTTTACATTCAAGGATTGTTACTTGAATGGTAATGTTGATGTACATTACTCTCACAGAGGAAAGAATGCTACAAGGATTCAGATGTCATAGAGTATCTTATTTGAAATTTTAAGTCCATAGGACATGAAAATCATCACCATAACATGAATTCAATGAGATATCAGTGCAAGTCAAACACCTCCAATCCACCCTACCTAGGTCATTTGCAGAAAGTAGGATCCAGCTGCTACAAATTCTCATCTAGTTTTGTATAATCAGCTTCTACAGAATCCCTAGATGGGAAATTAGAAAATGGTGGCCACCACCTACAGTTTTATATGTCATCATTCAGTAAGGAGAAGCCATTTTACCAGCTTCCATTTAAGAGAAATCTCAAAATGAGTAAAGCTACAAAGTTTTTATTTTTTCACAGTTTGGTAATATAATACAATATCACTAAATATGGAACTTTGATTTTCAGTTATTAAAATTCAAGAATAAATTATAACTCCTCTAAATTGTTTCAATTTCTTGAGAAATGCTTCAGGACACATTACAACATATACACTTTTAAAGAGACCTTACAAAAACAGAGGACTTGTTTTTTTCTTTTTAACAATTAATTCAATAGATATTTTTTCCCCCTATCTTTAATGTATCTGTTTTTAAATAGTTTCTATTCAAACATGTCACATCTCCTCTGATTTTGATTATGGGTAGATTTGAGGGCAATTTTTTATAAAGTCTATAATAAAACATACACCAAAGCAAAACACAAAGATCTTTGAGGAACCAAATTGCTTTTGACCAAATCAAGAGGAATCATAGAACTTTCACAGAAAGTTATTTTCCTTAGAAGTTTGTGATTAGCAACATTTGCTATTAAAAAAAAGTCTTTCATAAAAAAAATGACTCTTGGAATAAAAAATTTATTTAGTTTTAAATAAAACTTTAGAGTCCTACCTTACATACAGTACTTCTGTATGTAGGAAGTTAAATGAACTTAGTATTCTCTTTGATTAAAAAAGTGTGCTGGTTTGAAGGTGAACCAGCAGGGGAAATGAACTCACCACAAGAGAGATTATAAGTCAGAGCTAAAATTTAATAATAATATTACAATAACAACACTGACACACAAGGGAAATTGCTTTCAACTCACAATACCCCAGCAGTATAACCCAGTGTCCTGGGGCACAAACCCAAGGGGGTTTGTTTGCCCTTGTGCTGAGACCCCTGTGGTTCCTCCAAGTCCAGAGCAAAAGGAAAAGAAAAACTTGTTGGTGCAGGCGAGGGCTGTGGTCTGGGCGAGTGCGGGGATCTCCTCCTGTCAAGGTCCTGCTGCTGCTCTGGATCCAACGAGAGGTTCCCGAGGTCTTCTTACCCACCACTTATGTACCCTCAGGGAGCTCTCAGTCCCTCCCCCTGGGCGGGGACTCACACAATGGGTGATTAACTCTGGGAGCCAGGGGGTGTTGAGCTGTTGATGGCCCATTGGCAGCTCCGCCCCCCTCAGGCTGGGTGTGAAGGTGATAATGGCTCCCTGGGCAGCTGCTGCTAATGGCCCATTGACCTTGGGGAATGAATAGAGGGGGTAGAATACACAGCTTTGATCACCCCCACACAGGGTTAGCTGGTCCCTCCTGCTGAACTAGGACAACAAGGTATTTGTTATGAACAGGTTTTGGTTGATTTACCTTTTTTTTTTGATTATTAAATAAAAGTGCTGTACAATTCTTAATGCATGACAGCACGAAATCTCACAAAAGAACATTTCAAAAGGAATTCAAAAATACACACAAGTTCTGTCAAAGTCATACAGAAAACAATGCCTTCAGGAATGGTCCTCTTCCACTGGGTAATAAAGACATCTGTCAAAACTTGTAATTAGGACTGGATGTAAGTGCATGCACAGAACAATAAACAAAAGCTTACAAAAACAAAGGATGAAAGTAGAAAATGTTGTTTAAATGAATTTCTTAGAAATAAATTATTCAAAGAGGACAGCAGTGCTAACAAACCCAAGAAAAGAGACACCATCATACTTGGTGCAAGCCTGGCTCAGAGATGCATTTTTTGTTGTTGTCTCTCTAATAGAGAAGAGAAGGATAAATCTGAAAAATCCTAACTCATGCTGTCTCATTTTTAGCACCATTAGTCTTCTTTAGTCTACTAGGTATTTCTTTTCTGTTTTCTAGCTATAGTTGCAGCTAGTATTTTTACTGTGCATATGCAAGATACAGGTAACTAACTCTGAAAGGGCTGCTTTCACTGAGTCTCTCCTTAGCCACCTATGTTGAGAATATGGTTTCTCTATTCCTGACAGTCATCTAGATAGCCTATATTTTTTTAGGGTTTTTTTCCAACTGCTTCTGTAACTTCCCACTCCTGACACTGGGCTTGCTCTGTGAAACTTTTTGTTTTTTCTTGTCACCAGTATCATGCAGGATGTCACAAGAAGAGATGTCACAAAATTCACACTTTTTACACATAATGTTCTTCAGTTGTCATGAGTGTCTGTTACTTTAGCTCTGACTTCTACTTGACACCCAATATAAATATGGTATTTCTTTCATATACATTAAGAGTTGTGTTTCTGGTACTCAAAGGTTTTCCTGTACTTACTCTCTTAAGATTTTCATTTCTGAGAATGATCTGTTTCCGCTTCCCACCATCTCTTCTTGTTTTCAACAGTTTTTGATGTATATTCATAATTACACTCATCTTAGGCACATCTCAGAAAATAACAAGGATTTGACAGGCAGCTGAAATGCTTCATGGCTCACTCAGGGTCATGTGATGTATGATTGATACTACATTTTATGCCACACTCATGTAAATTAGTGATGGAGGAAAAATCAAACTTAACAGAGTATTAGACACTTGGTGAATTTTATCTTTATAATATTTTCAAGACATTGTAAAAGCTTTGTATTCTTTGCTAAGTTATTCACAATCAATTCAGAGTTTTCAGCATTGTTATGCTCCTTTGTCTTCCTTAGTCTGTGCCAGAGGCTTTTCTAGAAGAAATAAATATTTAGTATTAATAGGGATTTTGTATAGTCACTTTTTTCAGATTGAATTTCACTCCTTACTTGTAAATGTACCACCAAGCTGTTATCTTTGGGCATGTATCTTCCTTGCCTTCAATGATCACTAATAAAACCAGAAGACAAATAGAAGCATATTAAGTTGAATATAATCTCCAAATCTGAATCTTCAACATAATATTAAAATAATTAAAAACTAAACTCCTAGATTGGCCATTAAACTTCTAGAATTCTAATTACTGGAAGTTTGACAATAACTGGAAGGAAATTATTTTCTTCTTTTAACTTATCACTCAATTTTAAATCAAACGTAATAGTTACAGCATATTTCTAAGGAGAAAAATCTGGTGTGCATTTCTTTAAACTACATATAAGTTCATTTTAAACGCCCAATCTTAAAGAAAACAAATATCAGGTTTTTTTCCTTGTAATTTCAAAATACATAACAAAATACATAACTTAATACATGTGAAACAGTTGAACTTACCACCTATGCTAAATTTTTAAGTTGGATTCTTAGAATTTAGAAATGTAACTCCCTTATTCAGTCATCCTCAAAAATAATCTTGATTTGGAATGTTAAGCAATGCAGGATGGATTCAGTTGCTTCTCTGTCAGCTCATATACTTTGCCTCAGCTTTGGCTTTATATTTTTTCTGCTTCCTGCTCTGTAAAAAACATCGAGCCTCAATTATTGGGTTTCATATGTTCAAAATGGATCTTTTTGATTGGAGGGAAAACTGTAAGGAAACAATATACCATTTGTACTGAAGGTAGAGCAGAACTGTATAAACAATCTGTGGCCCTTTCTCTTCCCTCATTTCTATGGTTGATGAGATAGTCATGTGGATGCCAAGATCTGTAAAATTCAGAAAACACATCTGGCATTTTGACAGACTTTGGAAGCATCATTCAAAACAATTCTGCACTTGTTTCTGGTTATATCACCTGCTCAGGTTGTTGTCCTTTCTCAGAGTTAGTAACATGACCCTTTACTGCTTTCCAGATCACTTTGTACTCTTAAAGTATCTGAGTTTTTTCCATTTACATTCAGTGCTCTGTTTCTTTGATACACATCAGTGTACCAAGATCTTTGACACTTAATGAGTAAATCTCTTCCCCATATGGTGGAATGTTCACTTGGTATGCTGTCCTTTTATGCAGCTGCCCTTCCCTGCTGCCCTTACCCCCTGCCCACTCTGTTTGATGGAAATGAAGCACCACAACATGCAATGTACATGGACTTTTCTTGTGAATATATCATAGAACCTTCAGATATGCACCTATATGACTTCAAGTTATCATGCTATTCCTCTTCTTTTTTTGCAATTTTTGACTTAACCATGAAAGAAGGACTGTAAAATTCATTAAAAAATTAAAAGCTGATAAAGCCCTAAAAAATAAACAATCTTAATTCTGTCCCTTTTGATGTATCTCAAGGCCTGAGACAGAACAGACTTAAAAAAATAAATGGGGCTTATTTGAATTCCATCATCTGCTTTCGAAGTTTTGGTAAAAATTTCTGTGTGAAGCCTATTCTGTTCCTTAAGAAAATATGTGAAGAATTCAGTGAGCTGGTAATTTATATTTTCCATGTTTGCCTTATTTTCTTTGTAAAAGTGTAAAAACCCTCCAACTAAAAGATGCTTTTCTGGAGGGGAAAAAAAGTCAACAAATTGTTTCACACTATTTTCCCTCTGGTTGAAAGCAATATATTTTCCATCCAGTGTGCACAGTAAGAATGGAACTGATGCAAGATGTTTTGAAGCTATAACTGACCCAGATAACACCCACAATAATGATTGTCTTTTTGATATTCATTTGGCATTCAGTAAAAATTATTGCAGTCAATATCCAAATATTAAGGGTTACTTTGACCTAATTTTCTATGTTAGGGTATGGAAAGACAAGGTGATAAAGTGATAATTCCATTAAAAAGGTAACCTGCATGTAGGGTGGTTTTGATTGGGTTTTTCTTCATTAATACTCTCTCTTCTGGTATTGCCATGACAAAGTCATTTTGACAGAGTTTATAAGGCTTTCTCACCTAATTTCCTCTGGCAGACCAAGGCAGTTCTTTAGCATATTGATTGATCTCTTAGTTATCTGGATATTCCCATTTCAAGCTGCTTTGGAAAGACTTGAATAATTTACACTTCCTGCCATGAACTTGTCAGCTTTTTCCAATAGCTGCTGATTTATTTTGCACCAAGCAGTGTGACAGTTCTGTAGTCTGCATAAAGGCAACATGCAGTTACAGAGTAGTACATGTAGTGGTGGAATTGTAATTTCACTCAGTCATGAAAGAGCTTTTAAAGGCTACTCTCAGCTGGCAGTAGTGTAAGTTATTAGAAAGTAACTTATAACTCAGATCAGAGCTGGTCTCTAGTCAGTCAGTTCAGAGAAAGGAAGGAAGGCAGACAGAAGAGGGGAAAAAGAGGGGAAGGAAGGAAGGAAGGAAGGAAGGAAGGAAGGAAGGAAGGAAGGAAGGAAGGAAGGAAGGAAGGAAGGAAGGAAGGAAGGAAGGAAGGAAGGAAGGAAGGAAGGAAGGAAGGAAGGAAGGAAGGAAGGAAGGAAGGAAGGAAGGAAGGAAGGAAGGAAGGAAGGAAGGAAGGAAGGAAGGAAGGAAGGAAGGAAGGAAGGAAGGAAGGAAGGAAGGAAGGAAGGAAGGAAGGAAGGAAGGAAGGAAGGAAGGAAGGAAGGAAGGAAGGAAGGAAGGAAGGAAGGAAGGAAGGAAGGAAGGAAGGAAGGAAGGAAGGAAGGAAGGAAGGAAGGAAGGAAGGAAGGAAGGAAGGAAGGAAGGAAGGAAGGAAGGAAGGAAGGAAGGAAGGAAGGAAGGAAGGAAGGAAGGAAGGAAGGAAGGAAGGAAGGAAGGAAGGAAGGAAGGAAGGAAGGAAGGAAGGAAGGAAGGAAGGAAGGAAGGAAGGAAGGAAGGAAGGTTGGTTACAATATCTCTGAACAGTCAGGTACAATAGTTTTTTTCAAGGTTCATATTAGTTGATATCTGAATTCACACACCGCACAATGAGAAACCTCAACTATTTCAGCTTAGGTTACCAGTATCTTTGGCGTACCATCTGCCTGCCTAAATTTTGCAGCCAATGGTCTAAAAAGTAAGTAGCAGCAGGATAGAAAGAAGAAGGGATGAACAAATTAGCAGAGTGGGATGCAGCTGTCTTTCACTCAGCTGATAGAATCAGGTCAAAGAAAACTCTTGAGTTTAGGGCTTTGATATTTTCCCTTAGCTGTCTGTCTCACTCCATTACTGTCTTCACAGCATCTTCCTTTCACTGCTTGATGCAATCACTCTTAACTCCTATGAGTAGACTCATAGGAGGGGTGTCAATGCAGACAGAACCCTCTAAAAAGGATGCAGCCACTCAGGCCTCTGGCTGCACAGACTGTCTGAGCCTGGACCTACTACCAGAGGACAGTGTGAGAAGCACCTGCATATGATATGAGCAGGTGAACGATTTGCTGTGTCTGGTGGCAGAGCTAAAGGAAGAGATGGATAGGCTCAGAAATATAAGGGAGAGTGAAAGGGAAATTGACTGGTGGAGTCACACCCTTTCCACTCCTAAGGAAGCCCAGCAGGAGGTGGTGAAGCCCAGCCCCTCCTGCCATCAGGCAGACAGAACAGACCATAGGGATGGGGATGAATGGAAACAGGTGCCTGGTCATAGAGGCAAAAACACCCCCTCTCGACCCCTTTCACCTGCCAGAGTGCCCTTAAAAAACAGGTATATGGCCCTGGACATGGACAGTCTGTTGGAGGACAGTCAGGAGGAGGATCTGTCTACAAGGTCTTCTGGTTACCCCCAGTCTACCGGATGGGTTACAACTACAGGTAAGAAGAAAAAGAGAAGGGTTGTTGTAATCGGTGACTCCCTTATGAGGGGAAGTGAGGGCCCCCTATGTCGGCCAGACCCATCCCACAGGGAAGTTTGCTGCCTTCCTGGGGCCAGGGTGAGGGATATTACCAAAAGACTTCCTAAGCTTATCCAACGCTCAGACTATTACCTGCTGTTGGTTGTCCAGGTTGGAAGTGATGACATTAATAAAAGGAGTACCAGAGTAATTAAAAAAGATTTCAAGGCCCTGACCCGACCTCTTCATGGGACAGGAGCAAGGGTAGTAATTGCCTCAGTTCCTGTGCTAGCCAGGATGAATGAGGAGAGGTTTAGGAAAGCCCAGCTTACCAATAGGTGGCTTAGGGGATGGTGCTATCGTCAAAATTTTGGGTTTTTTGATCATGGGGCAAACTCCATGTTGCCCAGTCTCCTCAAACCAGACAGGCTTCATCTGTCTAGGAAGGGCAAAACAACTGTAGCCCATAAGTTGGCAGGGTTGGTTAGGAGGGCTTTAAACTAGGTTTGAAGGGGGAAGGGACAGCAACTGGGCTCTCCAGAGATAGGCCTAAGAGCCTAGAGCCCGAGTTCAGAATGAAATCAATGGCCCAGCTGAAGTGCATGTACACCAATGCACATAGTATGGGAAACAAACAAGAGGAGCTGGAAGCCATAGTGCAGCAGGAAAACTATGAAATAGTTGCTGTCACAGAAACGTGGTGGGATGACTCACACAACTGGAGTGCTGCTATGGGGGGCTACAAGCTCTTCAGAAAGGACAGGCAGGGAAGGAGAGGTGGAGGGGTGGCTTTATATGTTAGAGAGTCTCTTGACTCTGTTGAAGTTGAGGTCAGCAGTGACAAGGTTGAGTGCCTGTGGGCCAGAATCAGGGGGAAGGCCAACAAGGCTGACACCCTTGTGGGTGTCTGTTACAGACCACCCAACCAGAATGATGAAGGAGATGAATTATTCTACAAGCTGCTGATGGATGTCTCAAAATCTCCAGCCCTTGTTCTTGTGGGTGACTTTAACCTGCCAGATACCTGCTGGGAGCTTCATACTGCAGAGAAGAGGCATTCAAGGAGGTTCCTGGAGTGTATAGAGGACAATTTCCTTCATCAACTGGTAAATGAGCCTACCAGGGGGAAGGCCACGCTAGACCTTCTGTTTACAAACAGAGAGGGGCTGGTAGATGATGTAGTGGTTGGAGGCCACCTGGGGCATAGTGACCATGAAATAATAGAATTTTCAGTCCTCAGGGATGTAAGGAGAGCCACCATTAAACCCTCTGCTTTGAACTTCCAGAGAGCAGATTTTGGCCTATTCAAAAAACTGATTCAGAGCATACCCTGGGAAAAAACCCTTAAAGGCAAGGGAGTCCAGGAGGGATGGACATCTTTTAAGAAGGAAATTTTGAGTGCACAGCAACAGGTTATACCGGTGTGCCGAAAGACCCGTCGGAGGGGAAGACGGCCAGCTTGGTTAAATAGGGAGATTCTGAAAGAAATCAGGGATAAAAAGAAAGCTTACAGACTATGGAAAAAAGGGCTGGCTACTTATGAAGAATTTACAGATAGAGCTAGGTCATGCAGGAAAAAAATTAGGGAAAGAAAAGTGGAATTTGAAGTAAATTTGGCTATTTCAGTTAGGGATAACAAAAAGTCCTTTTATAAATACATTAATAACAAAAGGAGGGGCAAGGAAAACCTCCATTCTCTGTTGGACTTGGAGGGAAATATAGTTAAGGAAGATGAGGAGAAGGCTGAGGTACTTAACACCTACTTTGCCTCAGTTTTTACCAGTAGGACAGGTGGCCCTCAAGACAACTGGCCTCTGGAGCTGGTAGACAGGGAGAGGGAGCTGAATAGCCCTCCTGTATTCCAGGAGGAAATAGTGACCGACTTACTGAGCCAGCTGGATCCTAACAAGTCAATGGGACCAGATGGGATCCATCCCAGGGTGATGAAGGAGCTGGCAGAAGAGCTTGTCAAACCGCTCTCCATCATCTTCCAACAGTCCTGGCTCTCTGGGGAGGTCCCAGATGATTGGAGGTTGGCCAGTGTCACCCCAATCCACAAAAAGGGATGCAAGGCTGACCCTGGCAACTACAGGCCTGTCAGCCTGACCTCCGTGCCTGGCAGGGTTATGGAGCAGTTCATCCTGAGTGCAATCACACAACACTTTCGGGGTGGACAAGGGATCAGACCCAGCCAGCATGGGTTTAGGAGGGGGAGGTCCTGTCTGATCAACCTGATCTCTTTTTACGATCAGGTGACCCACCTGGTGGATGAGGGTAAGGCTGTGGGTGTGTCTGTCTGGACTTCAGCAAGGCCTTTGACACTGTCTCCCATAATATACTCCTGAAAAAGCTGGTAGCCCATGGCCTGGACAAGTGTACCTTCTCCTGGATTAAGAGCTGGCTGGAGGGTCGGGCCCAGAGAGTGCTGGTGAACGGAGCTGCATCCAGCTGGCGGCCGGTCACCAGTGGTGTTCCCCAGGGGTCTGTGTTGGATCCAGTCCTGTTTAACATCTTTATTGATGATTTAGATAAGGGGATTGAGTCCATCGTCAGCAAATTTGCTGATGACACCAAGTTGGGAGGGAGTGTCGACCTGCTGGAAGGCAGGAGGGCTCTGCAGAGGGATCTGGATAGACTTGAGAGATGGGCTGATTCCAATGGGATGAAGTTCAACAAGGCCAAGTGCCGGGTCCTGCACTTTGGCCACAACAACCCCCTGCAGCGCTACAGGCTGGGCACAGAGTGGCTGGAGAGCAGCCAGGCAGAAAGGGACCTTGGAGTACTAATTGACAGGAAGCTCAACATGAGCCAACAGTGTGCCCAGGTGGCCAAGAAGGCCAATGGGATCCTGTCCTGTATCAAAAATAGCGTGGCCAGCAGGACCAGGGAAGTGATCCTTCCCCTGGACTCTGTGTTGGTGAGGCCACACCTTGAGTACTGTGTTCAGTTCTGGGCCCCTCAGTTCAGAAAGGATATTGAGGGGCTGGAGCGAGTCCAGAGAAGAGCAACAAGGCTGGTGAAGGGACTGGAGCACAAGCCCTATGGGGAGAGGCTGAGGGAGCTGGAGTTGTTTAGCCTGGAGAAGAGGAGGCTCAGAGGTGACCTCATCACTGTCTATAACTACCTGAAGGGAAGTTCTAGCCAGGTGGGGGTTGGTCTCTTCTCCCAGGCACTCAGCAATAGGACAAGGGGGCACGGGCTCAAGCTCTGCCAGGGGAAATTTAAGTTGGATACCAGAAAAAAATTCTTTACAGACTAATCAGGCATTGGAATGGGCTGCCCAGAGAGGTGGTGGATTCACCATCCCTGGAGGTTTTTAAACACAGATTGGATGTGGCGCTGAATGCCATGATCTGGTAAATGGACTAGAGTTGGACCAAGGGTTGGACTCGATGATCTTGGAGGTCTTTTCCAACCCAATCGATTTTTTGATTCTATGATTCTATGATTCTACTGTATGTTTCAAAATTATGTCATAGAGCCTTTATTGATATTGATTCTAATGAACAGTACCATTCACAAGTACTTTTTTCTTCTCTGTGGAATATGTTTCCATAGCTCATCTTTACTGATTTTCAAAGAAGCAATACTTGTTTAACTATATACACCAAGTGAAAATTTGTTGATATTTAATTTTCTTGAAAGGTTGCAGGAATAAAAGAGAAAATTGTTCAGTAACATTATCAGTAGCATTATTCTGCTTGTTTTTAATATGTATGTCCACAATCTATAAAAAACACAAGAGTAAAAGAAAGCATTTAGAAAAAAATATATAAGCACAGCCAATTGATTTGATTGTTGTATATAGTTAACACGTCTTTGATTTAATCTCCATCATTCCTCTTTACATTTTAATTGGGGCTTTTTTTTCCACTAAAGCATATAATACAACAAGCAAAATATATCATCTGTGCTTCATATGCATACACACACATCAGTAATTCAGTTGTGTTTCAGAGTTAAATGTTCCCAAGCTATAACCTATCAAATTCAGAACACTCATGGCAGTATGAAGTAATGAACTCTAATTACTCTTGCACATCATCAGAAAAAGAAAGATAAATGACATTCTCTCAACAAAGCTGCTCACACAGATCAGCATAATCTGCCATACAGCACCACTCAGTCTCTCAAACTTGCAGTGCTTAGCCACACTCAATACACTCCTCCTTCACCTTAATTGGGCAACCAATTCTCAGCCTTTCTGATGTTAGGGGTTTTTTTAATAGCATCCAGTAACTCAGAGAAAAAAATAACTGTAAAAGGTGCTCGTTTTAACTCATGAGTAATAAACAGATTGCCTAATTTTCTCCACATGAGTGTTAGCTTCGATAGTTCAGGCTAACCAGACTATTAGAATCTCAGAAATAATAGGTGAGTCTGAAAATTAAGATTTTGTTCTATTACAAAATGCCGAGAAAGTACTAAATTTTAGAGATTCTCAATCTGAGAATTCAGACAATAATTCAGAAAGCAGAGGCCAAACAGCAAAATTGTGTGGAAGTCAAGTATTGTAGTTACTGAGATCTCATGAACAGAATGTTTTGATTTCCTGACAGGATCTGTACAGTAGAGGTTACTCAGAATATACAGGTGCGGGTCTCTATCTTCAAGAGAAGTCAGGCATTTTAACAAAAGTAAGGAAAATATTTGGAGTTTTGCCAGATGAAATATTTGTATCTGGGCTGGAAATTTTACTCACAGTCTAGCAACTTAATTCGGGTAGTCGCTTCTATAGATACATTTTAGGCCTGCATCTGGCCCTCATATAACTCCATACTAAAAATGTATCCCAAGAAAACACAGTTCAACCTCTTATTCTTATCTCAGTCATCTTCTTTCTCTTAGTCCTCCACCATCTATCAAAGATTTATTCTGTTTAATGAAGAAAGCACATTTCATGAGTTGATCAACTGCAGCTAGTTAAGAATACCTCTTTTTCACTGTAGATGTCCATTTCAAGCCCAGTAATCTAACAGTAGGGCTACTTAACCAAACAGAAATAGCAGATAGAGAAAATAGCATTTGTTAAAGTGGCTTTTATGCAGAAAACACTTCTTGTTTGATGTAAGTCCAGATCCCACTAAAATCTAGGACTGACAGAAATAAGCCAGTCTAATTTTTGTCATTGGATTATCACAGCAATATATGACCTCAAAAAACATAATGGCAGAAAACAGTTACCTATTTGACATCAATGGGAGTAATCTGAAACATACTAACTGGAAGTATTTCAAGCCTAAAACAAGGTCCACTCAGGCATCAGCGATCATAAGCATGTAGGTTGAATGACCACATAACGTCATGCTTCATGGAAATTCACTTCACTGGCTGAAAATCTGTTTCAACATATGTAGGGCATACCCAAATGACAAAATAGTCTGTTAGGAACATGAAACAGTCACGTAGTGATTGAACAAATAAAACAATATAGTGACAAGGAAAAGATACCCATCTGCTTTTAAATGTAAAAAATCACAAACAATAGCATGCTAATGAATAGAAGATACAGAGATAAAGAACCTGAAACTTATAAATGTTGAGGAAGAGCCATAGCAGTATGTTTGCTGTCTGAAGGAGCTTTTTCACAAATGACTGACAAAATTTCCACAGAGGAGCATGAATATCGCCCAGACTCTGGAGAAAAAAATAAAAAAATGTAAAAAAATAAAACTCATGAAGTTTCTAAAAAATTCTAATATATATGATCACTAGGTCACAATCTACAATACTTGTGTTGGAAATGTAAGGAAAAAAATCAACCAATCAACCAACAAAAACCAAAAACTCTGAAAGATCAGTGAAATAGAAATCAATGCAGAAAATGGAGAACAAAAAAAAAAACACCACAACATAACAAAAAAAAAGAAAAAAGGAAAAAAAGACATAAATTCATATTTGAATTGAAAAGCACAAACTATCACAGAGAAAAGAAACTGAAGGCAAACTGCAGCAGCAGATAAAAAGAGCTGTGCAACAGAGAGTATAATTCACCATTTCTAGCAACCAGTATTACTAAGGCCACCCCAAGTCAGACAAAGAGTTTTGTAAGGCTAAACTGAAAATCAAATGAGTGGATGTGCATATAGAATATGAAAAGTTGCTATACTTCCTTTCTACTCCTTTTTGGCCTCATTGTTCAAATTATCACATCAGCAAAATACTCAGATGCTATTCCAGATGAGCAGTACCTAGATATTCTAGAGAACTGATTTAGGAGAGTTCAATGCTGCAACTGAGCAATACTTCCATAAAACCCCAAATAATGTGTTAAATTAGCATGACAACACTTGGTTCAAATTTGACTGTGACCAAACAAATGTCTTTGAAACCCAATGTCAACAAAAGTTACTTTATAAAATTACCATGAAGGCACAGTAATTAACTCCTCTAAGTCTATAAAGTCAATAGTAATAACAAAGACTAGAGAGGCCTCACAACACCAAGGCCTTAGCAATATTCAGGAGAGAAAGCACTACAAGACCAGAGCAGAACAGGAATGGTCAAAAGATAATGCTAGTGGAAAAAGAGAAATAAGATGACATTTAAAAATAATCTATTCAGAAAAGTGACATTTGTTGAAAACACTTCTGTACCTATCAAAAAAGTTACCAGTTTCCTTCACTATCAGAAGGAAGCTCTGAATGTTTTTCGGACAACTATTCAGGCCTATCTCTTAATCTCACACAAGTCTATGAAAAAGAAACTTGTGCAGAAATGTGGATACTCACTAAAAATCTAATTACAAACTTTAGGATGGAGAATGGCATATTTGATCTCCACATATTTTCATCCGTTGGAGCATTAATGACACAGGAAAACAGCAGGAATGAACAAGGACAAAAACAGTCCAGCAATTTCTGTTTTGTAACATTAATGGCTATGTCCAGGCCAGAGTTAGTCGAAATAGTATAATGAAATTAGAGCTGATTAATGGTCCATATTTTAGCTCCTATGTGACAATATGTTTAATCCCAAATTTCCATTGTATAGAGTGTTCTCAGTATACACAATGTGAGAGTATTTACACATTTTGATGTAAAAAACATTGAATAATCACTTGCAAAATAAAATCACATGTACAGTTAAATTGAAATTCTGTAGAAAACTTCTTATATATCTTCCACTGTAGTTACCCTGTTATTACAGTCAGATAAATTGTCAAACTTGAATCAAACTCAGGTCAGAATACAATCTCAAAATCTGTTGTGGCAGAACAGTTTAATATGAAGAAACTATATTTAATCTAAGTGTTTCTAATTTAAAAATTACCTATTAAATTATATTGTATATAAATACACATTATAATAAGTATATCTTTCTAAATACAAATATATATATGTATGTCTGTATAACACACACAGACAATATCAGCAATTGCAAGCTCAAAAAATTAATAATCTGAAGTCATAGGTACATCCATAAAAGAAAACAAATGGTAATGGGATATTTACTGTTCCTCAGAAATCCTCCGGTATATTTTAAGTATGATGTCTCTGCTACAGGAGTGCATATGACCCAAATTGTTTTTACAATCTTTATAAAATCCATGAGTCAAAAAGCAGTGATATTCCAAATAAGTAAATGGTAAATGCTCAACTGAAGAGTCAGAAAAAATGTATTTTCTGTACTAGACTGATACAAAGATCTAGTCCAGCTTTAAAGGTACCAGACTAAAATTCTTTATAGATTCAAATTATAACATCAACGTGATCTCCGTCTGGGCTGGGATTTAGCACTTCTGTATATGAAAAGATAATTCAAATTGTACCCATTCCTAATTCTTGACCTGCCCTTGGAGAGAAGTATGACAGTGGAGCCAGTTCGTCTTGTAGAGGGAATATGAAATGGTTGTATTTCTGAAGCTTAGTTTACTTCATTTCTTCTCTAAGCCATCAGGAAAGAAAGAATTTCTTCTTTCATCGCTGGGTCTCATTCTGAATCTGTCTGGGTTGAAGCCCTAAGGCAGACTATCTGTGAGGATGTCGAATACTTGAAAATCTGTAAAATCACTAATGAGTCATGAAACTTCAGGCAAACCTTCCTTTATTCTTCATGTACAAGAAATAATTAGAAATATTTCAGTGAGTTATGTATGTATTGCTTGTGTACAAAGAAAGATACACAAAATAAGAGAAAAGACAGTGAATAATAGTTATCCAGTCAGCATAGTTAGTAAATAGAAGCTGAAGTTCATCCCCAGCCTATTATAATTGTTATTAATTAATTTTTCATCCTACAAAACAGTCTTTTCACTCCTTTCAAAATAAAATCCCTGCTTAGAGTGGAGTTATTTTCTTTGAATTTGAGGATGAAGCAATAAGACAACTAATTTAATGTTTTGTAACTGGAAGCAATACATTAAATCCTGACTTATATTCTAGAGATGGTATTTACGCAGGAGATGGGAGAAATATATTAGAAAAGCACAGGTACTGATATTAAAAAACATTCTTGAAATAAATGTTCATGAAAGAAATATACATAGCAGTTGATGTACACAGTGAACTCCATCTATCTATAGAGAATGAGACTCTCACACATACAGTTTTACAATGTTAAACTCTAAAGAAGTCATACAAAAAGTGGTTTAATAAATAAACCACTTCTATATATATTTAGTTATCCCTATGTTTGTATGTGGTAACTTACAGAAAACAAGGCTTTTAAATCACGTCAGTGTTGTGGTAAAGTTGTAAAAAGAATCAGCAATGTGAATTTATTTTTTAAAAAATGTTTCTAGAACATTCAGTGAAATCCTTCAAGACTAACCACTTCTCAGGTAACCCTTCTCAGTAGCTTTGCTTTTGCCAGTGGGTGATCAGCAAATATGTCTTTACTGTGAAGTAAAATTTCTTACATAAAACTAGTATCAACTATCTTTTCAGTCATCAAATGTTCTGCACTGATTCACAAGCTTATAGTGCCTGAGTTGTGTTTACTTCTTTCCTCTTGTGCGGAAAGCTGCTTTGAATCTCCAAGAGATATACTGGATGACAGTGACTGTGGGGTTAACATTCCTTGCTACCGAAAGATTGCTGGAAGCCTACTGTATCACTAAGGTTCTGTTTCCAAAATATTCATTATTTAGTGCTAAAGTCCACTAATGGTTTACAAGTCTCCTAGTATGGAAAAGTCTGTTTAGTGATGCTGCAGAATACTTGTAGAAGACGAAATTTATTCTATTACTTTATCATTTGGTAAGGTCTGAATGCCACTTTAAGCACCAAGCCACCTTGTCTTAAACATTTTGATATATCAAGACTGTCTCTCTCCTGTCCTGTGCACCATTTGCTTTCAGGTATTCCCTTTGTATTGCTCTGTCTTTGGTAGCTCCAAGCCATTTCTCTGGGAATTTATATGTCTAACACAGATATTTTTGTAGCAAAAGTTGGATACACTCATAATATTGACCTATGCTCTTGTCAATATCCTTGTATTCAGACTCTTCTTGGCCTCAGAATCCATCAAATCTCTCTCTAGTGTTCCAAGAATCATAGCTTGGCACTCAACTGCAAACCCATGGAAAATATTGGTATAACATCATCACCACCTCTTCTTAATTTTCTTTTTTAACAGGAAGTTTCTTATGTATGTGACAGCACTATGTAGCTTAATTCACCAGCTATAAGTTACAATAGGAAGGGTTGCATATTTGTTGGTATAAATGTACAATGAAAAGTGTTAAGACTGTACAAATTGTAAGCTACCATTTAAGGATCTCTAACACAGCAAAACATATTTTAAGAATAATTTCCATGTTTTTAAATAGTACAATATGAAGTCTTCCCACATTTAGGAAATGCCTGGCATGCTTTTTACTGCTTATTTAATCAGATGTAAGTCATCAAACCTTATATCTATTTAAACTGTTCTAAAATTTAATATAATGAAAGAATGGAGATATAGTGTGCCATACAAGAATATTACACTTTCAGATTTATTTTTATTTTAAATATTTTTCATTTTAAATTATTTTAGAAGTTCAGTCATTACTCTAATTATAAAAAGACCAGAGCAAATTTCTTGTAGCATTCTCATTACTTTAGCAGGAACAGTCAACTGAAAAAGTGAAAAACATTCCAGTAAATCCACAGTGGACTTAATTGAAAAGATTTGTTTTGTGTCTTTAATCCTGTCTAAATGTTGTCAAATACATATGTTACAGGGGAATGTTTTAATTTCAACTCAATACACTTTCCAGTAGAGCTACATTCTGGCAGTTCTACAAGTAATAGAGACTGTTCTAATATGTATGGCCTCCATTTCAGAAATTATTCCTAACAGCTTTTAGCTAGGACTTCACAGTTCCTAAACACATGTACACAGGTTTTATCTGGGATTAAGGGAAGAAATTATTGTGACTGCTACAAGCCACAGGTGCTTGACTTTCATGACTAATAAGGTAATCACAACTTCCTGATCACTTACTGTTTTCTCATAATTTTTATCCTCTATAACTTTTCATTATTTTATAAGATCTGTAGAGACCACTTACAGATTTTTAAATCTGTTCCTTTGATTAAATTAGTGGCAATCAAGTTTAGTGCCTTCTGTGATTCAAACTTTGCTCTAAATGGTTTTTTTGATGATTGATGTTCCTCAGGTATTATAAAAAAAATAAATGGGCTCCATTATTGTCTTTACTCTGGGCATCTGGGGTCTCAGAATTAACATTAATCAGAAGTTATGAACCCTGCCATTCAGATGCAAGGTGCTTCTGTGTTTAGCTCTAAAGAACAATTATATAAAAATTCCATCATTGTTTTGTAGCTAGAATTACAAGAAAGATGAGTGTATGTCCTCTATTGCTTAGTAACTTATTGACAGAATTTGATAAATAAGGTGAGTTGTTATATCTCCACTTAGATCTTTTTAAACTAAGTGTGTAATTGTGATGGGTTTGATCCATGGCTTCCTCAGTAACTAGGTGTAACTAAGGAAGTGGATGTTACAAATTATTCCACATGTGTTTTCCACATAAGAGTAGGAAGAGGGGAGATAGGAAGGGGTGGTAGCCTTCTGGGTGCTGGGAGTAGGAGAAGCCTGGACAGTCTGTTCTGTTTCTGTTGGTTTACCTAGCCCAGGACGTGGTGAGATTATTTCATGCTTGTTCTCCTTTCCTGAAGTCTTTAATTGTATTTATCTGTTTCATTCATTTTGGTTTGGTTTTGTTTCTTCCTATTTCTGGTTGACCAGTTGTCCTAGTTCAGCAGGAGGGACCAGCTAACCCTGTGTGGGGGTGATCAAAGCTGTGTATTCTACCCCCTCTATTCATTCCCCAAGGTCAATGGGCCATTAGCAGCAGCTGCCCAGGGAGCCATTATCACCTTCACACCCAGCCTGAGGGGGGCGGAGCTGCTAATGGGCCATCAACAGTTCAACACCCCCTGGCTCCCAGAGTTAATCACCCATTGTGTGAGTCCCCGCCCAGGGGGAGGGACTGAGTGCTCCCTGAGGGTACATAAGTGGTGGGTAAGAAGACCTCAGGAACTTCTCGTCGGATCCAGAGCAGCAGCAGGACCTTGACAGCAGGAGATCACCGCTCTCGCCCAGACCACAGCCCTCGCCTGCACCAACAGGTTTTTCTTTTCCTTTTGCTCTGGACTTGGGGGAACCACAGGGGTCTGAGCACAAGGGCAAATAAACCCCTTTGGGTTTGTGCCCCAGGACACTGGGTTATACTGCTGGGGTTTTGTGAGTTGAAAGCAATTTCCCTTGTGTGTCAGTGTTGTTATTGTAATATTATTATTAAATTTTAGGTCTGACTTATAATCTCTCTCGTGGTGAGTTCATTTCCCCTGCTGGTTCACCTTCAAACCAGCACACCAGTCCTTTTTTTTCCCTTTTCCATTTTCCCCTGGGGGTGGGGCACCATGTAGTGTGTACAAATTGCATATGTGCTTGCAAATGTTAGAAAATATAATTTCTTTTTAATTCAGTTCAGTTTCTTTTAAGTTCTTTTCTTTTCAGTTTTTTTTTTTCCTTGCTGTGAAAACTCTGGGGAGAGGGAGGAGGTAGTCCAGGTCTGGCAAAAACTAGGCCAACCTGAGACAGTAATTTTTTTGCTTGTATATTTTTGTGAGTTATGATGTAGTGTTGTTCATACATTTCAAATAAGGTGTTTAAGAAAGTGTGAGCAATATGTGCTATAGAATTTCAATTACAGTTACAGTACAAAGATCATTAGCAAAAATAATCTGAATGTCTTGATGCAGCCTAAGAAATTATTGAAACTTTTCATACAGGTGGGTTCTACAAAGATAAAATTACATATGTTCAGCTATAACCTTTTCAAAGAGAGGAGACTGGGCAGAGACGGATAATTAATATGGCACTTTTTTTTTTTATATGAGAAATGGCTTTGTAGTATGGGGATAATTGCTGCTTCAGAACTCTGATGGGGAATTTGTCAGCTCCAGGCATCATTTACAATTATGGTAATATATAGCATAACAAGCCCATATCCTTCTCTAAGGATAAAAGAGAAATGCTAGGATGGGGTAAAATGCATGACATAGGAAAAAGTAGGAACAGTCTCTTCACAGTACTTCATTTAGATGACATCAGAAAAGTATAGAGCTTAATTTAGTGGACAAGAAGTAATACAACATCTTTCCAATGAGCAGTTTCAAGCGTATATCCTGTTATGCTTCTAAGCATGTTTATTATCCCTACTGAAAATGTAGATTTTGCTTATTACTTTTACACTAGAAATAATAAAACAAGGCACTTTGTATTTCATAATACCAGGGAATACACTCCCCCTTACAAGACCACCTTAACTGCCATGCTTTACTTATGCTGTTGAAATAAACAAACTATTGTTTACCTAAACCCAAGGAACATGGAGCTTCCTATATGTCTTTCATATTCTCTCAAAAATAGGAAAGAAGGGAACTTCCAGAGTCATCCTTCCTGATGAAAAAAAAAAAAGAAAATTCACCAAGACACTCTATGACAATTCCCAACAGTAGTCCCCAAACAAGTTAAATAATTTAAAGCATTTAAAGCAAAGAAATATCACATCAGTCTGTAAGTTCAAATCTATAGCAGTCCTTCTCATCAAGAGTCCACTTTTAAAGTAGTTTTGTCTTTTCAGGACATGTTGCAAACCCCTTGAAGTTGTGCTCTTCAGCTGGTTGTCAGTCTCAGTACAATGGTAAGGTTACAAAATTGCTCCACTTCTCAGATTCTGCCTTGTCCCATCAAAATTCCTTGAACATGTTCTTCTTATTTGTCTGTTAGTGCCCTTGGACCACCCGGTCCAACTCCTCAATTCTTTCAGGGAGATGGGGTGTGAAATTAGCTAAACAGGAGTAAAACAAGAGAGGAGGGTTAAGAAGGAGGAAAGTGCAGTGGATAGACACCACTGCAGTCTAAACCTGAATATATTTCACATAACTGGAGAAACAAATTCATAATTAGATTGCAAAATTTTAAATAATTATTTTTTGTGAAATGAATAATAATTAAAAAATTGTGTCAGCTCTTTTCCAAAGCAAGGGTACATAAAGTTTAGTTGTAAAGTATGAGATGATTTCTGCCTTTTACAGGCATATTAGGATACACACCATAATTGCAAGACAACACATTATTTCCCAAATAGTATAAAATATACTTCTTGATACTAAAATCTTAAATACACTGTATTTTTCTCTGGACTTTTAATGAACCTATCACACCATACTGAATACTACTATATGCAGTGTGGACTTGGAGCCCATTAAAGTAATTCAGACCAAAGGTACACTGCAAATGATTCTTACACAATATAAAGCAGAGTAAAATAACAAGAGTAGTATTGGGAGTGTTTTAATATATGCACAGTTTTGAGGTTCATTTTAACTGTAAATTGCTTAACTACTTATTGAACTTTAGAAATTTTGTGCTTCTTGGTGACAAGGAATGGTTTTCTCAGACTACACACTAAATTAGTAGATTATATAGAATATCAAACTTATCCCAAACAGAGACAAACCTTGTTCTACAGAAATTCATTTAGTGAAGTAAATGAGAGACACAACCAGTGACCAACTTTGTTTTCTAAACTCTCTTTAAAATGTCCTATGCTCAGGTTAGACCTACATCTCACATGAAATAAGAGCCTGTGGCTAACCAGATTTGCCACACTACTGATCATCTAAAACTTCAGTGTCTAGTCCACATTCATTATCTAGGCTCTACGCAATGAAGAAAAAGAGCCCACTACAGCTGACAATTTATCCAGTTTTAAAATAGGGTTCTAAAAGAGGTGAAGCAAACTGCATTCAGACTTACTCCATGGACTGAAGTGGAATTTGAAACAACTTATCTGACAAGAAGCCTCATTTTCAGCCTGATTCAGGTGACACTAACATCACCTTCAATTATCAACTGGCACTTTTCTGCCTGTCATAAACCTTTAGGGGGCCATTGCAACACCACCACCCACCACAGTTTCCACTTAGAGAGCTTGCATTGGACTTATCTTTCTGCACAAATTAAGCATCACTTCCTCTGAAAAATGTCACTTTGCCCATACAGATGGATAGATGAAAATTAATTCTATGCAATACGCTGAACAACATCAGGCCACTAACAACAGCAGAAAAGAATTCAAATAATGATTATGCAAAAGGAGTGTAGTTAAGTTCTCCATGAATGTAACTCATCTTGTCAAGCCCTCATACATGACACGCCTTTAGTAGAAAGAGACTTCATTCAGTTTTCTAACACTCAGTCTCCACAGAATGCATATATTGATTATTACACACCTTCTACACACATACCTCTTCAACTTCCTGAAATACTGAAGTGTCTGTTCTCACTTTCCACAACTTGAACTATCTTTCATGCTGTGACAAAATATTTCCAAACAGTGCCTGTTCTTCAAAGACTATGGTTTTTCTTACAATTTTTTTGCCTTTGATGTGTACTGTCTTTCAGCATTATTCTCCTTCACAAGTCCAAAGATTCAAAGGATTAGGCTGAGATCCACATGTTATCTCACTGCATGGTGTCCAGCAACAGTGTGAATGGCTGAATCCTGTCTCAAATCTCTCAGAGGTTTGTATTGCCTGTTAAGTTTTAATTGAGGTGCGCTACCTAACTCCTTTTTTTCCCTTCTGTTTGTCTCAATTTTCCATTTAACTTTAAATATGACCAAGTATTGCAGATTTCTCATCCTTTTTCTCAGTAGTCAGTCACCCTAAGTAAATCTCTGCTTTATATAAATTTCTGCCTAGGACTTCCACCTATAAATTAATGAAATATTCCCACTGTAGCATTTGCCATTGGCAAGTCAAAATTAATTATTCCAGCAATGCCAGACATATTACTCCAAGATGTCCACCACAAGCTAACCATGATAATTTTTGTTATTATTGTGATGTTATTTACTTGTATTTGTTACAAATTTATACTTAAATGTGCTGGTTTGAAGGTAAACTGGCAGGACAAATGAACCCAACACAACAGAGATTATAAGTCAGACTTACAATTTAATAACAATATTACAGTAAATGTAATGGCGCAAAGAGAAATTTGTTTTAACCCACAAAACCCAGAAGTATAACCCAGCACCCTGGGGTATGAACACAATGGTGTTTGTTAGCCCCTGAGCTGAGACCCACGTGGTTCCCCCGAGTACGAAGTAAAAAGGAAGTGAAGAACCTGTTAGTGCAGATGATGGTTGCAGTCTGGTGAAGAGTGGTGGTTGAGGTCTGGTCAAGAGCAGTGGTCTCCTGCTGAGATTCTGGTCCTCCTCTGGATCCGATGAGTGGTCTCCCCAAGCCCCAAAACGCCACAAAATTATATCCCCTCAGGTCCAGGTGAGACTGCCCAGTACCTCCCCCAGGGTGGGGAGTTCCCCAATGGGTGTTCTAACTCTGTGAGTCATGGGATATTATTGATTGCCCATTATCAGACATGACACTTCAGGCTGGGTGTAAAGGCGCTAACAACTTTCTGGAAGGAAGTTATCACAGCTGTTATCTCACAGGTGTCTTTCACACCTAGCTCACAGCCTGAGGGGTCAGGTGTGCCCTGGGCAGCTACTGCAAATGGTCCATTTTTAACAGTTCGCAGGAAATGAATAGAGGGTGTAGAATATGTAGCTTTGCTCACCCACACACAGTGATAAACTGGTCCCACCTGCTGAACTAAGACACAGCCCCCGACCCCTAAGCCCTTATTGGCCAGTTACAGGTGTTTCCCTGTTTGCTACCTGAGTTGTCAGTTATCCAAACCCCTCCACTCAGACCTTCTCCCTCTCTGCCCCTCAGATGTTATCATCCCCTTCTAAGCCCCTCCCTAAGCCAACCCTTTAAAGGTCTGTTCCCCCATTGAATAAAGGCTTTTTGATTGCACCCCCACATTGTGTGTGGTGTGTTCTCTGAGAAGCTGTTCCTCCCAGTCAGTTCTCTTTAAATGGCACTGGAAATAGGGATTGGAAAGAGAATTCTTCTGTGATGAAAACTCCCCAAAACTCCACGGGCTCTAGCAGCCCTGTCCAAATGACTATGCCACAGTAAAGCAGCAACAGTAAGAAGAAGCAATGACCTACAAAAATGGTGGGTTCATGGCCATAGCAAATTGAATTCCCCTTTTATCCCAAAATCCATTCTAAGCCCCACAATGGGTGCACAACTTTCAAAAAACTGAACAAGAGGGCTACAGTCAACTTAAATACTTAATTGTTGTCATGGACCACACTCTTGATAAAGCTTCTCTTAAAGAATTAGTTAAAAAACTATGTAATTCTGTGAAAAACTACCCACTCCGAATGGGATAGACTCAGGTTTAAACTGTGACAAGCCACCCAGCATGATGAACAACATGCAGCGCAAGCTACATTTGTGTGGTGAGTTATTCTTACCATTCTGGTTGATGAATACCAGGAAGGGTCAGTTCATATTTGCAGTCATAGTGCAGAGATCCCATTGGGACAAGCAAAAGGGCACGAAAATATCTTTTTGGCATCACCACGTGCACCTGATCCTCCCAAACAAAGCCAAGATGGTGGTTCCCGCTGCGACAAAGGCAAAATAGCTGCACTTCACACCAAAACCAATTGCCCCTGTTGCGTCACATGGCACACAGCAGCCACCCAAGTCCCACGGTATCAGAAATCTGCCGTGGGGTATGAGACAGCAGTACTGGTTGTGGTTCACAAGAGGGCGTCACGCAGCTACCCATACTGCAGCCCAGCAGTCTCCATCTCTGGGAAGTCAGAGCAGCCCTGCTTCCCACAGTGCTCCCGCCCCTGCCACGTCACAGCAGAGCCGAGCTGGGACCAGTCTGAGGCCCGCATGCCCCCCCCTCCATCCAGTCCCTCCCTCTGGAATGACAGACTACCCAATAGATCCCAGGACTACAAACAAGATGGCGACCAGGCTTCTTCCGCTTCCTGCCCCCTTGTCTCCATCCACCCACCCACCTTCTTCCCCCTGCCTGCAGAAGGACAGAGTACTAGGTAGCTCCCAGGGCTACAACCAACATGGTGACTGGGCTACTTCTGGCTTGGGTGACGGCAGCACCTCCCCTGGGAGGGCAGAAGTGTCAGTTCTAAACATCTGGTCTAAGATGGTGACCCATAGACCCAGTTTACTGGACTGTACCAAGACTAAAATATTCTTAAGCCACTGGAAACAACAACAGGTCAAGAACTGGGTGGAGACTTGCCACCAAAACATCTCCCTAATAGCTGAAGCCTTGATAGCGCTACAGCAAAAGAAGGCTGTGTGCCAACACTGTAAACAGATTGGACACATTAAGAAGCCCTGCCCTGATGTTAAAAAGAAAACACCTCCAGTACCACCTAGCCTATGCCCCAAATGCCGAAAAGGGCTGCATTGCGCATGTAATTGCTGATCGTTACTTGATAAAGAAGGATTGCCTAAAGCTGCTACCAAGTTGCCTTCAGCCTCTGGATTCCTCCCAACCACCGCTCACACCAACAAGAAAGAATTCTGGACTCGGGGATTTCAGCAAGGGATCCCCAGAGTCCTCAAATACAGCTCACCAACTGAGAAATTAAAAACAATAACCAGCATCTGTATAAGAGCAAAAAGACACTGGTAGCAACCATCAATGCCTGATTAATTGCTGTTTATATTCCAGAATTGACTATAAGAGAAGCTAAACCTTTTCTTTTCTTTAAGTGAAGAAGTTTTTGATTTGAATTATAGGCTTGTTTCACTGGTATTATGTTAGTTGTACTTGCTTTATCATTTATTTTAACCACTCTGTCTTAAGCATACATCTTTCAGCTTGGACTATCAGTTTCCTTCAAAAATGACAGCCTTGCCATCCTGCTCTGCATTGTCAATGCCCATCAGATTTCTTCTACACTGGCTCCTGGAACAAAATGTTTGTTTTTTCATTAAAAAGCTTTTCTCTGTCTTTCAAAAAAAGAATTTTGGTGGTATTTTTATTATCAAGTTTGTTTATAATAGTCCTCTGACTCCCATGCTCATGCCCCCTTCCCGTATGTCCCCCTGATGTTTCTCCTGACGACCCTCAGCACTGGGAGGCACCAGTGCCAACTCTCCCAGGCTAGATCAGTCCCACCTGGCGTGATCCCCTGCCATGGAGCTGCCCAACACCCACTGCTGCTGCAGCAGGTGTTTGCCACCTCCCCTCACCCAGCGACACCACTGTGTACCCCCTGCCACCTGTGGGGAGCACCAACGCACCTCCACAGCTGGCAGAGGCTCTAGCCGGGACAGCACAGGCAGTGCAGGTGGTGGAATGATGCTGCTGCAGTACTCCAGACCCACAGGATGATCCAAGCCATGGAAGCCTGTTATGGGTTCACCTAGGTGGGCCTAGATTTGGGCTCAGAAGTGTGGACTAGGCCGAAGCTGTCAGCTGACTTGAGCTGGGCTGAGCCAACAGCTGACCTCTTCTAGCCAGTAATTTTGTATTCCATACCACATTATGACATCATCTCCAGGGAAGGAGGAACCAGTGTGGGAGTGGTTAGTCAGTCGCTTCTCAGCCCTCCTCTTGGGAGGACGCACGATGCTGTCCCAGGGGGGATGGGGAGGACCAGGTCCACCACTGGCTCACAGGGTACCTCAGGAAAGTAAAATGTGTTGTTCTGGGTCTCTCCTTTCTGCTTGGGTTTGTCTCCCTGGGGAATAAGCTTCTTCTTAAGTAATGTGTAGTTAGGACAGTAGAATTTGTGTGTTCGTTAAGAAGTTGAGGTGGGGAACTTGTTGTTGTAGACTTGTGTGAGTGTATATTTGTACTCTCTTCTAATTGTCTCTTTCTTTCTGTGAAAAATATATGTAGATTTAGTATAAATGCAGTTTGAAGTGTTTTTTTTTTTCTTTCCCCTCTCTTTTCCTCCCTTTCCCTGGTGTTAGGAGGGAGGCTTTTCTCTCTGTGCTTGGGGGGTTGGCAGTTGCTTATCTCAAACCAAGACAGTTTGTGGTGCGTTGGCCGGGAAACTCGGGAGCGACGGAGGACCTTGGCGGGTGTCCCAGGATCTTGGCAGGCTTCCCAGGAGGATTGTTGTAGAAACATAGATTGATAAGTGCCTTGTTTAAGTACACCCAGAACAGAAAATGTAAACAACTCTCCCTTGCTGTTGAATGCTCGTTTTCACTGTTTCCCTATCTTTGTGAGTTCAAACAGCTCGACTGGTGCCTGCTATGAATGCAGCCACTGCAGAAAAGAGAGGCCCATGTAAGCTGTTCGTGTGTGGCAAGACACGGCTGTTTGAGTTGAATCCCTGAGGACTCATCATGTGAATGCTGATGTGCCCAGGAGCCAAGCTGATGAGGAGCATCTCACCTGGACTGGCAAGGGGAGGAGTTGTTCCTGGCTCGATGGGCCCATCGTGCCTCAGGCCACCTGTAGGTGGATAAAGTCGAGGGGTGGATTTAACCGTGAACACTATTCTTAAGGTTATCCACAGTTGTGCAGCGTGCTTGCCATTGTGAGACCCCAGTGAACGAGGAAAAGAGGAGCTGCGGAGCCCCCTGCAGAGAACCCAACAGATGCGGCACCCGGAACCAGCGCCCGCAGTGCTGAGCGACCCGCAGGAGCTGGAGCTGTCACTGGCGGGGCTGCCGCCAGGGCTGCGAGCGAGCCGGGGGAGGCTGCAAGCTGTGAGAGGCTGCGAGCCGTGAGAGGCTGCAAGCCATGAGAGGCCACGAGCCGTGAGAGGCTGTGAGCTGTGAGAGGCCACGAGCCATGAGAGGCCACGAGCCGTGAGAGGCTGTGAGCCGTGAGAGGCTGCGAGCCATGAGAGGCTGCGAGCCGTGAGAGGCTGCAAGCCGAGCCAGGGCTGCAAGCGAGCCAGGGCTGGCGAGCCGCCGGGGCTGCTCCTGCCTCTGCTGCTTGCTTGTGCTGCTGTCGGGGCTGCCTCCGAGGCTGCCAAAGCTGTTAGGACTGCTGCTAAGGGGGATGGGTCACATGGTGAACTGTAGTACTTCTGCGTGACCGAGGAAAAAGACATGAAGAGAAGCCTGCGAATGCTGTTGATGTGTGGTGGGACACTGCCGTTTGAGTTGAATCTTTGAAAACCCGTCGTGTGAGTGCTGATGTGCCTAAGAGCCGAGCCGATGAAGAACATCACACCCTGGACTGGCTGGGGGAGGGTTGTTCCTGGCTCAATGGGCCTATGATGCCTCAGACCACCTGTAGGTGGATGAGGCCAAGGGGTGGATCTGACTGTGAACACTATTCTAACCCCAGTGGGAAACTAGAGACTCCTGAGGAAAGGATGATAACCCTACTGAAAGACATGAACCATCAGATAAGATAACCTGAGTTGACCTGCTTTGTTTCCATCTGAAATATCTACCCCATCCTAATGGACTCTTAGCCACATTATGGAGGGGTGGAAATCAGCTCTGAAAAAATAAGTGTTTAAGCATGAGAACCTAAGATATGAGTGACATAATGTGGTATGGAATAAGGGGTGGAGAATGTTATGGGTTCACCTAGGTGGGCCTAGATTTGGGCTCAGAAGTGTGGACTAGGCCGAAGCTGTCAGCTGACTTGAGCTGGGCTGAGCCAACAGCTGACCTCTTCTAGCCAGTAATTTTGTATTCCATACCACATTATGACATCATCTCCAGGGAAGGAGGAACCAGTGTGGGAGTGGTTAGTCAGTCGCTTCTCAGCCCTCCTCTTGGGAGGACGCACGATGCTGTCCCAGGGGGGATGGGGAGGACCAGGTCCACCACTGGCTCACAGGGTACCTCAGGAAAGTAAAATGTGTTGTTCTGGGTCTCTCCTTTCTGCTTGGGTTTGTCTCCCTGGGGAATAAGCTTCTTCTTAAGTAATGTGTAGTTAGGACAGTAGAATTTGTGTGTTCGTTAAGAAGTTGAGGTGGGGAACTTGTTGTTGTAGACTTGTGTGAGTGTATATTTGTACTCTCTTCTAATTGTCTCTTTCTTTCTGTGAAAAATATATGTAGATTTAGTATAAATGCAGTTTGAAGTGTTTTTTTTTCTTTCCCCTCTCTTTTCCTCCCTTTCCCTGGTGTTAGGAGGGAGGCTTTTCTCTCTGTGCTTGGGGGGTTGGCAGTTGCTTATCTCAAACCAAGACAAAGCCCTTCCCAGAGTCCCAGCAGTCTAACAGAAGTGCGCCCATGTCTTCCACCAGTCCAGCCCCCAATCCCTAAGCATTTATTGCCCAGTTACAGGTGTTTTCCCATGTGCTGTCTGGGTTGTCAGTGATCCAGAGCCCTCCCCTCAGACCTTCTCCCTCTCTGGTCCTCACGTGTTATCTGTTACCAACCCAGTCTCTCCAAACCTTCCACCCGCTTCTAAGGCCTCCCTAAGCCGACCCTTTAAAGGTTTGCTCTCATGTTGAATAAAGACTTTTTGGTTGCACCCCCACGTTATGTGTGGTGTGTTCTCTGAGAAACCATTCCTCCCAGTTAGTTACCATTAATACAAGACAAATCTTTATACTGAAGATTTAAGCAAGTGAAAACAAGACAGTGAAGACTCTGTTATTTTGTAAGTATCAGACATAGTTATAATTTCATCTTAACATGTTACCTACTTTGTTCTCTTAGTTTATGTCTTTAGACTCATTGCCACATTCTCTACTCCCTTAAGTTTATATAACAAGTGCCATATAAGGTAAACACTTAGAATAATTACTTTTTATTTGAGGGCAATAAGTGCATTCCTGCAAGACATTATGACTCAAATAAATAAACAAAAAGATAATAATTTGATTTTAAAAAATAGATATTAACAGGAACAAAACCAATATACCCATTTTGTGTTAGTTTAAGGCTTACACTTGCAGTCATAGCTTAATAGCATGTAATGTGCCCATTTTACCAGTATTTAATTTACTCCTGAACCTGGAGAAAGAGAGGAGTACTTGCAGCTCTCACTCAACAGCTGTGCAAGAAAAGTACTTTCTACTGTTTCCCCAAATACCAATGCCAATCATCTTTTATCTGAAATAAGCCTTGCCTGAAGGCCTGAGGAAGGAATTTGCCTCTGTAAAGGATAAAAATGTTGCCTTAAGAAGAAAAGGATTATCCAGGAGTTTAGAACTTCATTTGCACTAAACCATAATAATCTGTTTTTCCCTAACATGCTGCTTGGTTTTTGGATCCCTCTACAATCCATAGGAACCAAGAGGTTTGACCATTTTTCCCATCCACGGTACCATACAATTCTATTAACTGCTTTCAGCCATTGTCCTTAGAAGTCCATAAGAAAAAAAAAAAGCAATGCCAACACTGAGAGGAAGAAAAAACACATATTAAGTAAGTTGTAGGTTATACTAAGTTACTTTCAGTGGGTGAGTAAATAAAAAGGTAGATCATCCTTTTCATGGCCTCCCAAACTCTTGGTGATAGAATCCCAGAGACTACCTGAGCAGGGTGCCTGGCATAAAAGATTTGTCTTCAGCACTTAAAAGTCCACTAAAAGCATATCTTCTCATTACATGTAAATGACAAATTTAAAGTGTATCATATTAATGAAAAACACTTTCAGATACAGCAAGACAAGGAGCAGATTGCCCATTGTTGTAGTTTGGAATTATTATGTAAATTCTCTTCCCTGCCATTAACTGCCCATGCCAGTAGTTAACAAAAAAAGTAGTTAACTGCTGATCACTTGGGCAGGGGCAGGTTTGTCTCCTTTGTTCTTGGGGACGACACACGGCTGGGAGTTGGGGTGTGTGTGGGGGTGGAGGAGAAGCCGTCTCGCTGCTGCTGCCTGCCCAATGCTGCTTCTAGCCGGGTCGCTGCTGCTGCTGCCGCCTGCCCAGGACTGCTTCTAGCCAGCTCGCTGCTGCTGCCTGTCCCCGGGACTGCTTCTAGCCAGCTCGCTGCTGCTGCCTGTCCCTGGGACTGCTTCTAGTCGGCTCGCTGCTGCTGCCTGACCCGGGACTGCTTCTAGTCGGCTCGCTGCTGCTGCCTGACCCGGGACTGCTTCTGGCTGCTCATGTTTTCTGCTTCTTGGACAAGGTACACAGGGGGAAGAGACAGAGTTCATCTGAAAGCTCACAACTCATCTGTCTCGCTGAAGAAACTCACTCCGCAGCCAGCCGGGCTGTGACATTGACACTGCCTAAGTATAATTTTCCTCACGGAGGAAAACCTGCTGGGTTTTGTTGTTGGGGTTTTTTTTGTTGTTTGTTTTTTTCTTTTTTTTTCTTTTTCTTTCTCTTGTGGTGTTGGGGAAGCGGTTTGCACTAGTCTGTTTTTATATAGCAGTTAAGAACAGTTATCCTTCTTGTATTAAAATTCCTTATCTTAAATTTGATAAAGAGTGGCGTGATTATTGTGGAGAAGGCCCCCTCCCCCTGCTTGTGGGTAAACATTTGGGGTTTTCCCCTCAAACCAAGACACCTATTATTTAACAGATTTTATCTAGTGCAACCACAACAAGTTTACACAGAAATACAGTTATCAGGGAAAAATAATTTTTTATTTCTTTAGCAAGATTTGGCAAGAGACAGCTAAAAGAATATGTTGATCCAATTATCTACTAGACTGGACAATTCTATTTCAGTAAGTAACTGGGTCTGTCTTTGTAAGTACCCAATCATCTAATAAACCACCCTTTTGTATTTCAATTTTCTAGTGAGATTTATTTGGAACATAGAGGGAGTTTGGGCCTCTAACAAACAACAGGTGAAAAACTGTTGCTAATGAAGTACCTAAAACTTTCCTTTTCTGCAAAGGGTAATATTTTAATCACAATAATAATGGTAAAGAAATCAGCTAAGAAGTACTCACCTTATTTTGCTAAATGCATTTATTCTCTATTGAAGGATATAATTCTGCAAAGACAAACTAGTTCATGAAATTATACCCTCTCAGAATTGTCACTATAAAGTTGAATAAGAAAGGGAAATGAAAAATGGAAAGCCCAGAAAAGGAATTCTTAATCTAAGAACTGCTTTTTCCTTTATAATGCTATCTGACTATCTATCATCTATCTATCTATCTATCTATCTATCTATCTATCTATCTATCTATCTATCTATCTATCTCCATCTATCCACACATGTGTAAATATATATGTATGTGGCAGTGAGGAGCATACTGCATGAAATTTCAACATGTTATAACAGCCTTCTATGCAGGCAGAGTGGAACAGCTACCTCCCAATGCAGTTAAGCTCACTTCTGTTGCTTTCCCTCATTTTATTATCTTCATTTCAAATTTTGTTATATTACTTGCTAGAACTCCCATAACCCACGTCTGCGAAAAACATTCACAGTTTTGTTTTTCACTTTATCATGAGTTTACTTGAACATATGCTGGGGCCACAAATATGTTGTCCTCTACAATTTACATGTTGAAGTATGCTTGTTAGATATGATATCTTTCTATTGGTCAAAGAGAAATCATTGCTCCAGACAAACTGCCCATATCTGGCAATCATATGTGAATACCTGATGTATGAGGGAAAAATCAAATATTCATGAAATACAACAAACCTGCCTATTTATCTTCACTGTGTACCTGGAAATATGATTTTAGAACTTTAGTGAAATAAACTTCTAGGAAACTAGAAAGAATGGATATATCCCTGGAAAATTAAGTCTTTTAAAACTAAATAATGACATTGCATCCATAACCACCAATAAATCTGCTATTCATTTCTTAAGAAAAGAGGTTTTACAAGGTTTATAGCCTATCTGGAAACAAGATGATTTAAAGACATATTTCTACACTGTCTTCTAAAAGTCTCAAAGACCACTTGAGGTTTGCTACAGGTGGAGACAAGATTCAGGGACACTATGAACAAAAAAATAAATGGAAAAAAGAAAAAACCCAAACCAAACAAAATAAAAACCACAAAACAAATCAAAACAAACCAACAACAAAAACCCATACAAGCTCCCAAACAGAATGGACTCATCTTTCTCTAGGAATTTTTTTTAATATCCTGTCCAAAATAAATCTGAAAGAGCTATCTTTATTCAAGCCAGAACTTATGCTTACTAAAAGCATTGTTTAGTACTTCAGCTACATCAGAGACACTAAGTATGTCAAGATAATCCTATATGCATACTCCAGAGTCATCATCATTATAATCAAGTCAAAGAAAATAGGGAGTGATATTTTGCCTTGTGCCTCCAGCACATGTGCTCCTCACAGACAGGATGCTGCTGGGATTCCCAGACACCAATTCCCTCAGAGATACCTGCTGGATACTACACTCTTATGGGGCAGTATGTCAACAAACGTTTATACTCTTCTGGAAAACTCATGGTAGTAGTGTACTGCAGACAGAAAAAGTCAGCCTGAGTCAGATGACATGCACACCTTAAGCAAATATATGTACAAGAATTTTATATGTTCCCATTAGCTTGTCCTGGTTGACAAACTGGATTTCAACTGCATTTCAACAAGGTTGATCAAGGGAAGCCAGTTGATGTAAAGTTTTTGGAATTCAGTAAATCATCTGACACCACCTCACCTTATCCTTCTGGATAAAATGTCCAGCACACAGCTGGATAAACACATCATGCCATGGGTGAGCAACTGGCTCATGGGTTGCATTCAAAGGGTAATAGTGAATGAGGTAACATGAGGCTGGCGGCAGGTTGCTAGGGAGTTCCTCAGAGCTCCATTTTAGGGCCAGTTCTCTTAAAAGCCTTCAAAAATAATTTGAGCACAAGACTTGAAGGTATAGTAAGCACACTTGCTGATGATATGAAATTGGGATGATTCTCTTGGAGGCAGAGAGTCCCTGAAGAAAGATATACACAAATTAAAGCACTTGGAAATTACCAACTGTATGAAGTTTAACAAAGACAAGTGCTGGATTCTACACTTGAGATAGGGTGATGCTGGATATATGGACAGACTGGGAAATGAGACACTGGAGTGCAGTGCCATGGAAAGGAACCTGGGAGTCCTGGTAAATGGCAAGTTGAGTAGGATTCAGAGGTACCCTGGCAGCCAGGAGGATGAGCCATGTCCTGAGATGCATTAGGCCTACATGGAACTATCCTCAAGAGGCACACCTTGTGCCTGAGAGTATCAACCAAATGCTTCTTGAACTCTATCAGGCTTGGTGCTGTGACCATTTCCCTGGGGTGTCCAACCATCCTCTGGTTGAAGAACCTACTTCTGATATCAGAGAATCATAGAATCATAGAATCGATTGGGTTGGAAAAGACCTCAGAGATCATCAAGTCCAACCCTTGGTACAACTCCAGTCCATTTACTAGATCGTGGCACTCAGTGACACATCCAATCTCAGTTTAAAGACCTCCAGGGATGGTGAATCCACCACCTCTTTGGGCAGGCCATTCCAATGTCTGATTACTCTCTCTGGAAAGAATTTTTTTCTGATGTCCAACTTAAATTTCCCCTAGTAGAGCTTGAGCCTGTTTCTGACTGCCTGGTAGAAGAGACCAACCCCCACCTGGCTATAACTCCCAACTTAGTTATATTCACCTTAAACCTCCCCTGACACAACTTCAGGCAAGTCCCTCAACTCCTGTCCACACAGACTAGAAAATATCTCTTTTTAAAAAAATTTAAGAGGTAAGCATTGCCCTAAGTAAGTTACAATGCATGGAGAGCAGACTTACACATCCAGAGGGAAAATTGAATGCTACATTTGAAGTTCTTCTTGAAAACTATCTCTCTTACTAGGATGAGTAGTGGATACAAATGATATTTTGATGAGCTGACAGCAAAGTATGACATATTTGCTTTCTTAACTATTATTATTTTGCATATATGAGCAGCAGTTTTACAAGGTAGAAGAGAGTTAATTTTCCGTAAAATCTTCTTTGTTGCAAAATCGTGACCTTTCCTTGTGAAAAAGATAAAAAATCCATAGTAATGTTGCATCAAGACCTGACTGTTCAGACAAAAAAAGACTTTGCTCTTCTACAGGCTCTATGATACTTCTCAGGTCTGATTTGCAAATGTGTGTGTTTGAGGATTTTATTATCCCACCAAAATCATACCATTACTCAATTAAGAACATTGAATAAATATATGCTGTACCTCCTCACACATGGAATGGCCTGATGGATGCTTGCAGTAAAGAAGAAAACAAGGTTTCCGTATCCAGGTAGTTTTCAAAAGGATGGTCTTCTCTGCTTGTGCTTTGGTTTGAATCTTTTATATTTCTGGCTACCAGAAGTGACAAATATATGTGTTGTAGTTAAAGAAAATTCTCTGCTATGGAAAAGGTATAAACTTCAAAAATCTGGTCTTCTAAAAACCTTTACTGTAGAAAAAAAGATTTCTGTGTGAGTTATACTATTACAATAACTCATATTAGGAAATATAGAGGAAGATTTTTTTAACATAGGTGACCAAGGTAATATTCCCAGACGTTTGTAGATTATAAGACACAGAGTTCATAATAACAGCTAATTTGGGGAAGTATCTGCAAATCCTTTTGTTACCTCTATTTTTTCTAAACTTCCTTATTAATTTGAGGGATCTGACATTGATTAAGTTAAGGTCCTTGCTGCCACTGGTTATACTCAGTGTAACTGGTATGCTTCCAAAATGCCTGAGGAAAGAAGAGGCTCTGCCTGTGCACAAATACATCATGTGCCATGCATTTCCAACAAAAAAATGAGGAGACAAACTACATTTGGACCATTGCCACAGACATCTCAAAAAGAGCTTATCAGTGTTATGCTGCTGTCTCAGAGATGCAAGCAGGAAGGGAGTCCACCTGCTTCTAAATTTTGGGCCATTGTTTAGCACATTTGAGTGTGCAAAATGTCTGGATTCTGGAATTTAAGACATATTTCTACTCAGTAAGTCTGGCAGCAGCAAAAAAAAAGAAGTTTTTTGAAAGGAACTTGTAAATATCATAAACCATCAATGCTATTGACACCACAGACACACACACGGCTGGCAACAAAGGGGATGGAATGGTCTTTGGCAGGGATGACCACAGGAGCTGCTGGCAGACAACATGCAAACTGACAGGTTTTAGTTGCAACGGTGCCTAGAGACCTTATCATATGCCACCTCATTGTTCATTGCATTACTGATGGTATTCCATTTGTTTACTAAGGTCTACTTTCTCCTGCTGCCTAGCCTACTTTATACCCTGGAGAGGACCTTATACAGCACTTCCTTGTTCAAGTGTTCAAGTGTTCAAGGCCAGGTTGAATGGGGCAACCTGCTCTAGTGGAAGGAGGAGGAGGGCTGGAAATAGATGATCTTTAAGGTCCCTTCCAACACAAGCCATTCTATGACTTTTTGGATCTCATAGCACCTAAACAGCGAAAGTTACTTAAATGTCAAGAGGAAATGAAGAGGGGGCTCTGAGAAAAAAAAAAAAAAACATGGTTCAAGAGCATAGCAAATAAATGCACAACACAGAAATAACTCCTGAAGAGGCACAGAGCTGCTCTTTATTGTTGACCTGACATGGCCAGACCTCAGGCTTCAACTGAGTAGGGCCCCACATTGCAGCCTGATCACAGGGCAGCCCACCCAGAACATTGTGGCCAGGGCCAAGCTCACCATCATGGCCCAATCCGTGGTTGGAGATGGCCTGCTGCCAACCCAGCCTGTCTCCCTTTCTCACGTGGACTCCACCCCATACGCCCACAGTGAGTCCTGCCCAACAGGCCTCTTGGCTGGGCATCCACCTCGACCCACCATCCCCCAATTTCAGGCACAAGGAGCCAAATACTAAGAAAACTGCTGATAAAGACTAGATTTTTTAGTTATCCTAGGTTTCTGATGCACCAGTGTATTTGGAAAGTTTTGTCTGATATTCATAAAATTGCAGTTACATCAAGCAGCTTTTTGGAAGTGTTAAGCATTTACCTGCCTGTACAATAACAACATCACATACAGACAGAAAATTAGGACACTTATTTATACATTTCTTCAGATTTGTAGTCTTTCAGTGTGCATGGTAACTTTACCCTCTCAACCTTTTTGGCTACCTCATGCCCCCCTTAAAGGAGCATCTGAAATGTCCACTGAAGACTTAAAAATTGAAAGCAGGAAGCAAAATTCAGGCTGGATGACAAACTAGGTATTGTACCATTGTTTTCAAATATACTTTTCATTACTGAATATATTAACATTTACATAAGCAGGACAGTCAACAATGAAAGTCATTAATACCCTTTTCTGGCTTACCTTATAGCAGTAGGCAATATGCACATCCATCCTTGGCCTAATGGCCTTTCTTAATAGGATCTATGGTTAATTAAGAGAGATAATTATTCCTTAATAATTTATTTAAAAAGGGAGGTGGTATTATAAAAAGACATTAAAAGTTGGGCACAGTTTTGTTATCTGATGTATGAATTATTCAGAACAAAGCCCAGCTTGGAGTCGGTTTCAAAGTCACACCAATCCAGCCAGTTGTGCCAGGAGAAAAGCAGACCACCATCTCTTTGCTCCTTTACAGGAATGATGAGCCAAGTCTTTTAAAAATGCCTGCTTTCAAGCCTATAAAAAAGTACTTAAGCACTATGATCTTCACGATTTGCCCATTAACTGCACATTAACTTCTCTTCTTTTCTATAAAAACCAATCATGAACACATAGAGATAAGCATATCAATGCAATAAATAGAGATGTGCAGACAATAGAGCACCCAAAGTCACTGCTTTTATTGTAAAAACTACCTGCTTCCAACTGCCAGCCAGCCAACCCACATCAAGCCTTCTGGTTGCACACATCATCCAGTTCTATCACTGTTTCGGTTTGAGGGGAAAAAACCAAAATGTTTTACCCACAAGCAGGGGAGGGGCCTCCTCCACCATAATCACACCACTCTTTATCAAATTTAAGAAAAGGAATTTTAATACAAGAAGGATAACTGCTATATATATATATATATATATATATATATATATATATATAGGTAAACAGACTAGTGAAACCCACTTCCCCAACACCACAAGAGAGGAAACAACAACAAAACCCAGCAGGTTTTTTTCTCCGGGAGGAAAGGTTATACTCAAGTGTTCATATCACAGCCCGCTGGCTGCAGAGTGAGTTTCAGTCCCTCTCCAGCGAGACAGACGAGCAGTGAGCTTTCAGATGGACTCAGTCTCTTCCCCCTGTGTTCCCCGTCCAAGAAGCAGAAAGGTACGAGCAACCAGCAGCAAACCCAAGGCAGGCAGCAGCAGCAGCGCGGCACGAAAAGTAGTCCGAAGTAGGCAGCGGCAAAACAGCCAGGAAAACCCCAGCAGTAACCAGCAGGGCAGCCTGCCTCCTTCGAGACCCCACTCCCCCGTTCCGCCGAGCCAAGACTGGGGAGAATATCCAAAAAAAAAAACCCAAAAGAGACAAACCTGCCCCCACCCCAGCGATCAACAGTTAACTGCTTCTTTTGTTAACCGCTGGCCTGGGCAGTTAAGTGGCAGGGGAGAGAATTTACATAATAATCCCAAACTACAACAATCACCACTTCAAGAACATAAATTAGAGTGGTGCCCTTTATTCTGTGGGTCATGGTTTCTCATTGCGATACATCAAGATACAGAGATAAATCTCTGAATCAGAATTTCACAGTGGGAAATAAAGTG
This sequence comes from Pithys albifrons albifrons, assembly GCF_047495875.1. Lineage (NCBI taxonomy): Eukaryota > Metazoa > Chordata > Aves > Passeriformes > Thamnophilidae > Pithys > Pithys albifrons. The sequence goes on along the minus strand of NC_092497.1, from coordinate 77,714,099 downwards.
CTGAACACAGAGGCGCTAAAAACTACTGGGGAAAACACTGGCAGTGATCATTATGTGCTACACCTTCAGAGGCTGAAACATAAACAAACTCTTCTCTCCATACTCTGACCATAGAGGAAAAGAAATGGTTTTCAACTATCTAAATTACTCCTGGATGGCTCAATGTACCTGTGATGGTAATCAAAAGGAAAGATTAGGTAGAAGTCAACATTCTGGAACAACAAATCACAGCCTGTCATGATCCACTGAGCTCTTTTGAAAGATTTTGCTTGAGACTTTTGCTAAGATATAAATTACTCCTGGGAAGCAGAAGACAAGATGAACAAAAGATGAAGTGACTGAGAAGGAATCCAGAAAAACTTTGTAACTTTTGGTCCAGGCCAGAGCAAGCTTCAAATCGGGGTTTTAAAAGACCCTTATTGGGACGTCCCTTGAAGAAGCCACTGCCTGGGTGGCAGGGAAGACGGACTAGCCTGGGCATGCTAATAGGACGTTTGGCACCTCCTGTTACCTGGCAATTTACTCCAGAGGAGGTGCTCGACCCTAACAAGCTGGCACATTGCCTGAAGGAAGGATGCCTTGCTTATTCTGACCCAAACCACCAGCTGCTTGCCTTCTATTGGGGTTTGGCCCATGCCTACCGAGCTGCAATAGAGCATTGCCAAAAAGGTACAAGAGAGGACACAGGGACCCAGATTGTGGGGGACACTACAGACACTCCAAACCAGACAGGTACCCAGATCAATCAGCGAAAAACTATTATTGCTCCTGTAGTGAAAAGGAAGTCATGGATAGGGACATCAGAGGGGGCAACATTAGGAGAGGGAGCAACAGTAGGAGAAGGAGCTGGTGAGGGGACAAGTGTGAGTTTTTTGACAGATGACGTAGGTGCAGGACCTTCAACAGAGGGGGCCAAACAATCACCCAGGAAACAGGGACGGCCAAGGGAAATTAGACAGGAGACCATAATATCCAGATCACTAACCCCAGCAGAACTTCGGGACATATGGAAGGAATACAGGCGCCTGCCTGGTGAACGAATTCTTACATGGGTGCTCTGATGCCGAGATGGAGGAGCTGGGTCTTACGTGTTGAATGTTCAAGAAACACAACACCTGGGCACTATTGCAAGAGATGGTAAAATTGAAAAGGAGATGGCAAAGGAAACATCGGTCCCCGAGACGTAAAAGGAGCGACTCCATCACCTCCGATGGAGGAGTCTCTGATAGAACATCACTGAGGTCAGATAGCGAGTGCTCGGAGCAGCAGCAGCAATAGAGGGGCCCTGCCTCCGGCCAGGAGGAGTAAAGGGACAATCGAGTTTTCTGGACAGTGTGGTTTTGATGGCCTGGCACATTGGCTCCTTGGAGATACCGAGCTCTGGTCGACACAGGTGGTTAGAATCAATTCCCTTCCATAACTTCTTAGAAGGAGATGTGCTAGGAGTAATGAGAATAATGTAGCTTATTTCATTATCTTAATGAGAAACTAATGTATGGTACCTCCTGACATGGCTTAGGGTAACATTATAGCAAAGACTAATATGAAACAATGGTTTTATCTTGTCAGAATCATTCAATTTCCAGAGAAATGCAGTAAGATTTTTTCAAAGTTTATTAAAGCAGTATGCTCTAGAAGACACAGAACCCAATACAAGTGCAAGTGTCCTAGTTACAGCAGCTGGGAGCAGCTTATCATTATGTGGGTGTAATCAAAACTGTGTTCTACACCCTATATGTCATTTCTCATGAACTATTAATAATGGATTGTTTGCAGCAGCTGCCAGGTCATACTTGACATCTTGGGCTACAGGCTGGGTGTTAAAGAACCCTGCAAGGAATGAGAATATTTCTGTCTTCACGCCAATGACTCAGCAGTGATAAGTCCCCTCTGGGGAGTCATCAGCAACTTCACACCCAGCCTGAGGGGTCATGCCTGCTGATGGGCCATTAGAGACTGGCACAATAGTTGCAACAACTGAGAACATCAAAGATTCCAAAAATATCCCTTGACTCACAGAGTAAATCACCCATTGTAAAACTCCCTGCCCTGAGGGAAGGTACTGGATATTCCCACCTGAACCTAAGCTTATATCTTCTTTGGGGTTTGGGACTTCTGGTACCCCTCATTGGATCCAGAGTGGGGCCTGAACCTCAACAGGACTGCAACTGCCACTCTCCACAGGACCGTGACAGTCATCCTCACCAACAGGTTTTCCTTTCATTCATTTTGTACTGTGGAGGGGACCAGGTGGTACTAACACCATTCTGTTTGTGCCCCAGGGTGCTGGGTTATATATCTGTTCTTTTGTGGATTAAAGCCAATTTTTCACTGCATCATTGTATTTATTGTAATTTTTCTTTTAGTAAATTGTAACTCTGACTTTCAACCTATTTTGAATTGTGTTCATTCCTCCCACTGGTTAACCTTTAAACCAGCACACCAAGCAACAGAAGGTGTCTTCTATGTTTCTAGTACATACATTTTATTTTAGAAAAAAACCTTCAGCCTGAGTAGACTGTAAATGTATTTCTGCTTTATTGTTATGACAGTGTATTATTTATAGTAATGACACAAGTATCTAAAGATTCCAGAAAAAGTCAAGACACATGATTCTAGATACTGGGTAAGTACATTTAATTTAAGGCAAACTGACAATCAATTCATAATTTGATGCAAAAACTAGTATTGGGACACACATTTCAGAAATATCACAGAACACTTGTAGCAAAACTGTAAACTACTCCCTAAACTTGTGCTAAACTGTCCCTTAGTCAAGAGCTACTCTCCTTGCTTCAAATGGAATTGTAATATCTAGGTACTGGCAGGCTAGACAAGGATGGAAGTCTGCATAGCATGTGTATTTATCTGTTCAGATGTCACCCTACAATATGATGATACTCAAAACTGTACCAAAAAGCTTTACTTAAGAGTAAGAAGAAAAGAAAAAAAAAAAGAACTGCACATAACTTTAATATGGAAAAATTATTTTCTTTTGAATAGAGAACATATTTTTTATTAACCTTGCTATAATGATTTAAGACTTTATATGGACTAATTTACATATTCAAATCAAGTTTGCTTCCGTAAGCCTGACTGAAACTGCATTTCATATAATTCCAAAGTCCCTTAAAAATATCAATTAATTAAAATATTTTCTGTATGTCACAGACTATAGTAGGCTCCACCAGCTAAACATCTGTGGCCACTGTTTAAGAATGTAAAGTTCTGTCTGCTTTTCACAAGTATTAAAGGAACTATTTTCTTAGGGATTTTTGTAGTAGTGTGTCTTGGTTTGAGGGGAAAAACCAAAATGTTTACCCACAAGCGGGGGAGGGGGCCTCCTCCACAATAATCACACCACTCTTTATCAGATTTAAGAAAAGGAATTTTAATACAAGAAGAATAACTGTTCTTAACTGATATATATATATATATATATATATATATATATATATATATATATATATAAACAGGCTAGTGCAAACCGCTTCCCCAACACCACAAGAGAAAGAAAGAAAAACAACAACAACAAAAAAACCCAGCAGGTTTTCCTCCGGGAGGAAAGTTATACTTAGTGTCAATGTCACAGCCCGGCTGGCTGCAGGGTGAGTTTCCAGTCCCTCTCCAGTGAGACAGACGAGCGGTGAGCTTTCAGATGGACTCTGTCTCTTCCCCCTGTGTTCCTTGTCCAAGAAGCAGAAAAACACGAGCAGCCAGAAGCAGTCTCGGGGCAGGCAGCAGCAGCAGTGAGCGGCCAAAAACAGTCCCGGGGCAGGCAGCAGCAGCAGCGAGCGGCCAAAAGCAGTCCTGGGGGCAGGCAGTGGCAGTGAGTGGCCAAAAACAGTCCCGGGCAGGCAGTGGCAGCGAGTGGCCAAAAACAGTCCCGGCCAGGCAGTGCCAGCGAGCGCCCAAAACAAACAGTCCGGGCCAGGCAGCAGCAGCGAGTCCGCTTCCACTCAACCCCCCACACACACACAACCCCCAGCCGTGTGTAGTCCCCAAGAACAAAAAAGAGACCAACCTGCCCCCACCCAAGTGATCAACAGTTAACTACCTTTTTTTGTTAACTACTGGCATGGGCAGTTAGTGGCAGGGGAGAGAATTTACATAATAATTCCAAACTACAACATAGTGTCCGTAGGTCCCTTTATCATCTGCTACACATGTGATTAAGTGCCTAGCTTAGTGGCAAATTAGAGAAAGTGTAGAAATGAGAGAAAGCAAAGATATAAGCATGACTGGAGCCAGGTTTTGAACCTGTAGCATGAGTTATAGGAAGTAATTTCAAGGTGAGGAATATCATTCCCATTATAAAGAACTACAGTTTAAAGAATATGTGGTAGTTTAGGCCTTAGTTTTAGCAGTCACTGAAGCTGCTACGTAGATTTGAAGGGACAGGTTGTCTCCTGTCTTAAGCAACCAGAGCGATATTTCATACCATATGACGCAAAGTGGAATAAAAATCAATGGGGAGGGCATGTTTCTTTCTCTTCCCTTCATGGCTGCCTTGCTGAGAGGACTTGCTGTGACTGTTCTGGGCAGGCTAGGCCTCACCACCGCTTCACCACTACTGTTATCTCTGGAAAGTAAACATTTTATTGTCAACTTCTTTTTTTCTCCTGTTAGGTATCTCTTGGGAGGTGAACTTTACTGGGGTGATCAGAGTGGTGCAATTTTGCCATTTGGTGGAGAGTGAGGAGCTGTTGTTATCTTGTACTTTTATGTGCATGTGTTTTATTGCATTTTGGTTTTAATTTTCCCTTTTCTGTGTAACTACATAAACCCTTTCTGGTTTAAGTTTCAGTTTCAGTTTGGGGTTTTTTTCCCTATTCCATTTCCCTTGGGAGGGGGACTGCATTGGTGTGGTGAATTTTTGGCATTTTGCCAAGGTCAAAAGCCCTCCCAGAACAGTCACAAGGTGAGGAATATCATTCCCATTTTAAAGAACTACAGTTTAAAGAAGTGCCAGCTAAAGAGTCTTCCAGCCTCCAGATACAACTTTCATCTTCAGGTGAAACCCACAACTTCCAAACACTACAATGGGAAAAATGGAACTAGAGGCATAAACGGTAAAATACTCTTTAGCAAAAGGACTCTAACATTTACAAACCTTGCTGTCCTCATTTAACTACTCCCACATCTAGGAAGATTTCAGCATGCTAAAACAAGTGGCTATGCATGATATCAACTAGAGCCTGATGACAATTGTCTACCAGGAGTCTTAAATCACAACTAATGTTAGTAGGTGTTCCTCCACCACACTTATCTCGATATAAAGGTGGTTTTAGTGCATGAATCTGAATTAAATCTGGTGCAAAAGGCTGTGACTGGCAAGACTTTTGAAAGGAAGTGCTCTCTGGCACAATTCAGGAGATCAGACCATGACCCAAATTTTGACCTGATTTGCCTCAGGATCTTGTATAAATTTTCCACACCTTTGGATGGTTCCTGAATTGCACAGTAACATGGATTTATTGGTATTTCCCTATTTCTCCACCCGACGCCATTTTGCTTCATATAGCTGATGAGAATTTCCCAAGAAAATTGGTAGGAAGAAATAGAAGAGATAATAAAATTATTAGAGCACTCACCTAGCTAGTCTAACCTGCAACTCCATAAAATATTCATAGAAAATTAAATAACTTCACAGAAGGAAAAGTGTGTTGGATTAGATATCTTCTCCAGATCAGAAAATAAAGATGCTTTAGAATGTATTCTATTGAATGTCCTAGCCACTAGTTTAAGGGAAATGAACCTTTGTCTTTTGGTTTTTTCTCATTACGTAGGATTGACTCCAGTTTTAGGATAGAGTTTACTGCTGAGCAGTGTTAGATGCTACTTTCTCTTTTAGGCCTATCTATCTAATTAACTCTGGACAATGGGAATCACAGTTTTATTCCCCTCCTTTGCATTCTCTACTGCTTACATAAGACAGCTCTTTGCTCATAAAGCTGGATCCAGTAAATGTTTTTCTTTGACATCAAAGTCTTCCATCTTTGCTAGAGAAGCCATTTACTATTCAAACTAAGCCTAATGGTCTAAAAAACATACATGAGTGGCTGAAATATTTGACTGTAGTTAAGAAGAATTGCCTGGGGATTGGAAATTGTGTCTAAATAACATGTAAAGACTGAATGATTTTAACTTCAGTGCCATAACAATTCAAAAAAATCAATTAATTCCTGAGAGTTGGAAAATATTTGTATGTCATATATATTTCAGTACAATATTTAAGAGGTTGATGTAAAATCAAAGCAAGGAAAAGTAAATACCACAGCAGAGAATATTTTTGTGTAGCTCTACCCAAAGCAAGCAACTGCATCCAGCATTGCTAAAATAGTTGTAATCAACCTTTAATCTAAATTTAATAAAGGTGATAATTTAATTTATATCGTTGTTCCTATGCAAAATATTGTACAACACTGGTGATTGCATGCCCAGTATAATGAGGTGCACATTTAGAATCAGACTTTTAAGGACCATCCTGCTTGAACAGGAAAGTAGGAGGATCACAATCAAAGGCTTTCTCATTTTTTTCATGGTAGCAGTTTATATTCAGCTTTCCTAGAAAGAGTTAGGAAGTGTATGCAAACCCTTTGATGACAAACTGTATTGTATTTGAGAAACAAATTAAAGGTTCACATACCACATTGACAGAAAAGAACCACAATATAATTTCAAGAAAAAGGATCCACATAGCATTATAAAAGTTAGAGATATGTGAGTATTCTGACTCAAGCCATATTTCATGGGTGCAAAAGGCAAATTGTTTGTGGGAGAAGTGTAGCAAAGCATTCTCAATACATGGCATGGAGGATGTTGTGTCAAACATCGGCTGATGAAGAAAATACACCAGCTACTAAGAATGCTTTAACAACTGATGTTTTTAATGTGGTTTGAATGTACTGAATGTAAAAACTGCACTGTCATTGTTTCTTCTTCCCATAACCCCCTGCCAGGCCAGGGGGCTGGGAGAAAGACTGTGACCTCATGTTACCTGAAACCCTCTCCCATTGAATGTAAATCCCCTTACTCCTATTGCCCCAAAGTCAGACTCCCCCCCTTGTCCCTTATTGATGAATTTATATCCTTCCAAAGTCCATATAAACCTGTTGCCCTGATTAAACTTCCTCTTTGTTCCCTGTGCTCACCAGTGGTCCCTGTGTGTCCTTTCTTGAGGGCTCTCAGAGACCACATGGTCGGGGTAAAGCAGAGAGCACACACTTCTCCTAGGTTAATGGACTAATAATCCAGGACCAGGAGAAGCTCCATATTGTTGTAGATTCCCTTCAGCACGCAGCATCAACGAGGCTACAGTAAACCTACTCTCACAGAGAAGGACGGGGGATGGTGTCATTACAAGGGATGTTGTCGGCTGGCTCTGGGGATACCAAACCAGGTCTAAGGATGTGCACTCCAGGGTTCGAAAGCAATGACTGAAAAGGGTGTTTGGCAAGAGGAAATATTTGAGGCAGAAAATGAGAACATGAAGAAACATGCAAACAGTTTAAATGCCTCTGTTCAACCTGTCCCTGCAGTGAGCACAGGGCTTTCAAACAAGAAGTGGTGTAGCACAAGTTCAGCTGTTAAACACCATTCCTTTTGCATAAACATTAAGAATTCAGACAGCAGCTCAGGGCTAACCAGATACAATAACTGAGCTCTAATGTAGTTGGTGTTACTTATGCTATTTGCAGGGTGCAAGTGGCAGTGATGGGTGGGATAAAAAGAAATAAATTTGGTATCCAGCATAAACATCCACTACTGTCCTAGAGGAAAACAAACCACATCTTTTCACTCATAAATTGAAAGTGTTAGATATGGAAATTAAGAGCAAACAAGAAATTCCAGCCACCATCAATTTTCATAGTAGAATTGTTCTTCAGTTTTTTTCTGGGGGTTTGGTTTGTTTCTATGTTTGTTTGTTTGTTTGGTATCTTCTTTTCCCATATATCTGGCCTTCCTTAAATGCACAAAAATATCTGCATAGGGAGAATTTCCAGTAGGAGATGTCACTTTGCACCTGATTATTTTTTCTCATGTCTGCATTCAAATCACTATTAGATGAGAGGTATTTTGGTAAGTAAGAATGAAAACAGTAAAGCTTTCTACATTCTATTTATATCTAAATCAGGAATGTTTGGAGTATTTCTCAGGCTGGTTTTCATCTTTCTCTTTGTTCTGCCTAGCAGAAAGGTTCTGCCTAGGATTTATTCATGCTAATTCAGAATTTATTCTCCCCCTATAGCAGATTTTCCAACCCTGACTACATTCTTTTAAGTCAGCAAGCAGGCTTGACAGAGTTGAAAGGTCAACAGCATCCCTGGCATATAAAGTCACTGTATCCACACAACAGCCAATGTTGACACCAGCAATTAATTTGAATGGGCTAGGTTTGTGTTCAAACCACCACAAGGAAGAATTACTATCTTGTCAAGTTGTCAAGACAACTTGTTGCTGTATTTAATAAACCAAGATCCCGTTTCTATAATATGAAGGTGAGCTAGGAAGTTAGTTCTCACCCATGAAGATGTTTTATGTTTTATTTCACTACAGCAAAAACCCCCAACACAGAACATTTTCCATTTGTAGGGTTATTTAAGCATAATGGAGTGGGTCACTAAACATTTTCTCTTCTCATCACATTAAATTACAGTCACCAGGCTTGAAAGATGGGCCCATGCAAACCTCATGAAGTTCAATGAGGCCAATTGTAAGGTCCTGCAGCTGGGTTGGGGCAATTCCATACACAAATGCAGGCTGACTGGAGAATGGATTGAGAGCAGGCCAGAGGAGAAGCAATTAGGGATACTGTTGAATGAAAAACTGGACATAACTCATCAATATGCACTTGCAGCCCAGAAAGCCAGTCACATCCTGGTACACACAAAAAGCAGCGTGGCCAGCAGGGTGAGGGAGGTGATTCTCCCACTCTCCTCTGTGTTGGTGAGGGCTCACCTGGAGTGCTGCATCCAGCTCTGGGGTCCTCAACACAAGAAGGATGTGTACCTATTGGAAAGAGTCCAGAGGAGGGCCACAAAGATGTTCAAAGGGATAGAGAACATTTCATATGAAGGCAAGCTGACAGAGATGGGGTTATTCTACCTGAATGAGAGAAGGCCCCAGGGATACCGTGCAGCAGTCTTTCAATACCTAAAAGGGACCTGCAAGAAATCTGGACAGGGATGTTACACAAGGCATGGGGGGAGAGGACAAAAGATAATGGATTCAAAGTGAAAGAGAATAAATTTAGGTTAGTTGCTAGGAAGAAATTCTTTACTGTGAGGGTGTTGAGGTGCTGGCACAGGTTGCCCAGAGAAGTTGTCCCCTGCTCATGGCAGGGGGGTTGAACCAGATGATCTTTCAGGTCCCTTCCAACGCAAGCCATTCTATGATTTTATGATCAGGAATAAAACAAAGAATTGAGTAAATCAGGCCTTTTATCCTGTTTTAACCAACAAGACTTCTAAATTTAAAAATAAATACTGCTAACAGCAGCATGGTTAGGAGCAACAAGACTATGCCAGGCATTCTTTCCAACCTTCAGATTATAATGGCAGTCTGTTAACTGGGAACTCTGCACTCTTTTGGCCACCCTCTGGTAGCCATTTCCTCCATGACAGTACTAAACCCAGTTGTTATCATAATGGCAAACTGGTCTTTACTCTCTTAAAATGTCAGCTAACAAATTATACAACGAAACTTTGGTGGCTGAACTCTTCAAACCCAAAGAATAATTATCAGACTTTACACACAATGAGCTGTCAGAGCATCACCAACCCAAGTGCTTCTAAATTTCAAATTGTTTAATATATAATCTAAACTCTATTATTTGTGAAATATCTGCAATACATTCTGCAGTACCTGTATGACATAGAACAACATTCCTCATGGTCCGTAGAACTCCAGACCTGCTGAGGTTTAAATTTTTCACACATGATAACTTCTTTGCTGAAACATCATCACAGTTAAACATGGAGATGTTTGGGAATCCTATTAGCTGCTCCTTCATGAGGAAATACAAATGATGGTTGAGGATCAAAATTCCTCCCGGATCCAAGATGGATTGAGCAGTAGTACCTGGGTCCAGAACAGGCAACTGCTTAGAGCATTTACCTGGACTTTACAGAACAGGGTATGAATTCCTGGCCTTACCCAAGAAGAGCCGGATAACTCCTGGGTTTCTCATAGGCTGCTTTAGCGCTCTCTTCCAGATGTCTTTTATTCTCTTTTCAGAGGAAAAGAAATCTTGGAAGATCAAGGATTTATCTCAGAGTAAAATGGCTATAATCTCACATTTCAAGACTTTATGGAGTGAAAAAAAAATATTTACTGTCTAGGTTTTGTAAAAGATTATATACTTTCCCTGGGGTAGTATGAAAGTGTTTCAGTTTTAGAGCAAGAAAACAGATTGGTTTGGAATGTTTTCTAGGATCACTTTATTGTTTTGTATTGGCTAGAGAACATTCAAATTTATTGGTCTGAATTGCTTGCACATTGATGAGTCAGTCTTTTAGCTGCTTCATCCCAGGACTGGAGTTTATAGAGTAATTTGTATTTCCTTTGAAGCTGGCAGGTCTCCCAAGGAATGATCATTGTGAATTCACTACAATAAAATAATCTGAATTATTCAAAACAATCTCATTCAGTTTCAACGACTCCAGATTTCCAAAGTTGTTCCATACACATAGGTTTCTATCCAGAAATTATATACTTTATATATGTGCATAACTTGTCTGACAGTACAAACCCCAGAGACAGTATGCAGCTCCAAGTGAATAGGCTACAAAAACTAATTTAATTTATAAGCTTTTAAGGCTGTATTAGCTCTGTATTAGTTTTCTCTGCCCTATCACAGTCCCAGATGGAGAAGCATAGGAAAGATTCCAGAAGCAGTTTTGATCTCACTTATCAATATTAAGCTCTGTGAGCTGCATCCACAAACTCCACAGTATAAGGACCTATGACCTCAATTTCTTGAGTACCAGCTGCAAGAAAAAGTGGGTTTGAACTGGACTGTTTCCACATGTGCTGCTTTATACATTTCTTCTAAGACTGAGCAAAGCACAAGAAGTAAAATCTGAGCTAGATAAAACACAGGGTGAACTCAGTGAGAAGATGCATCCAATGGGATGCATCTAATGGGATTTTTCCAAGTACAATAATATGAAGAGGAATAACACTGCATGTGAGCAAAACAGTTGGACCCGGTGCATACCAAATACTTGGCTGGGTAATCAGATATCTTAGTAGTCTAATGGCCAGAAGGACTCTCAGATGAGAGATGAGTAAAGATCATGAACAGATCATTAACATTCACCCATCGAATAATGGAAACAGAGAACTGCTTTGAAACTCACTCTGTCTGAAAACTGAAGACCACAGCTTCATTTACAAATCACTGAAGAATGATGGCTGTCATGAGGGGGAGTGGGAGCTTCAGACAAAGTTTATTAGAAAAGCCCTCCCATTGAGTCACAGGGTGCAGAAAACACTGTTTTGATTTCTATACCTCATAGAGAGGAGTCTAGAGGTGGCTGAATCCAATCTTAGCCTCAGACTTTTTCAATGGTTTTAGGTACAACTTTCTCCTGCAGAATTAAAGATGGCAAACTGGATATATTTACATAAAATTAATTATTTATTATGATAAATTATTAGAAAAATATCTTAATGAGAATTATGTACTACACAGTACAGAAGCTAAAACCACCAGGATAAGATATGATAGAATAGTGTACTATATCACAGCAATTATATTAGAGTTAGCAAACAAAGAAACTACTATTAAATAGAAATTGATGTAACTTACTCATATCAACATCCTTGGATGTCTCTTTCACTCAGCCTCAAGAAAGATCCTTGAGAGGTGTCTCCTGCTCAGTGTAAGAATGTTCACACATACACTCCAAAAATGGTTGTTTTAGAAAAACCATTTGAAAGTCCACTGGACTTTATTGCATAAAGTTATTGACTGTGAATTATATGACTCCAGGTCAGTTTAGCAGCTTATCTGCCAAATCTTTGCCTCACTATCAGGATGTTCATTTGGGTTTGATGTGTCAGACTGGTTTTAGCATCATTCAACATCAAAAAAAGCAAGACACAGCTGCAGGGACTCTTTCTCAGTCCACTACTTACAGTCCTGTAATCAGGGTGTTGTCAGAGGTGCTTGACCACATTCCAGGGCAGACTATCCTACCACCCCAGGCTATATCGGCAGCTGTCCTGCAGATTTCTACAGGTTTATGTCAGTGAAGAAAACTGTTCAAACATTTCAGTTCTCACAAGTACACTGCTATTTTTGTTGTACATTTCTTACACAGACAATAGATCCTTCATAACAAATTCTCTAACTACCAAGCACATTTCTGGGAAAACATTTCCCTAACAAACATTCATCTGCAAATCCCAACTGTGAGACTTGAATTCCAATGATTTTCTGCTCTGTCTAGCAGTGAAATAAACTGACCTTTCAAATCTTTCTTAAAGAGCAAACAAGAATAGCATACATCCCAGCAGTTAGAGCAATCATGTGGCCTTTGAGAGACTCTCATTCAAATTTGGCCTTCAGAGTCCCTCACATACTGTCTATCCTGGTCTGAGTTTAATTAATATATTTTGTTAGAGGTATTTAAGTTTCTACAGGTAGTTATTTAATGAGGTGAGATTTGAACTTTAACACTGTATATGAAGGAAGTACTGGTGCCTCTTTTTTTGTGATTTTAATATGAAACTCTATCCATCAGACTGAACTTTCTTTCTAAAAGTTTAGTCACACCTGGTAAAGTCCCATGAAAATGTATTTTGTCAAAAATACTCCTAAGCAACTCACACTCTAATTAAGTTTTGCCTCACAAAATTGTCGATGATCCATGATGGAAGTTAGGTTTGGGATGAATGGAAAATACTGAAGGAAAAACAGACTCAGAAAAATCCAGCGTAGTGTTCTCTCAATCTTTTAAAGCAGTTCTGTCTTCTCAATTTTCAATTTAAAAGATGGAGTCAAAAATGTGGATGCTTTTCTCCCTTCAGTGCCTCTCTGACATACTTAGGTATTGCTGATTGTTTCTTCTTAGAGAGCTGAAGAAATATGGAAGGGACCTCAGGAAACGAGCCTCTCTTTTCCCTTATGAAAGATGATAACTGTATGCAGGTTTTCACTTAGAAAGAAACTTATATAAGGTATTTCATGGTGATTTTGAAAAGTCATGCTAAGAATTAGCAATCTTTGTGATATTAGAGCCCCACAGCCCCAGAAAAGAAGCAAAAAGAAATTTCAACAATTATTTTCCTGATTAGGTTCAAAACCTTAGAAACGAGTTAATTATCTAAACCTCTTACACATACTGCTGAAGTGCAGATATTTCCTTACAAATGGTCCGTGCTCATTCTCTCAAGTGTTCTTCAACTCTAAATTTAGCATCTTTTACTGGTATAAAGGAACCTATGAATAAAAATGGAAGCTCTAAAAAGAAAATTTGAAATCCAGGAGAGGGAGCCTTAGCAGATGTCAAACGGCGCAAAACAGACATCACAAGCAAATGTGTTATTATATTGGAACTTGCACTATGAATACAAGCACAGACCAAGTCTGTGAACACCAAAATATTCATAAAATGAAGAAATGCTCTCAACTGACTGAAAATTGCTGTCAAGAAAGGCCAGAAAAAGTTCTTCATTTATTAGGAGTCACTGGGATTTTTGTATTTTCAATAAAACTCTGAAGCCTGGTGACCAAGACTTTTGCCAAAAACACATATGAAATATCAACACATGGAAAATATTCCCTTATTTTTACCTCCTAAGATCAGATGCAAATTCCAGCATTTAACTTTTCAGGTTCCAGTTCCTTTTAAGGCTATTTAAGTCTATCCCAAGATCAGATGTAAATTCCAGCATTTAACTTTTCAAGTTCCAGTTTCTTTTAAGGTTATTTCAAGGCAGTTTCTAGAAAGTCTATTTCAATTGAAAGACATCAGTTTACATGTCCTGTGGATGATTCTGGCCATAAAAAGAAAAGGGACTGAGGCAAGAAAATTACATTTTGTTCTTCATTGTGCAAACAAGAAACTGGGGAAAATGGGGCAAGATACCTGTGTGGATGAGCAAGGAATTCCTGTTATTGCTTAGTCATTATGCAGGAAACACACAGGAGATAGCAGCCAGACCTCTTGGAATTATTATAGAGTAAGTAGAAATGAAATTAGGAAGGCCAAGGCTCATCTGGAGTTAAGTCTGGCTGAGGATGTCAAGGACAAGAAGATTATCTTTAAATACATCAACAATAAAATAGAAACAAAGGATAATGTGGGGGATAATAGAAGGGGAAACATAGTAACAGAGGACACAGAGAAGGCTGAGTTACCCAATGCCTTTTTTGTATCCACCTTCATTGACAAGACCAGCCCACAGAAATCTCTGACCCAGGAGACCTGGTTAAAGGAATATTAGAAGACTTTCCTTTGATCAGAGAGGAATGGGTTAGAGAACACCAAGGCAAATTTGACCTCCACAAGTTCATGGGCCCTGATGGGGTGCATCCCCAAGTGTTGAGAGAGCTGATGGATACCATAGCAAGGCAGCTTATGATCATATTTGAAAGGAAATGGTGATCAGAAGACCTGCCTGAGGATTGGAAAAAGCAAACATCACCCCAATCTTCAAAAAGCACAAGAGGAAAGACTTAGAGAACTACCAGCTAGTCAACTTCACTTCAAAGATGGAGAATGATGAATAACGGAGCACCTCATTTTGGAGGCCATCTCTATCCACATGGAGGACAAGAAGGTGATCAGGAGTAGTCAGCATGGAATAACCAAATCAAATCATGCTTGACCAACCTGATTGCCTTCTACAATGAAACAGCTACCTGTATGAATGAGGGGAAAGTAGTGGATATTGTCTACCTTGACTTCACAAAGGCTTTTAACACTGTCTCTCACAACATCCTCCTAGGCAAACTCAGGAAGTGTGGACTGGATGAGTGGGCAGTCAGGTGGATGGAGACCTGGGTGAACAGATGGGGTCTCTGATGGAGACCTCAGAGATTCTTAATCAGTGGTACAGGGTCCAGTTGGAGGCCTGTCACTAGCTGAGTCCCCCAAGGTTCAGCACTGGAACCGATATTGTTTAACTTACTCATCCATTGCTTGAACAAAGGGGCAGATGTCTCCTCAGCAGGTTTGACGATAGCACAAAGTTGGGAGGAGTGGCTGATAACCCAGAAGGCTGTGCAGCCCTTCAGAAGGATCTTGATAGGCTGGAAAGATGGGCAGAGAGGAATCTTTTGAAATTCAACAGAGGCAAGTGCAGGGTCCTGCACCTAGCTCCAGACACCAATACAGCCTGGGGGCCAACCTGCTGCAAAGCAGCTCTATGGAGAAGATCCTGGGCGGCCTGGTGGACAACAAGCTCTCCATGAGCCAGTGATGTTCCCTTGAGGCCAAGAACAATGATATCCTGGAGTGCATTAGGAAGGCCACTGCCATGGAGGAGATCCTGCCTCTCTACTCAGCCCTAGTGAGGCCTCACCTGCAGTACTGTGCCTAGTTCTGGAGTCCTCAGTACTGGAGATATGTGGGGCTTCTAGAGTGGCCAGTGTAGAGCAACAAAGGTAATAAGGAAACTGGAGCATTTCTCTTATGAGAAAAGGCTGAGAGAGCTGGGACTGTTCAGCCTTGAGAAGAGATGACAGAGAAGGGACCTCATCAGTGTTTGTAAATGTCTGATCTTCCCATATTTTTCATTGGTGCTGAGCAACAGAGCAAGAGACAATGGGCAAAAACTGATGCACAGAAAGATACACCTGAATATGAGGAGGAACAACTTCACTTGACAGGTGGTGAAACACTAGAATAGATTGCCCAGAGAGTTGTGGAGTCTCCTTCACTGGAGGTATTCAAGAACCATCTGGATGCAATCCTGTGCCATATGCGCTAGGAAGACCCTGCTTGAGCAGGCAGGTTGGACCACAAGGCCCACTGTGGTCCCTTCCAACTTTAGCCATACTGTGATTCCATGATTGTCGTGATCCCATCAAAACCCAGTTCTAGAATGTCAGGTTGAAAGTCTTGCACAAAAGTGATGTGAGATCCACCCATGAGAACCAATGGTATTTACAAATAAAGGAAAGTATGGAACAAAAATATGCCTAAGGAAATTCACAAGGGGGGGGCATATTAAAACTGTGTATTTTGTTATCATTAAAATTAAAACACTATTTAGAAATCAGTCACATTTTCTTGCAAATGTAGGTGTTAAGAATAAAGACTGATCTCATTTTTTTTTAATTTCTGATGAGAGATAAATGCTGACTGCTTTCCTTAAGCTGTTTCTTAGCAGCCAGAACTGTAATTCATGGAAAATACTCGTTCACACGTTACAGATAACAGAGCAGGCTCTGCCCACAGACAAAGTCAATAGCTGCTTGGATTAGGTGTTTCCAGAGAGCTAAGTCATCATGACCTCCATTTTTCACAAAGGATGACTGTCTGTCATGGTGACCCTAGAAGGCAAAGCTGGGATGGATGTGGCTGGGAAAGCTGGCCACTTATAGTCAGTGAGGAAAACATTTGATCTCCCAGTCTCCAATTTCTCCAGAGGGTGCAGATACATCAAGCCCAAAATGTAAGACATTTCTTAATCACTTCCCAAAACAGCTTCAACTGCTTTCCAAAGTCACAGCCCTCCAGAAAGACCACTGGAACAGCACATTAACAAAAATTCACTTTTGTCTTAAATTGTTATAGAGTCAGGATTCTCATCCTCTGCAAAAAACCAAACCTAAAATAAATAAAATTTTTAAAAAGAATCTTCCCCTAGATTTGTATATGTTCTAAGAAAAACACAAATACCATATAATTCTCTCAAAGCAAAATAGGAAAACATACCAGTTTTTTATTTTTCTCACAGCTACACTAAAAACACAGACACAAAATAATCAACACACACACAAAAAAACAACAACAACAAAAACAACAACAACCAAAAAAAACCACCAAAACCCACTGCAGTCTGAGAAAGACTGTACAGGTTGATAATTTGGTGGGAGATTTATCCACAAATGTGTTATCTCTTGATCAAGAATAAAACAAGTACCTAAGAAACACAATTTAAAAGCTTGAAAATTATTATATATAGTGCATTGTTCAATTTAGAAGACAGTCTGTTTGGGCATGGAAAAATCTCGAACATCCCCGTGTCATTCTTACTGTCAGTCAAATTACCACTCTACAGTATAAGCAGGAAACAAGAATTACTTTCTCTACTTTGTATCATTGTGTAGTTAATACCATACAGAGAACAGCTTGTAAAAAAAAATCTATTTTGAAAACAGATTGCAAGAAAGAATCATAGAATCATATAATCGATTGGGTTGGAAAAGACCTCCAAGATCATCGAGTCCAACCCTTGGTCCAACTCTAGTCCATTTAGTAGATCATGGCACCCAGTGCCACGTCCAATCGGTGTTTAAAAATCTCTAGGGATGGTGAATCCACCACCTCTCTGGGCAGCCCATTCCAATGCCTGATTACTCTCTCTGGAAAGAATTTTTTCTGATATCCAACTTCAATTTCCCCTGGCAGAGCTTAAGCCCATGCCCCCTTGTCCTATTGCTGAGTGCCTGGGAGAAGAGACCAGCCCCCACCTGGCCAGAACTTCCCTTCAGGCAGTTCCAGACAGTGCTGAGGTCACCTCTGAGCCTCCTCTTCTCCAGGCTAAACAACCCCAGCTCCCTCAGCCTCTCCCCATAGGGCTTGTGCTCCAGTCCCTTCACCAGCCTTGTAGCTCTTCTCTGGACTTGCTCCAGCACCTCAATATCCTTTCTGAACTGAGGGGCCCAGAACTGAACACAGTACTCAAGGTGTGGCCTCACCAATGCAGAGTACAGGGGAAGGGTCACTGCCCTGGTCCTGCTGGCCACGCTATTTTTGATACAGGACAGGATCCCATTGGCCTTCTTGGCCACCTGGGCACACTGTTGGCTCATGTTGAGCTTCCTGTCAATTAGTACCCCAAGGTCCCTTTCTGCCTGGCTGCTCTCCAGCCACTCTGTGCCCAGCCTATATTTATATGTTTTATATTAGTATTTTATATGAGTGGCTAATTGTTTTATACTCCTCTAAACTACTAACTGTGACAAATATAGGTCTTATTATGAGCAAGATGAGAAGACTTCATTTCATTTTATTATCCTTCTAGTTAACTTGTCTCAAGTTATTTCAAAGATCCCAGGTTGTGCACAAAAACACAAAGATAATTGGGTCTCCTAATTTTTGAAAATGCTTAGGATGAACAAAGCACACTGTAATGTAGACAAAAAGAGCTATTTTTCAGCTTCTGTGATTCTGAAGATTGACAAAACCATCTGCACAACTGCCTTGACAATACTACCAGAAAACATACCCTCTATATTATTGAACTCAATTTCTAGAAGTGCAGTTCTAAATTCAATAGAAACTCTTTCTTCACTGAATGGAAGAATCAGATAATTTCCCCTATCTAAAAGAGAAAATTAAAAGGAGCAAAGGGACATGTTATCCTCTGCATTTTTCCTTGAAAATTCAAATCACTGTGACTGAATTTGTTCCTGATTTCACTGAAATCTCATGAGGGATGAATACAGTGACTGTGGCAGTTTTAAAACTACCTTCCAATAGAAGTGTCAAAAAAAAGTCCATTATACATAAAGAATTAATTTTCCCTCTAACTACCAAAACTACCTAAGACAAGATCAAAAGCAAAACAATTACTACTTCTGCAATTCAAAATCAGACAATTAATATTCATATCTTTAATAAAAAATGAAAATTTATCAATACACACAAAGATATGAAAAAAATTTATTTAAAGATTAATTCCACCTTGCTCTTGTTTTACTACATCTCCTACATTAGAAGAAACAATATAAAAGTTTCGTCTGGAAGAGATAAAGATGTTCACTGACAGACAGGAGTCCTAAAATATTCATGCTTTAATGTCTCTGAGAGTTTATGAGTACAGTAAAATATTGTTTTCACAAAATTTACACTTAAATAAATAATTAGGCAAATAAATGTGACCTCTGGCATTTGATTTCAACTGTGAATGCATGCCTGCATTTCTCCAGACAGAGCGAAGATCAAGCTTTCAAAAACAAACTGTGAAGTGTACCAGGTAATTCGTAAGCACTAATTTCACATCTCCCAAGGTTTCATAATTACAGACTTAATTTGGATTATGAAAAGTACAGAATATCTCCTCAGTTACTCTCAAATAAATCAGTGCTGTCACCACCACTGACTTCCACAAAATGAGTATTAATTTAAAATTACTTCTTCTGAAAATTCGATTTCCGTAATAACCCTTAAGGAAGTACAGGAAATCCTTCATAGACTAACAGCCCAAGAAAAATGCAAAACAAAGAAACAAAACAAAAAAATGTATTTTACAAGTAATAACAATGAACTGGTTTCAGTCATAAACTAATTTACTTTTGATCATTTCAATAAATTCTGCAAATAAATTTTAAGCAGTAATACAGATGCAATTATTAAATATGAAATAAGCAAAGCCTGTCCAGACCTTCACAAATTTTGCCGAAAAAAGTCAACACTTCTAGAAGGAGAAAAAGTGTTTGGTTGGGGTTTTTTGTTGGGTTTTTTCCCCTTCTTGTCAATGTAGAATTACATCTTTACCTACCTATCTGAAATACTTTCGAGACCCCTTCGCACCACTTGTTCTTTCAGAATTTTACCTGAAGACTGTCAGAAAGTCAAGGTCCTTGGCTTGTCACAACAGAAAATATGTGAATATATTAATGTTTTATTAGCTATGGCTTTGTGTTTTACAAGGATATTAGCCCCTAAAATAGGATACCTTTGCCACAGAATCCAACCCAGGAACCAGACTTCAATCAATGCAAAGGATCTTATGAATTCAGCAATCTTCTGCCCTTGAGGGAGGTCACAGAGGGAAAACTCTTCCATTTAGAAGTTGCTATCATCTCTCACATAGGATCTACTAGTAAAGCCAAAAAGTTACCTAAAAGAAAATAAGTTGCCTGGTACTTCCACAGCTCCGTTCACACTTCAAGAAAACTCCCTGCACACTGCAGGTCTGTGCTGATTCCTTCATCATAACTCAGAGGTGACAACAACAAAGGTGTTGAAAATCCTGACCTTTACATATAATAATCAAATAAGTTCTCCTGGGTTCGTATGGTGTGCACTCTACACTCTCCATGTGCTGACACAAAAATTTTAATTAAGCTGCAAAAAAAGAATACACAGCACAGCATGGCCATGCATAACACATATTGTAAGCTCATTTCTTTATCCCATATATCACACTATGTGGAAATGTATTTTTGAAAGTGCAACCAATACAGCCCTTTAAAATGTAGCTCTATTAGGCAGTATTATAACAAAAAAATTCAGGAGATTATGGCATATTAAATCTTAGCTCTGAGGAGCAGAGTAGTGCTTTTATTCACGAGAAATTTTAGAGTAGAGGGACAGAAGGAACCACCAAAGAGTTACTGCTATGCTCCTACTGTCTACACCATAGCATACGTCATGAACCTAAGGGCGTGGTTTAATTAAAGAACAGCAAAAAACTCTAAATCTCAAATCAATTGAACACAAAATAGACTGTACCACCTACTGTTTTGTTCCACTAATTTATTGTCATTGGTAACATTTTAAATCCAAATTTCAACTTCCAAATTTTAGGTCTTCTTTTATAACTTCAATTCTGCTTCTCACAGATTTCTTATCCAAGGTCTGTCCCTTCTCAGAGGCCAGTAAATAATATTTCCTTCTTCTTCTCTTTGATTAGCCAAATATTTCCTGGAACATCTCAAGTTACAGAAAAGTTCTCACTCTCTTGACTCTTCTCTGAATCTTCTCAGACTTAGCAACTTCTATCTTGAATTTTGGACAGTTAACAATGATACAAGATTCTGAGAAAATCTGCTCTAGAACCAAATAGGAAAGCAACCTATCTCCTGCTTTTCTGTTTAAAAATCTCTGATATACTCTGCAGTTTAGTTCAAATAATTAGGAAAATACTATCACAGTTGTCGGTACTAATAAAACGCAGAATCAGGATGAAATGTACTTCCTGGACAGTATTAAAATTATAATTTACACTTTAGCCAATAACCAGTTAATTTTCAATTCTCACGGTGTTATGCCAGGTGGGCCTAAATTTAGGCTTTAAAGTTCAGATTAGGCCTGAAATTGTCAGCTGACTTGAGCTGGGCTGAGCTAGCTAACAGCTGACTCCTTCTAGCCAATAATATTGTATTCCATACCATATTGCATCATCTCAAAAGGGGTAAGAGCTGGTGTGTGGGAGTGGCTTGGGCAGTTGCTTCACAGCTGTGGTGCCAGCAAGACACTCTGCTGTCCCAGGAGGGATGGGGGAGGCCCAAGCCCAGAGCACCAGCTTAACATCATGTTATCTGAGGGAAGTAAAATGTTTGTTCTTAGCTTTTCTCTCTGCTTAAGTCTCTCTCTGAAGAACCAACTTCTCTAGAATGATTTGTAGTTAAAATGGTAGAATTTGTGTTTACTGGGAAGTGGGAAGTTATTTCTTGTTATACATGACTTGTGTAAGTGTGTGTTATATTGTAGTGTCCTCTTAATTTTCTCTTTTCTGTATAAATACATGTAGTTAGTTTCAGCATAGACCTGGCTTTGGAAGTTTTTTTTTCCTCTCTCCCTCTTCTTTTTCCCTTGGCTGGTTGGGGGGAGAAGGAACCCTTTTCAGTCTGTCTTGGACAGTTGGTGTTTTGCCAGCTCAACCCAGGACACATGGATACCAATAAAAAGATAATAGTCCAAGAAAGAATTAAAAACCGGCCCAGTACTTTGGACTCTTGGTGTGTTTGTGTGGAATTTATCTCAGATATACTCAATATATCTTTATTATTAACATGATCTCATTCTCAACCTTTACAAGATGCATTGTATAGAATAATGAAAAAAAACCCTTGTACTGCATGTATGTGTGTTCAGATGAAAGTAAGAAACAAAACAATCCTTAGAAATGCAAAAGTATAAGGGAAGTATTATATAATCTGAGATGTTGAACAGATTGAAAATAAATAAAATGGAAATTAGGTAGTGATACCTGAAGGTATCATTAAAAAAGTTCAGTAGTTTATTGGCAGGTAAGTCTTCTGCCTCAAGCCAAGAAAATTATACTTTTAAATTCTCACATTTTCATGTTCAAAACAGAAAGAACATGAAGAAAACTCTTATCTCTTTACCAGGTACAGAAAACAGTTTAACTGCAGAAGAGATTCAAAGAAAAACTTTTAAATAAGGTTTGATGTTACTAAAATCTGCTGAGAAAGTGATTACATGCAGTCAAGAAGAGTGTGGATATAACAAGACCATCTCAACCATTTATATTTCACTGAAATCACAACCATTAATGTAATTCTGTATGTCTGAAGTAGTTTGCTTACATAATTTCTCCTTACAGTTGAGGTCTGTATTTCTATAAAGTAAACATACAAATGGCACGTTTCTTGTTAGAAAAGAATCTTCCATCAAATTGCATAGCTGCATAACACAACAAAATCCAGTAAGTTAGCATTCGACATCACTTTTTGCATCTGTCTAAATTCCTCTTGCAGTGAACAAGACAAAAAGGTTTAGAGGCATAAGCAATTTGTTGGCCCTTCTGAGACAATCCCTACAATGACCATCGTCATCATCATTAAAAAATAACAGTGATGACAATAATAGCAATAATAATACCATCTAACTAAATAAAAAAAAATCATAGAAATGAACCTAGACTATAATGTGGTCTTTTTTGAGACTAACATCTACAGAGGACATCTTGTCTCAGCAATTTTGATAATTTTTGGATAAACAATCCCCCCCAGACTTTTGGACTAATTGAAAGATCCCCATTGCCAAACTTCAATGGGGATTTTTTTCAGGGATTTTTGTTTGGTTGTTTTTTTAAGAAACCCCGATGAAAACCCTCAGAAGGATGGAGAAGTACAATTGGTATCAAAACAGTAATAGACCATTGTTTTTAATAAATGTAACGACATTCAACACTTAAACACCATAATTCCAGTTATTTTGTTGTGTCTATTGGCCCAGCTCTGTCAAAACTGAGCGTGTCATCTCTGCTAAGCTGTGTCTGGCAAACTCTTCATTCTTTCAACAACCTATCGAAACAATATCTGTTGATGACCTCCATCTCTGTTAGCTCCAGTGCCACCATTTCAGACAAGATGTTGCCTTAGGGAGATGACAGAGGAGACAAAATAGTAATGTGCCATACTGATCTACAGTTAGTAATCCTCTTTGCATGTGCAGTGATCTGAAAAGAAGCAAATTAGAAGGTATTTGGTATGAAAGAATGAATACATTTTCCATTTTCTGGTGATATAAAGCTCCTCTAGCCTGTAATACCAATTTTTGCACAGTGCATCACTTTATGAGTATAATTTAGCAAGGTGTTGCTTAGGCTTGATCTGTTTATGGCCAGTTCCATCAGATGAGACTGTTTTTAACTACAAAAAACCTGGAAGTATGTGTCTCAGTTTTAAGTGTTGCTACTTTGAGATCACTAGTATAGATCTTTGAAGACATAGTTAGAAAAATATATAGGATAAATCCCTGCATCTGAGAAAGTGAGAAGGTTTTCCCCTGGCGTATCTGGTGGATTTCAGTAAAAACTTTGTAATCAATGTAAATTAAGCCCATTTTTAATATTATAAAATAGAATTATATTTCATCAGTAGGAAAGCTTTTCTATCCCTGCATCAAAAAGCTTCCTTTCTTAATGAATGGTTATGAAGGAAGGGTACTTTGCACAATTTGAGCTTTAGCTTGCTCCCTTTGTTGGCATCTAAATTTTTTTCCATGACAGAAAGACACTACTGACTTAGCACCTACTGACTGCAGCAAACATTTCATTAACCTCTCTAAAGTGAACCCTTTCTCCCAAGAGAGAAGACATGTTTCAGATAAAAGAAAGCAAAAAAGGGTGCATGATCAAAAGACTTTTCATATTAAAGACTGGTTGTCAGGTATCAATAATATAAAAACCTAAGTGATACAGAAGCAATTACATACCAAAACCTCAACCTTTTTGCTAGCATCCCAATTGAGAGAAACTTCCCTACGCAAACTGCTGGCTGGAAGCTACTTCTTATTTTTAGATAAAAGCATCCTGTCTAATCTACAGTTGTGTTTTTCACATATCCATTCACGCTAAAGATAGGAATTTTCTCAAAGCAGGGGAATATTCATGTGTAGAGGAGCCCTTAAGTAGCTGACTTTGGTCACTGTGGCTCAGATTTCCCACGGCATTTACAGGATGCTTGGTTACCACTTTGCACTAGCAAAAGATTGTTCTCTATGCCATGACTGGCTCTCTATTAGATGCTGAATCTGACTTAAAGACATCCTCCCCCTGCACCTCTGCCTTCTAAATGCCCCTGTTTAAACGAGTCTTTCTTTTCCTTGTAATAGTTTTATCTGCACTAGGGCCTTGTTCTTTACTTATTTCTGAAGGAACCAAATGAAAGCATTAACTAGAGAAAGAAAAGTGAGTCCTGAGACTTGTGCACAAGACTATTTGCTGACTGAACAGGAGTCAACCTGTTTTCAAAAATCTTACAGATGAAAGAATCTCAAAACTCTTCATGTAATAAATTTAGATGAAACATTTTCTGTCACAAGTATGATTTCTTTCCCATAATCTTTTTAGAACTAAAACCAGGGCTTTATCCCACCTTTCAGTTCCCCAGTCTAGTCTTTTCCAAGATAACTTATGGTTTCACAGTACAAAATACTGAAAGTATTTTTTTAAAAACTCTTTTGTCTCAGTGTTTCATTCTCTTACTTTTTTTTCATATTAGGAAATAATAGATTCTGACCACTGAGTTTTATATACATGTGAGTCTCCACCTACTTACAAGTAAGAGATCTGGTTGCAATAGGAGAATACTGTGAATAGTGGCAACTGGAGTAATCAGTGCATGAGCATAGAAATGTAGTTAACTTGTTCAGCCATTGGTAGCCATCCTCATTGCCCTGAACTCTGGAGTAGCTTTCATAGTTGTCTTCCCTGTTAACAGTTGAAGAAGACATGAAATTATGCCTTAGGAAGTGAAGGATAGTGGATAGGCAGGAAATAATATCATTTTAAGACATTTGAAGGTGAGGAAAGACACTTGAAATAAGTGAAATGAAGGACCCCTATACTGGAGTTTCTAAGAGCTGATAGTTATAGTCCAGGCTATTTGCAGATGATTATAGAAGCTTATTTTCAACAACCTAGATGGTCTGAGGTAAGTAAAAGGCATTTAAAATAAAAATTAAAACCACAGAACTGCAAAAACAAAAGAAATCCTACAAGCAAAGGTTATTACTTTAGAAGCTATTTATGTCCACTGCCCTTCCTATTTTCTTGCTAATCTACTGGAGCCTGAATGGTGAAATATTCAGAAGTGCCCAGCCCCACTGAAATCCAATTTCTTTTTCTATTTTTAAAATTAAAGGTGTTGAGTCAAACCATGATATATGGTGCAATGAATCTGTAACAGGAAGAGCTGTATAACATTGCCAGCTAGTGGTCACTTGACTTCAGAGCACAATAACTCAATTCTAGCACAGTTTAAATATTTTTGAAATGCAATAAAACCTTTTATAGCTATAGCTTAAAAAGATGACAAATAAATTGCAAACATATTTCAGCAGCTTAGCTATCAGAACATAAAAATCTGCATGGATTGTTAGTCCTTTGTTTATGGTTAGCTTTCTAATTGAAGAATATATGGAAATTTTAAATTCATCCCAGCTCTGATTCCCACAGTGCAGGAAACGTTATAGCTTAATTACTGTTGTTTAATTTTACTAAGTCATCTTTGAGCTATAACTTCTGACACCTGGATAATAGTACTATTTATTCTTTAAAAGTGAACTCTCACAAAGGAACAGACATCAGCAAAACAAACATGGAATGGATACTAATGGGCCAAATAAAATTCAGGACCCTGCATTTATAGTAAGGCATGCATTTATAATAATTGTGTTCACAATATTAACGATGAAACTTTCTGAATTGTCTCTGCAATCTAAGGTCTAGCTTCAAATAAGGTGTTTTGTGAAGACTTAAAGGACCATGAACAGGGAGAAATGCAAAATACATCGTAAGAGAAAGCAAAGGATTGAAAAGAATGGATCCTAAGGTAGATGTCACATTCTGAAAAAACATACACACTTAAACATTTCTATAAATATCTTAAGTAGCTACACTACCTTTGTAAAAATTAAGTCAGTCAGCATTTGTGTGTCAGGATGTAAAGGTCACAAAGCAGAATACATATTTTGGAAACAGATATTATTCCTTCAGATTAACATAAGAAAAAATTGAAGTTTTAGAAAATTGTGTCAGAAATTACAATTAATTACAAATTTATAGGCAAGCCTATGATGCTGCAAACAGTTATCATCAAACTTCTCTTATTAAGGCATTGTTGGGATTAATACTGTCTTAAAACAGTATTGCCATCATTTGCAAGAAGTTTTAAAATTGTTTTTTTCACACTCAGATCAACTGGTATTGGGAGCAACTATCATCCTGCAACAAACCTGTTACTCATCTTGCCCTGATGATTGTGCAGAATTAACTTTTGAGCTAGTTGTAGTTATGGGCTCAGACAACTCAGAGTGAGAGCATACTGTGCTGATACTGGCAGTTAGCACCAGAAGGATCAGTCTGGCTTTGCCTGTGAAGGACAGGGCAAACATGTCCTAAACCAAAATCCATTTAAGGTCCTTCCACCCTCAGAACATCATTCTGCAGAGATTTTAATACCTATTTAATTTTATTCTGACTTCAGCAGAACTACTAAGCATGGATAAATATAAGCATAGCAGGAATCTTTGCAAATGATTCTGATAGGCAGGGTAGCTCCAAGGTGTGAACCAAGATACTGAGTCTGAGGGGCAAGTCCACAGTTGTCTAGAAATTACACTGCCATTAAAATTCATACAAGGAGTATCCCTAGAGGAACAGATCCATTAACAAAGGTAGAGAGCTGCTACCAAGACCTTAACTCAGAATCTCTTAAAATTACGCTCTAGGGAAGTCCTAATTTAGAATACATCTTTAAAAAAGGAAGAGAGCACAGAATGCACCTTTTACCCTGCAAGACTGGTTAAAAAAGACAAAAGAAAATTTGTTCCCTTCAGGCTGAATCTGCACTAGCGGCTTGGTTCAGAGCAGTTTTGAAGCACTTGTTATAACTGTCTTTATTTAACAGTTTGCTTCACAGAGTGGTTTTCTTGTACACTGGACAGATGCCTTAGGCATTGTAACAGGTCTCTCTTTCACAAGAATGTCCAGTCAGCCTCTAGATATTTCACCTTTAGCTATCTGCAAACCACCTGTGTGGTGAAAACTTTTGGCCTAGGGGATCAAGCTAGCTGTAATTCAGAGTAAATCCACAGAAGACCACTGTAAACAGAAACAGAAGTCCAGGACCAGCTTCTAACTACCATTCTCCTTCTGCTGTGCCAATGATCTCCTAATGTAGATACAACAAAAGTTATTGAGTAAATAACACAAACCCAAGCTCCTGTTACATTGTTAGTCACCACTAACAGAGCATAGGTCTTCAAAGACACACAGACATTGTCTGTTGAAATTATTTAATTAGCCTCAACAGTGTTAGGTACTGTGCATCCCAAGTCTCCCAAGGCATAAGCAGACTTGCTGTAAAGAAGTAGAGTTAATAATTCTAGGTGGGCCATTGTTATTCCCATGAGTGTCCAGGGATGACTTAGATTTTTCTATCCATCACAGTGCACCAAAGAGTTCATCTCATTTAAGTTCTCAGATTCTCCTTCAATATTTGCAAAAGCATCCAAGAGCTGGGAAAGGTCTATTTTTACATTACAATTTGAGGTACTTGCGTCAATGCTCCTCCTCCAGCCCAAGGATGCTCTGTAGCTTGAGCTTCCCTCGAGTCACATATGGTAGCCTCAGTCTTGCTGTGATCTAGATCTATGTCTCATGTTTTCTTCCCACATTTCCAAGTACAGGATGCTTATAGTTTCATTTGCTTGCTAAAAGGTGTCAGCAACACTTTTCTAAGTAACTTGGTAGTTACTTCTCTGTGCAGATACAAGTAGCTTATCAATACTTTCAGGCTGACACTCTCCCAGTTCCACTCTCTCAAGTTCCATGATTGCAAAGACTAATACATTTGTCACCTCTTGGATCAAGCTATGGTGTGCCAGCACTAACCACTTTTAACAATGGTTTACACAATCCCTTCCACAGCCTTCACTCTACAGCACAAAAGTTTTGAAGTGACAAAGGCTCACTGAACTCATCTTTCAGTTTTTGGTCTCTCTCCCACACAAACCGCTAGTTGATCAGGGACTCATTTTTCTCCTTCCAGCAGTAAGTACTATCAGTACACAAATATATGGTTTAATAATGTGTTTTTCATAGAACCTTTCTTGCTGTAGGCCTCACTTTTGCCCAGAGAGTACCATTCCTAAATGTTCTGTAATGCAGTTGCATAGTTGCTCATCTGCCTGAGATAAAGGAAACACTAAACCCACACAGTTTCAGAACTATTATTTCTACCAAAGAAATGATCATCTGACAGCCTTCCTTCTTGGCAACACCACTGGCCTTTGTGGACTCAGAGCAAAGCACTTTCCAGCTACCACCCATATTACTAAAATGCTGTCAGTCACAGCATTGTGGAAAGTTAGTGTAGCAAAATTCCACGCAAGACGTTACACAAGAGGAAGGCAATTATTTCAAATAGAGTGTGCATGTAGTTTTTTCTAAAAAGCACCAAGGCATGGTTTCCTTTTTTGCCTTTTACAGGCTGGGGAATTAACAGATCAAGAGCAGTCCTGTTGAGAAGGACTTGGAGGTGCTGGCAGATGTGAGGCTGGGCATGGCTCAGCAATGTGCACTTGCAGGCCTGCAAACGAATTGTATCATGGGCTGCATCAAAAGCATGGAGGCCAGCAGGGTGAGGTAGAGATTCTCTTGCTCTGGTCTGGTGAGACCTGTTGTAGTTTTGGATGGTAAAGAAATTCTCTCTCCCTGCCACCACAGAATTCAGGAGCTAATGCCCACTCCCCCCCACCCCACCTCCCCATGCCACTAGATAACAAAAGGAGTAGCCAACTGCTTTGAATTCTAACTTGATTGCTTGAGGGGAGAGGGAGAGGTTTCTGGGCAGGGGTTGGGAACACATCAGTTTTTTCTTAGCCAACTGCCATGGGTGGAACCCACCGTTCACTGAACTTGTGAAGGTGTTTGGAGGGAGCTGAGTTGCCCCGGTTTTGGCCACCCACGACCCCAGCTCAGATCTGGTGCTCTGTGCTGCTCATCAGAGGGAGAGAGAAAGAGAAGAGCCGTGGTCAGCTGTCCTGGATTCTTGCTACAGATCCCTTTCTCCCTGAGTCAGCTTCCCATCTGAAGAGGAGTGAGCACCACCACCACCAGCCCCTGTCCCTAGCCTCTTGTCCCTTGGAGGGCAAAGAGAAGACTCTGCATTTCTTGTCAGAGGGTTCCACCCCATTGCCTTCTGTGGCCTCCATCTCTCCACCTGAGTCATTTCGAGGAGTCATCGCTTCAGAGAAACTGCGAGACCCTTCGCTGCCAGCGAAGGAGCAGCAGCGACCCCTTCTGTCTATCAATATAATTGCACCAAAGGGAACTGAGACAAAAAATCCTTTTCATTTAAAGGGTTTTGTTATTTTTTTTCCATTGGTGGTACAGTGCAGTTGTTTGTTTTGTTCTGGTTTTGGTTATATATATATTTGTATATTTAAGAACGGTTATCCTTCATTCATATACATATTTCTGATTAAAACTCCTAAATTTCAAAGTTGTGGTGATTTTTTGGGGGGGGAACTCTTCTTTTCTGGTCATATAAATATCTTAGTTGTCTTCTAAAGTAAGACAAACCCCATCTAGAGTACTGTATCCAGCTGGGTTCCTCAACACAAGATGGGAATACATGAGATGAGTCCAGAGGACAGCCAGCAAGATAATTACAGGGATGGAGCACCTCTCCTGTGAGGAAAGGCTGAGAGAATTAGAATTGTTCATCCTGGAGAGGAGAAGACTTCAGGTGACCCAAATGCAGACTTCTAGTAGCTGAAGGGAGCCTACAGAAAGATGGAATTTGCAAGGGCAAGTCACAACAGGACAAAGCAGGGGATGGATTTGTACTGAAAGACAGTAGATTTAGATTAGATATCAGGAAGAAATTCTTTACTGTGAGGGTGGTAAGGCACAGCAACAGGTTGCACAGAGAAGCTGTGGATGCCCTTTCCCTGGAGGTGTTCAAGTCCAGGCTAGATAGAGCTCTGAGCAACCTGGTCTAGTGGAAAGTGTCCCTGCCCATGGCAGGGGGGTCGAAATTAATTGGTCTTTAAGGTCCCTTCCAACTCAAGCTATTCTGTGATTCTGCACACCTAAGCAGTCTGGCCAGAATCACTTGGGCTCAGCAGGCACAACAAGAACTGCTGCCTACTTAACTCTCACACACCTTGATTTCTTTTGGGTTACTGCCACACTAACTGGCACGTGTGCTTAATATAGTACTTTAATGTGGACAGTGTTTGGAAATTTCCACTTCTGTACCTTGTAAACCTTGAGTAGAATGCCCTGGACTTGTGGTTCTTTTGATTTCCCATGAGAGTATTTTATGGCTCCAGATCTCTCACCCTGACAGCATTAAAGTTTCAAGTGTTTCATTCTTGCTATCAAGTCAAACAAATGAAACTACGAGCAGTGTTCTGTAGCAATGAACCTATAGCCTTCTCTGGCAGTTTCTATAGCTTTAAGACACTCTTCTACAATTTCAGTCACACTAGTCTTGATATTTCTGGTACAAACCTCTATACAGTTTTCAGATTGATTATCTTCATTTTTTTCCATTCATTTTTCAGTAATTTAGCCATCAAACCTCACACAGGCATGATTCCTCCTGTGTTTGACTATTTTCAATCCCAAGTTCATTTAACATAACAGCTGATTCTCATGAAAGGCATCCTGCTATTTGTCATATTTAATTATAAAACAGGAGTGTGTTCCACTTTCCATCATCTGCTTTGGCAAATACATTTCTACTGCACAGATTGTGATTATATTTGAGAAATTATTAAATTAAATTTCTTTTTCAGTTTAGTGAAATCCAGGTTAATCTGTACATGAACAAATGAAAGATAAGTATTTAAGCTTCCTAAAACTTTAGCAAGACTTGAATAACAGAGACTATACAGGATTGTGCATAACTAGGTGAGGATTTTTAGTTTATTGACAGAAGGCATTAATGAAAGTGATCTCGAATTTCACACCTTTCACTTTCAGAGAGACAATGCTCTTCACTCCCTCATTCTGTCTGTAGTGGTGGTCGAATAGAAACACACTTTTCTTCCAGTAAATAAAGCTCTTTGTGGTCCTTTGACTTTAAAGGTGATTCTAGATATCATTTTCTCATAGTTCAATACTTTTTTACATAAGGCAGGTGTTACATTTTCTAAAAGAGCTGACAAGTTCTCAGACTAACATCAAAGAAGACTATGTGATGTTTTACCCAAGCATTTGAAGCTAAGTGCCTTAAGGCACTTTCCAACTCAAACAACACTCTGGGGTTTGTGGATGGATGTACTACTTCCTCAGCTAAGATTTTCTTCTATGACTAATTCCACTTAGGAGCAAAGTAGTACTATCTTTTTAGAAGCACAACTGTACTCCTGAGACCATGATGTGAAAGTTAACACTGAGAAAACAAAAATCAAGATTTTTCTGATATTTTTCACTTCTAACAGTAGGCCTTTTTGGACAGATGAACTATCAGTGTAAGGCCCTTTCAGTCCCTGTTGTCAATGGGATTAATCATCTGAACTTCAAGCAGCAAAGAAACAATGCAGTCATGTCTTCAGTGACTAGCACATACAAGGTTCTAAATAGGACAGATGTGTTGCCCTTTCCTTAGACTTTTGGTTATTGGGTTTTTGTTTGGGTTTCTTTTGTTGTTGTTGTTGTTGTTGTTGTTTTGTTTTGTTTTTTGGGTTTTTTGGTTGGTTGGTTGGTTGGTTGGTTGGTTGGTTGGTTGGTTGGTTGGTGTTTTTTTGTTAAGGGCAAGAGCACACAAGAGATCTTCATACTAGTGTTCTTCTGATAACAAGCGTCTGAGCACTCCCAATCGAGCTACTCAAACCACTCCAGTGGTTGTTTGCTACTAAACACTTCCCTGTACTAACTACTGTAAACCTTCTCAAAAGTCACAAGGCTGAAAAGAATTGTCATCTCAGGCAGAAAACAATACTGGAGCATGAAGAAATAAGTAAAAGATATTTTTTAGCACTGGAGTTAAGGAAGTGTATCCTGCTGGAATCAATTGCAAAATGCACACTTGAGACCGCAGCAGCTGGAGTCTTACAGCTCTAAAAAACAAGGTACTTGAAGCTGTAAGTTTTCCTACGAGGTCATGAATGAATACTGGAAAAGTTTGTTGCACCCAGGCTATCACAGGAAAATGGATCTGTGAGATGGGGTTGAATTCTCTTCTTTGAAGGTCAAGTTTCTCAGTTTTCAGAGATCAAATTTAATGTGCAGATTTTCCTATTAGCTTTTGATTCAAGGATTAACTTCAAAAATCTAGGTATATTTCAGATATAGTCCTGCACAAAATCATTTATAAGTATGATGTCAAAATATTTAATTTCAAAACTAGGTCTTGGTACAAGTAAAACACTTTTAAACAAAATTAAATTAACACAACTTTTTTTTTATCAGTGCTAATGCTTAGTGTAGCTTTATCTGGATAAACCTTGCTCACTTCATGAGTTTCTTATCAGGTTTGAAAATTGGCTAAGAAAGTCATGCTGCCTTCTTTCTATCTCTGTGTTCAATTATATCACACTATCTTAAGTGCATTTTTAATACACTTACTCTGCACCTTAGGTGGGTCAGCATTTCTAGTAATTGTGTTAGAAATATATTTGCACAAGCTGAAAGTCTTAGGTTGAGATTGGAGTCTTTGCAATTAAGAAAAAATAGGCATTCTAATTTAAAGCAATTAAAAAATACCATAAAAGGCACACAGAGAATCTTTTCTGTTACATTTTTATTGTCCCTTCTCCAAATATAACTATGCTTAATACTGAATAAAAGCAAATAAATTTTAATATATTTGCCCTGGGCTCTTTCCACAAACTTAGAAATAAGCTTTTACTTTTGTGTATTTTATAATAAAATAAAAGTCCAAGACCTCAACCAGTTGCTTGAGGCAGCAGTGCAGAACTTTTTAATATTATTGCTACATGGTAGCTTGATTTTTTTCCCCCTAGAGATGGAAGAAATAGGGCAAATGAGTTGTTTTTACTACCTTCAGTTATTACCTGGAGTCATGAGTTGTTTTTCCTTTTGACAGATGCTATAATGTCAAGGTGGCACCAACCCACTCTTGATGAGGCTCTACCCCAGGAAAGTGTTTTGCTCATAATAGGCTGCCTGACAGTCTGACCTTTATCAAATTTTTCTTTCCTTTCACCTTCACAAAGGGAAGCTGTGGTACTGCTGATGTATTTTATACACACATAAATAATTTTAGAATTATTCTGAAACTCTAAAAATTGGATTCTTCACTTGATTTTGCAACCTGTTCTGCTTTCATGTGATTTGTATTAAAAATTAAAAAAATGTTGATTTATTTTGGATTACTTGGTTCCAGGTTCATTAGGAGTTTCCAGTGATCTGTTTTTCCCAAAGTGTTTTCCTAAACATGCCTTCATGTTTGAAAAATGAAAGCTAACTCATTGGCAAGGAAAGCTTGTTTCTTGAGAAAAAATGGAAATCCATTGTCCGAGAAGATTAAATCCTTAACCACTCAGTTAAAGTCACAAATTATCAGGTCTGAAAATTCTTTTTTCTCTAAGAGCTGCTCAGAGGCCTGCAACCTCTCCCTGAGGTCAAAATGTGTGCCTGACAAGGATATGTAGACTATAACTGGCTTTATATGGCATAGTCTACTGAATATTTATATTTCTCAATCTTCTTTTTCAATTTTATTTCTCTTTCATTGCTAACAAGAGTATAACATGTACATCTGTTTTACGTGTCTTTAAATATTGCATTTAAAATATTCAACTGTTCTACCTAAGTGCATATTTAAAATTTTCTGGCATTGCTAAATGCATTGAAGCAAAATTCCCAATGCATTTAGGCATGAGTACAAAGAGTACAGGCCAGACAGCTGGACAAGTCTACAGAATTGTGATGTTTCAGCTACGTATAACAGAGTTACAGATGACACCAATGATGAAATAATATATTACTTTTATTATGCGGCCATAAAGAAGTAAGACAGGAAGGAAAAAAACTTGCCTTGGGGGCTTGAAGCAATATGGAAGGATTCTGTAATTGGTAGAGCTGCCAAAATGCCAAGTACCCAAACAGAGAGTCAGAGTTCTCCCCTCTCCCCCCGCTCCAAGGAAAAGGGAAAGAAGAAAATAAACTAAAACTTGAAACAGAAAACTGGGTTATATATTTACACAGAAGAGGGAAAATTAAAAGGTAAAACAACAACATAGCACATATATACAAAGGTAAAAAGAAACACTAACTCCCCATTCCCCATCAACACGAATCACAAATCGCTCCAGACCCACACAGCACCCCAAAAGACACCTCCTAAGAAAGCTCAACCTCCTGAGGAACAGACCCAAGCTGAGAGAAAAGTAAGAATAACATTTACTTCCCTGTAGATAACATAGTAGCAAGAGGCAGTGCTGGAGCTTAACTAGCAGAGCAGCAGCAGCGTCCTGTCTCCACTCCAGTCCCGATTAGGATAGAGAAGCTCATCCTCCCCCTTCTTTTTATACTTGAGATGACGTCAGAATATGGTGTGGAATACGGCTGGCCAGTAGAGCCAGCTGTCAGCTGGCCTGACCCAGCTCTAGTCAGCTGATAATCTGGGGCCTACTCTAAAAACTAAAGCCTAAATTTAGGCCTAAGTAAACCTAGGACTTGTTTCTTTTGTTTTAGAGGTTAACATTTCAGTCTATTAGTAGAGCAATATTGTCATGGATTTTTTTTCATTCACTGCTTTTCAGGGGATGTGTGAATCACTTCTCTGAGAGAAGGCATTAAGTTGTTAAAAGTTTTATCTGCATACCATAAGATAGACATCTCCATATATGATTAAATTTCCCTAACAAAATGTTAAAAGCTAAGTTCTCAGCTGTACGATGTTACACTAATTTTTTTTCTCCAAGGTTGAGTTTTTCACAGTGAAACTATGCAGTATTTTCTCCTACCACACCTATGAACACAAACACGGACCAAATATGACAGGCTCTAGTGCGTAACACATGCCACTGTGTGGTCTGTGGTTGGAACATGTTGATATTCTACTGTATGAACAACAGAGTGATGTAACATACTATTTATTAGGAATCATATTAATGATACTAAACAAGGAATACAGCAAATAATGCAAAAACCCCCAATACCTGAGGCACAAAGCAGTAATAATCCTTTCTTTAACCAATCCCAGCCCCATGTCCACCTGGTAAATTGATTCCAGCTGGTGTTCTCTTCAAGGTGTTAAGAGTTTCTGTAGTTGGAATGGTCACTTCAGTTCATACAACATAATCCTTCAAAGTCTTCACATCCATGCTCATGTGCTAAAAGCAAAAACTAAATTGCTGCTCAGGTTTGCATGTCTAATGCTGTCTACATCAATTAACAAGTCAGATATAGCTGTGTTGGTAGTGTTGCTGTATTTGCTAACTAACAGCCAAGATTATTTGCTTGTGAGGGCTTGTGCACTAGCTATCCCAGGAACCACCAAAGAGGTAGCAATCACTTTGGTGGCACCCCAAAACTCAACTGTATCTTTGCAATCAGGAGCAAAGGCTTGTATGTCTCAAGTATTCCGGTTGTGAGTTTGTTCGGGTTTTTTTTTGGAAAGCAGTTACATTTGGAGATTAAGAGAGTTTCCCCAAGATATATGGACCACCTTTAATTGCCATTGACACATAGGCCCAGGCTTGGTCCCCAGAGATACCTCGTGGGAATTACATATGCGTGCTAAAATTTATGGCTGGATTTGCTGTGGTTGAATTACACTGGTGTGAAGCATTTTGACACCACGGTATCATGGCATTAACCTACCAAGATACAGTGTAATTTCTTGTGCTGGTAAATTTAAAGGTAGTACAGTTATCTGCATTCAAGGTACCCAGGATACACAGCTCTTGTGATAGAAAAGCAGGAGATTTCCCGAGCTGGGACAGATGTGGCCACAGTTCAGTATCCAGGCAGGATAGAAACTCAGCAGTGCTGTGGCATAACTGTTGTAACTCGGGGGTGGTGAGAGGAACATCAATCAGGCATGTTGTGAATGAGTTCTGGGGTGTGGCAGTGCAAAGGCACACATGTCTTGTCTGGTTGCATTGGCCAGAGTCACCCAGATGTTTTGGTCCAGAGTGGTATGAGCCTGGAGTACTCTGTGAAAACAAAAAGAACTAGTTACCCCCCACCTCCTCCCATTCCCACCCATCCCTCCTGCTGATCTAAGTGTTGAGCAGCTACTCAGAGCCAGTGCTGTCGCACTGGAATAACAATAACTGCCAAATTTGTTTGTGCTGCTATAACCTCAGCGGTGATAGGGCTGCGTTCCAGAGGGGATTGATATCATACTTTGGCACCTGAGAAGTAGAACTGTGAAGGGCCTTGAACGGATAGAGGGCATAAAATCCAAAAGAAATTCCCAATTGTTCTACTGGGAAGTGTACAAGTAGAAGGAGCAGTGTTCCAAGAGCCTAAAATGAATGCCCCCTTAGGTCTTGGGTGTACAGGATTTAAACACTATGAACTACTAAGGCAGGAGTAAAAGTAAAATACAAAAACACCTGTTGGTCCTCTGGAGTTTGAATAATTAGATCTGGTTTTAACCATTGCAGTTCTGCTGGGTGGAATGTGAGTGTAGTTTTCTGTGTAACAGATATGTTTGGTGTGGATTTGCATCTACATTTTCCACGCGTGCCAACTGATCTACTTGTGCATTCCATCTCTTCATCTCCTCCTCTTCTGCAGTGTAAGCATCAACATGGAATACTTGCACTTCTCATTCTTGTAAGAGGTCTCATATATTAACCCAGTAGTCTCTTCCCCATACTGTTTTTTGTGCCTATTTGCCAGTCATCTGCATACTACTTGCCTAGCTAATTTGCCAGCTCTTGTCCTACTGCCCGAGAATCTGTGTATGGGTAACAAATAGCATTTGGTGGTGTCACATCTATGGCTTGCCAAGTGGCAATCAATTCAGCCAACTGGCTGCTACCTCTTCCCCCTCAACTACCAATTGTCTTTGTGCAGCTGGATTGAGTGCTGTAGCTTCCCAACATGGTCTGCCATGTCGAATTCCTGCACTGCTGTCAGTAAACCATGCTGCTTGTTTTCGCATGTCTGTAAACTGATTGTAGGGCTTTCTCCACATACCTGTTTGATAGTTGTGCATGTCGTGGGTCCCTTGGTCAGGCTCTGTGTGTCCTTAATAGCTCTGCTGTTCTGACTCCTATTCAATCTGAGCTTTCGTTTGGGTAACTTTGTACACTGGCTTAAGTAACAATGCTAAACCAGGTACATAAAATTTCCAGTACCTAACAGCACTTAAGAAGTGCTGTTCCCATTTCATACCTTCTGGAGTGGGCCAGGTTCAGATACTAAGGTTTTTTCCAGGATTTGTTGACTTCCTCAGATCCATGTGATGCCTAAATATTTGACTTCTTGAGCTGGACTTTGTATTTTATTGGGGTTAACTGCACATCTACATTACCTCACCAAGGCAAGAATGGCACCCAGTTCTCCTTGTACCTGATCATGATCAGGTTCCTGTATCAGGATATCATCTCTAGGATCTGTACTTTAGCAGGTGCAGCATGTTTTGCTAAAGTGCAGTGTATAACTTGGTGACAAAAGATAGGGCTATTCTTACAGCTCTAGTGCAGGCAAGCAACAGTATACTGCTTCCCATCCTACATAAATGCAAACAATCTTGTGTCCTGGATGGAATGGGAATTGAAAAAAATGCATTAGCTACATCAATAACATCATACCATGTTCTTGGATGTGCCTGGATTTGGTGGACTAATAATGCATGTTTGGAAACAGCAGCAGTTGTGGGAGGAGTGATTGGTTTTTTTCTTTTTTGTTCACTGCCCTGTAATCTACAGTCATCCACTACCTGCCATCTGGCTTTTTTCACAGGTCAGACAGGACTGTTAAAAGGAGAACGTGCATAGTGCATGGCACTTGCTTGAAACAAATCATTAATAGTTGCTTGAATTTCTGCATCTCCTCCCAGAATTTTATACTGTTTTATGTCTACAGCTTCTGTAGCTATGGGAATGTCTGCTTTTCATTGTGTAAGTCCCACAGTAATGGCTCTGGCATGTAGCCACTGTGTGGTAGCAAAAGTCCAAGAGGTACCCTTGATTTCTAATGTAGTGCCCTATAATATATATACTTATGATGTATTTACTAATTTAAGCAACTATAACAGAATTTTTATGAGGGTCTCAGTCACCAATTTGCCTTTTTTCAGTTTAGTAGGTTTCCCAATTACTGGCTGATTACTCAGACTCCATAGGAGGGTAGCTTTTCTCTGTATTTTGTTTGGATTGCCATATTGACTTCCACCCCATGTCTGCAAGCATGTGGACTCCTTATTTATTCTTACTAGACCACTAGATGATACATTGGGTAAAAGAGTGAGGGTCACATCTTAACACACAGCATTCTGGTATGGAGGCTTGGCTTCTTCCCTGTTCACTTTTTATATGTCTCTCTGCCAAAACTTTAGATTTTTTCACTTCTGATGAAACTAACAGGCACCTGGCCATACATTAGGCACGACTAAGCCGCTCTTTGGAGCATTTATGGGGAGCTGGCACAAACTGTTCCCCATATTTCAACACCTCCATGGAGTCTTTAGCCTCCTACGATTTAAGCTGAATATCTGTGCAAGTTTGTAGCTTATCCCACAGTGTATTCCACGGTTCCTCTGTCCATCCTGGTCACTTTGCTGCCAAAGCCTCTGTCCAAGGTTTCTTCTTAGAGAACAACTCTACACTATAAATGCAACACATCAACAACTATTCTACACAACCAAAACACGCAGATTATCACACTTCCACCTGTGCACAACAAAATAAAAAACTTACAACACGGTTCATTGTTGCGACTGATCTCCACAGACATAGTTCTCAATTGAGCCTTTTAGGGGCTTTTCAGGGGCTTCAACCCCTATTGTTAAATAAATCACTTGACTGCATCTAATTTTATGAGGTTTTACTCTTTTTTTGGTGTTTTATTGCTCGGTCCTCTTCACCGTGGGTTACAGTTGCTAGGTAGTTGTGGAAAGAAGGGAAGAGACTCGACCATGTTTACATTAACAATATTTAAACCATTCTTGTGCAAGAATATTCAAGTTTCAGGAGGGACTATATTCAGAACTATCTTTTCACACAGTTACACACAATCTTAAAACTTACACACACCATGCAAACTATCCAACATCAGACAGCTATAGCTAATTATTAAGTAATACATATTTCCTAAAAATTGCTAGATCTAACAGTCTTAATGCAACTTATTTTAACTTTATAAAAGAGCTCTAATAATATTACTCTGTAGGGCTTCTGCAGACTTCTTTTCTTGCTTCTGCACCAGCTCAAGATCTCTAGAAAAGTTCCATTCTTATCTTAGAAGCGGGAACCTGCAAATTTGTCTTTGGTTTGCTAGCCTGAAAATGTATGAATTCTCTAACAGTTCACAAGGAATCATCCTGCAGCACCAAAACCACAAAGGACTAGGGGGTCTTTTCTTAACTGTGTTATCACAGCATTTACTTCGAAAGGACTTAGGTTACGCCTACAAGGTCTATGCCATGCAATAAAAAAGTATGGCACTATTTGCCCAGCAGATACAAGAAAAACACTATAACAGTTTCTTGCTAAACTGGGCACCTCAAATGAGTCCTGACCACCCATACACTTGGACACAGCACCTCGGGGTACAGGTATGTGCCCCACTGACCAAGCCCCGTCCTTGTTGTTTTATTTATTTTCTCCTCTGGAAAACAGCATCTCTTAGTGCAGCTACATGTTATAGTGACTAAGCCCTGTTCACCTCTGTGCTGGTTTGAAAGTAAACTGGCAGGAGAAACAAACCAAACACAAAAGAGATTATAAATCACACTTACAATTTAATAATAAATATTACAATAAATGAAATGATACAGAGAGAAATTGGTTTTAACCCACAAAACCCAGAAGTATAACCCGGCCTCCTGGGGCACAAACATGATGGTGTTTGTTACCCTCTGTGCTGAGCCCCATGTGGTTCCCCCTGAGTTCAAAGTATAAAGAAGTGAGAAACCTGTTGGTGGAGATGACGGTCGCAGTCTGATCAAGAGTGGTAGTGGCAGTCCTGTCAAGATTCTGGTCCTCCTCTGGATCTGACAAATGGTCCCCCTAGTCCCAAAACCCCCAAGATTATATCCCCTCAGATTCAGGTGGGACTGCCCAGTACCTCCCCCAGGGAAGGGAATTACACAATGGGTGATCTCACTCTGTGAGTCATGGGGTATTTGGAATCATTGATGGCCCATTAGCAGACATGACACCTCAGGCTGGGTGTGGAGGTGCTAATGACTTCCTGGAAGGGAGTTATCACAGCTCTTATCTCACAGGTAACTTTCACACTTAGGTCTCATCCTAAGGGGTTGGGTGTGCCCTGGGCAAGTGCTGTAAATGGTCCATTGTTAACAGTTCATGGGAAATTAATAGAGGGAATAGAATACATAGCTTTGGTCACATCCA
Source organism: Pithys albifrons albifrons (assembly GCF_047495875.1). NCBI lineage: Eukaryota > Metazoa > Chordata > Aves > Passeriformes > Thamnophilidae > Pithys > Pithys albifrons. The sequence goes on along the minus strand of NC_092497.1, from coordinate 77,673,195 downwards.
CACAGTGATAAACTGGTCCCACCAGCTGAACTAGGACAACCTCGGCATCAGTTTTTGTTGTCTGAGAATCCCATCCTCATTGCCAATTTTATGTTACATGTTCAGGAGGGTTCACACACACAAATTAAAAGATGCTAAACATAACTGAGGTAGCAAAGCAAATTTATCAGTAAGCAAAGCAAACGTATCCTGTTACTTGTGATAGAAAATCATACATACTGACCCTTGGAATCTTAACCAGCCACTGAGCAGGAGAAGGAGATGGAGCAAGGCATGGGGCAGGAAGGGTAGGTAGGCAGCACACCTTCAGGGCATCCACTGGATCAAAACCATGCACATCTGGTCCTCCTCACCCCCTCAAGCCAGGTCTACACCTTCTGACTCCTCTCTCTGGAATGGAAATTTGCCAGCTTGTGTGTGGCCATTGCACCAGCTGAGGCTGCAACAGTTTAAGATGCTGATTGAGGGCTAACACCGACTCTGTTCTTTATTGTTCCTTTGTTAAAAGCTAAGTTCTCAGCAGTTTGATGTTACACTAATGCTTTTTTCTCCAAGGTTGAGTTTTTGACAGTGAAATAATGCAGTATTTTCTCATAGCACATCTATGAACACAACCATGGACCAAATATGACAGAGCCTTAAAACACCACTCTGATCCCCAGTACAAAGTGAAAGCTTTTAAGCCACAACAGAAAAGTATTTGCAGAATTTTTTTTAAACTTTTCCAATCAAATTCTCTTTTTGTTAAAAGAAACTTGATGTCAGTATATATAACAGACTGGTTAACACTCTTGCACAATCTAAGTCATAAATTTATCATATGTGTTATTATAATCTTCTAGCATGCTATACTCAAAGTTGCATCTTATTTTTGCGATAAATGCATGTACACAGCACAGCAAAATCTCTGAGGAAAATGAAAAAGGAAGCAAGTTTCCCAAGTACAGTTTTCCAGATCTTCAACTGTTATCCCTCCTCTCTTCCCCTACTTTTGGGGGAGCAAGACTATGAGTTCTCCTGAGAATAATAATAATAATTAAAAAATAAAAAGAAAAAAAGGTAAATTGCATCAGAATGAGACCTTTGTTCCTCTTGAACAGAAGCACATCTCAACACAAATGAAGAGCAGCAGCTGCCTAAATAAGCATGCCCTTTGCCACCCTGAGGAAGTGAGGCATTGTCTCACTGTCATTATACCCTCACACAATGCCCAAGTGTCTCAAAAAGATTCTGCAAACAAACCCTGCAGATTGAAGGTAATACTAATAATATAAGCACAAACAGACAAGAAAGCAGCAGAGCTGACACTTCTGTTCCTAGTGCATGTCCTTCAGCAACCACACTGCATGGTAGTATCAATGACAATCTAATCAGATTTGACAAAATGTCAGCCAAAAAATTTCCAATCTGTCAAGGTGACTATTTGAAATACAAATTTGGATGCACTATTGCTAACAATGAACTTCCATTTTAGCATATATTGTGCCCTTAAGTCTTAGCTGACAAAAGTGTGAAGGCATAGGGATTAGCAGGGCATTTAAAAGTTAGCCATCCTGGATACGAAGACAAACCTTAACCAGTTTTTTCAGTGATATTCAATCCAGTACTTTACAAAATTTCACAGAAAACATTGCTGAAGGTTTGAAGAAAAAATATTAGAACAAGTTATGAATTGTGGGAGGTTTGAAACTACAGGTGTTCCTAATCTGTCTCGGTTCATGGTATTTGCTAGACTTTTTTAAATGATAAAGTACATGAAGAGCAACCTTTTTGTTAACCACTAGAAAAGATGTTATGGAAAATAAAGTTCTCCAACAATAAACCATTTCTTTTAAAAAATGATGTCTTATGAAAAAAATGTACAAGTGTAATCACTGAAGTGGCTGCTTTGAATGGAATAAAAAAAGGATCACAGGATAAGGTTGCAGCAATAGTGAAATTCATTCACTGCATCTCTCATGGGCAAGCTAGTGCAGCAAATAAACTGAAGGAAGAAGAGCAAAAAGTGCCACAACATGTCATCAATGTGATTAATTTTGTAAGAAGATGACCTTTTAATCTTAGAATCTTTACGGTACTTTGGAAACAGATGGGGAGTGATCATGCAAGTCTTGTGTATCACAGAGGTTCACTGGTTGTATCATGGCAAAGTGCTTAAAAAAGCTGTCAAACTCACATTTTTCTTTCATGGAAAGACAAGCAATTGTTTCAACTTTCTTGACCTTTTCTGTGTTAAAAAGGGCCTATCAGTACTATGCTAATATTTTGGAAAAAATGAAGTAATTTAATGTATCTCTTCAAGATAAAGACGATGTTTGTAACAATGAGAAAAACATTTTAAAAAGAAAGCTGTTGTATGTAGGGGGTATTTTGAAGACAGGGTTGAAAATGTTTCCATCATCATGCTATTTTGTTGCAAAAGCAGGTGTAAAGCTGTCACCCATCAATCTCTTGTATTTGTATGCTTGAACTGGGAGGTAACTTTCTAACCTGTTCAAAAACATCTTTCAAAGGAAGAGCTTTAGAGGGTTTTCCATCCGTTTGTTAACAACACAAAAATTCAAGACCTTTCAGTTACTTTTCAAGAACACCTGACTGACACCAGGGAAGATGGAAACTTACTACTGAGAACAGTAAAATATTTTATACCACTAATAAAAATATTTTAAAATTGTTTATGTAATCTATAGCTCACCTTTTGTCACTTTTATCATGTGTTTCATTAGCACAGAAGTACATGCATATAATTTACATACAGTACAGGTGCTTCCTTAAAACATTTTTTTGCATCTAGCTCTGGGTTCCTCAGCACAAGAAACCACAGATCTGCTGGAGCAAGTCCAGAAGAGGCCATAAAGATGATCAGAGGGCTGAAGCATCTCTCTTGTGAAGACAGACTGAGAAAGCTGGGGTTGTTCAGCCTGGAGAAGGCTCTGAGTGAGCCCTCCAGTATAAGAGGGCTTTTAAGAAGGAGGGAGTCATTTCATAGGGGCATGTAGTGACAGGATAAAGGAGAACAGTTTTAAAGTGAAAAGGTAACTTTAGATTAGGCATAAGGAAGAAAGGTGGTGAAGCATTGGCACAGGTTGCCCAGCAACACTGTGGATGCCCCTTCCCTGAAAGTGTTCAAGGTCAGATTGGACAGGGTGGGTTTGAGCAACCTGCTCTAGTGGAAGATGTTCCTGTCCCACGATCTTTAAAGGTCCCTTTCAACCATTCTGTAACCCTGAGATTCTACCTGACTGTGGTTTTGCCTGCAGCAAAAATAAAATATCCAGCATAAAAGTTCAGGCTTGACATTCAAAGAAAAAGAACCACCTAAGCCTCACCAGAAAAAGCATCTTAATTTTGTAGCACTGTTCAGATCAGAAATTACTTTTTTTTCTTTTTAAACTGACTCCTTTTCACTCTTTCCAACCTGTGCCAGACACCAAAGGAACTTATAATGCTTTTCATAAGGCTTGGAAACACAGGCACAATACAACAGAACAGGAATTCATGAACTGTCATCCAGTACTAGGATTAACCCACTTCTGTTCTGACGCAGTGAAGGTACAACAGTGAACTTGGAAGAACATACACTTACTCATAAAAAGCTTACTAGAAAGCTTAAGATATAGATTTATTATGCATTAGGAAGCTCATTAACTTAAAACCCAAACCACATAGTACAAAAGTTTTGTTGTCTGTGCTCAATATGGAACAATTTTCAAAATATATATTTTTAAAATTTGTTCAGTCAATACAATCCTTTTAAAAAATGTAATCACAAAAATGTAATGTATATCTGTCTGTACCCTCATTACATTTATAAATACATGATTTACACAGCAGCCCATCTGGAAAAAACTGAAACTCCTTACAAATATCTACATATATTGCATACATATAAAACATTAATAGGAATACTTCATTAAAGTTGGGTTTAATAGTCCATTTACAGTGCAGCAAAATACATATAAATCTGTGTATTCTTCATAAAACATCTCTAAAATTATTAGCACATTTGTTGCCATCCATAACTCCTTGAAAGTATCTTTTCGAAAGGAAACTTGATATGAATATATCCATGATACTCAGCAGGTAAGACAGTTAAATGAAGGCTAAATATCATTAATAACTGAACACTAAGTAGCAGTTAAGGCAGAGGTGAAAGGAATTAACAAGAAAGATTATTTAATTGGCAGATAAAGTGACAAAATGCAATAAATACACATACTTCTTGATGTAAACTACTCTGGCACCCACTCAGAAGTCAGGAGTGTCTGTATTTATGACACTGCTCATTTTAAAATTAAATCCTGGTTTTTATAAGTAAAGCATCAATGTGACCTGGCTCTCAGATACCATCTGAATTTGCTTTAACTGCTCAGAAATATTTTGGAATGTGGGTTTAAGACTTCCAAATGACCCTCGTTTATGGGTAATGCCTGTCATGTGTGATCAATACACACTCACAGAATTCCATTATCTCAGTTTTATCACTGCTTTCTGGTAACTACTGGACTTCTTGTTAGTAAATAATATTAGAGAATGTTAATATAACAATTATTTCAGACACCAAAACTATCTAGAGATCAGTGTCCCCCATATCATGAAGACTACATGTGGCATAGATGCAGACATAAGGCATAAGAAATGCAAACCAAACTTTAATAGTGATGGCAGGAACTATTCTGGCCCAAACCTGTTTATTTTGCATTATGATGTAACTTTAGGAAGTGAACATTCAAACTTTAAAAAAAAATATCTCTGTATATCCAGGTTTCTACCTAGTATCACAATTCGATGCAGCATTTGAAGTCCAATATTGGGTAAAATCACATCAAGTTGTGACCTGCTGTACTAAAAATCCTCTCCTGCAAGTATGACATCAACCTCAAGTTATCATATAGCATGTGGCCTTCCCTTGTACACAGCTGCCTTCCCCTCAGAGCCCAGATACTCTGTACCTCCCACCAAGCTCCCAGAGCTGCAATTCCGCACGTGAATTGTTCCATGGTCCCCTCAGAAGGCAGCCTTCATACAGTGCTATCTTGTAGCAATGGTTCAAAGTCCTCTTCATTGCTTTGGTCTAGGTTGTTACTCAGACTATTGCTGATGCTATTGCTGTGTTTTTTGGTACTGCTAGCTTTGCTGTTCTCAGGAATAAATAAGGCGACTAGAAAAGCCAGAAGCACAATGCACGCTCCAACCAGGAAGGGTGGACCAGGAACAATCACTCTCTGTGGCAAAACAAGCATATTAAAGAATTCATAAAGTTTCAGACATTGAGTTCTGCATTATGAATTACAGCACTAAGACAGGAAATCATAGGCAGTGTATTCATGGTGACTTTAAAGTTTTCACAAACAGGTTCATATGTGAACTGTAACATCAATTTTCTGCATCTCCAATCCCCATGAATTCCTCACCCGATCTGCACATTGATCTAAAACCCAGAAACACACAAAACTATCAACTGACAACAGGATTGTCTAGCAGATGAAACAAGATACTGGATGATGCTTTGTTGTAATTTCTTCTTGCTTTATGCAACATGCCTATAAAATCAGAACGGCTCCTCTGAAGATTAGTAGAATAAGGTTTCAATATCCAGAAGTACAAAGTCTCAATAAATCTTTAACTTAACTTCAATTTTCCAAGACTTACATACTTTAGAATCAAGTTATCCAAATAAACAAGCATCTCCAAAAACTGGGCAGTTTAAAAATTTAAACCACAACTTACCAACATTTCATAACCACAATTAAAAACAAATGCCAGAAAGCATTTATAACACACTTTTTAAATCAGTTAAGGTTATAACAAACTTTTTAAATAACATACTTTTTAAATCAGTTAAGTTATAACATACTTTTTAAATCAGTTAAGTTTGATCACAAATTTCTACAAAAGAAAGTATCAGCAATCCAGTTGGGGGTTTTTTATCTTAAAAAACTTTTCTGTATTTGTATCAATTAAATAGAAATCAGAGGATGAAACTTGCCAACTCAGTGTATTTTTACTGTACTAAATGAAACTAAGAAGTTATTTTAATGTGAAGGAGGAAAATAGCTTAAGTTAAGCATACAGTAACAGGATATTTCCCTTCCTTTAACTCTGATTACAGAGACCTACATTTTCAGCTGACAGTCTCTACATGTAAACAATATAACCATATCAACAGAGTTAATAGTAACGGTATTAACTTACATCTTCAAGAGGGGTGCTATGCACAGAAGTACTTAAAGATGAACTTTGAGAAATTAATACCCTCATCTGGAACAGCTGATTTATCTGCATAGATTTTGAATATTATGCTACTGTGGAGTAAGAATCTTTGAAAAGTAGTTCTTGCTCATTGCATTGGCAAGTGTTGTTATTACTCTCCAAACACAGCCTATGACTGCACTGTTTGCTGTAAGGGCTTCCTGTGGATAATTATAATGATGCAAAGCTCACTTAAACTTTACTTCTAGTAAACTTACATCAAAAGAAATTACTTGCTTCTGTTACAATACTGAAACCAATGCTGCTATTACTGAAAATCTAAACATTTACTGTCACATTTAAATTATGAGCTATCTTAATGGTTTAATAAATCTGAGAAGTGAGTAATAGTTTGATAATAAGATAACAAGATTTTACATCAACCAAAAAAGACAGATTTCTACCCTTACGAGTTCTGTATCACAAACCACATACCAAATTTTGAATTTACCTCATTACTAGGAACTTGCATTGCTTTTTTTCCAGAAGTATGATCAGCTAGTAAATCATTGAGTTCCACATGGAAGAGAAAGAAAATAAAGCCATACAGTGCTGGTCCCAGGCCATTGCACAGCCCTCTTATTCCAGTTATTATTCCTTGGAGAACGCCTAATGAAGAAAAAAGAAAAAAGTGTAGAATTTTATATTTTTTTAATCAAGAAGAAATGTTCAGAACCAAGAGCTCTAAATGTATTCTAATGACTGTTCCAATAGCTCATTCCATAATTATTTCTACATTCTAAGATTCAAAGAAATACATTGAAGACAACTCTGTTGGACTAAAATAATCCTTTGCATGACCATAGTTCTGTCACTACACTTGCAGACTACTGGAAGCATTATGAATTTTGAATTTGAGAGATGAAATTTATGTGCAGGTTTAATTTTACAGTAGAGTTCTTCCACTCTCACCCAAAGCCTACAATGATGATAGCCAGAGCTTAAATGTGGTACCCATTCAATTTATTTTCAAGTGAAATTTGGAGTAATGTATCTACGTATTAAGGACCACAATGCGAAAAATATGCAAAAACTGTGACCAGGATTTATCTGAGTATCAAGTAACTTATTCGGGGCAGCAAATTCAAGTGTACAGCAGTAAAAGCATGTTGACTTGCTGCAGTCTTACACTGGATTCTTTTTAAAGCTTGACTAATCAAAGTGCTATAGGTATATTTCTGTTCCAACTTCATTAAGTGTTTTTGACAACAGTGCAAAAAGTTTTTTGATGGTCTTACATATTAAGATACTACAAACCACTATTTTTACAATATTAATAGTTTATGTATTGCTGCCTTCTTAAGGCAGTAACATGTAAAATGGAAGGAAAGAAAACATGCCAAAAAGGTAGCTGTCCAAGTTCTTACTTCATAGGTTGACATGTAAGTTTAAAATCTTTGTGCCACTAGGGGGCAAAACTTCACTCTTGAAACCATTGAAAGCCTGAGCTATTAATACCAGTTTCCTCTATGAAAAAAGAAAGTTCAATAGCTTGTGTCAGCTTAACTGAGCTTTCATTTCCTGATATAAACCAAAAACAAGTATTTAAAATTCTTTTAAATGTCTCTCTTAGGAAAAAAAAATGGGGGAGAGGGGAATAATTAAAAAAATCCATGTAAGATACTGTCTTTTGCACCTTTCAAACTCAACAGAAATCTGCTTCCTGGAACAGCACCTCCTTTGTACCTCTCATAATTAACTGCCCTTATCTAACTTCACATTATACAATGTTAAAGCAAGACTAATATTTACAGCATATATGTACTGGATTTTTTTTTAAGAAAACACTAAATTCAGTTATTATACACAAGTGTTTTACTTTGTGACGACTCATTCCATTTTAAGTGAGGAGTTACTTCTGACTGTACTTTCCTCTTCATATCAAAACCAACACAATTTTTCTCTTCTTGGAACTAGTTACTTTGCCTTCCTTTTCTATTCCCTGAAAATCTGAAGTATTATATTAAATAGGGCCATCTTTTCCAGATAAAGCTTCTTGCATACATTGGTTTTAATCTGATAAAATGTACTTTTAGTTTCTATTAAAAAGGCAGTAGTTACATGAATCATCACTGACTCCTTCCTTAGAAAATACTACTTTTAATAAAAAAGGAAGAAAAAAAAGAGCAAAGGTTTTGTTGCCTTTGTAGTACTTTTACAAGAAGCTAGAAAAGTAGCTGATCAGACAGAAACTATGCACTTTGCAATGCAAAATTCCTCTCTACATAGCTTGGCAGACTTCCACAACTACTACCAAGTAAAAGTATTACTCACCAAGATAACCGAAAGTACGCTTAGATAACTCTTCTGCTTTCTAAACAGAAAAAGCAGCATAATGCCTAAAGAGGAATTCATACAAGACTCACCTTGTTGATCTGCCTCTGCATTTCGTGAAACCAGAGCACTGATTGCTGGAAATGTAATGCTTGACATAGCTGCTATAGCTCCTGCTGCCCACATCATCCTGTGTTGAGTATATAATTTGAATTACAAATGAGACGGCCCTTGTAATTTGTCCCCGCACTCAAAGAAGGACCATAAAGTTACCCTATTTAATTCCCTTTCAAAATACTCTTATTAAAATACCTAAAGGATGGAAATTTTCTGGTTAGAGCCTTCTTCCTGATCCCCCTTTCACAAATTATCCTAAACCTGTTGGAACAGAAGCATGCTTGATTTGTTTCTACAGTAGCTATTACAGCAGAGAAAAAGCAGAGAGTGGGAGTCAAGTGAACTTCCCCTCTCCAAACACTCTACAAAGCAACAATTTCCCAAGGTGTCCCAGAGAGGCAGTTCTCTAGGTTGTATAACTCACTAGGAGATGCTCTGATAAAGAACCAGCATTCATCACTGTCAGAAGGACAAACTTAGTAAAGAAGAAGTTGTTGTAGTTTATGGTTCTTATCGACTTTAATTAGAGGCAGTTTTTCCTACAAAAGAAACTCTAGATAGTTTCCAAGACCAAATACAATTATAGTAACAGAGCATGTTGGAAAAACAGAAAAAAGTATAGGCCCAGTACCTAACTGGTAGAATGGACCTAGTGGAATTACGAGTGAGAACATGCTGCTACTTATTAGCTTGTGCATGTAAGAAGAAGTTTTAACTACGTTCTCAGACAAAACACTCAGTGAATCAAAATAGTGGCAAAGACTCAGTTTTCAAAAGGGCTGTTAGTCTGCAACTTACACTATATGGATGGAAAATTCTATCACTCCTGCATGTGCAAAATGCAGATCAAATTTTGGTAGTGTAATGAAAATGAGAATTATTAACTCACAGAACTTTTACATACTCATAATGACAGAATCAAACAGTAGAATTTCTTGGGAAAAGACTTTCAGTCCCTTTACAGGTATGTATGCATGAAAATGTGAGCTTACCAAGACTGAGATCCAAAACCATACCAAGCCAGCTGAAGGATTTGAAAGCCAAGGCCAAGGAGAACTGTGTTTTTGCTCCCTATAGACCTCATCAAGATACTGAGAAACACAGTCTGCAAGAGAAATCCATTTACCAAAAAGTTGTTTTAAAAAGCCAGTTTGCTAAAGCCATTTCTCCTACACAAACTAATTCAGACGACCTTTCAACTGATAAGGAAACACATACTATTATTTGTCCTCTTATTTCCCTTGTGTTGAGTCAAAAAGAGAGATGAGTCATCTCAGTAGCTGATGTACAGATATTCTTAACTACTTCAGGACATTGAGAAGCATGTGTATTGCCTTCTCTATGGACATTAGATCTCAGTGTCTATTTCTTCTGCAAACAGGCTTTCATTTCCACCTCTACAGTCCTGTTTCATTACAGAGTAGAAAGTTCCACAACATAAAAGCTGGTACTAAGTTAAGATAGTACAGGCTAGACATGAGTTAAATTTACCAGTATCTACAAACAGCAGAGAAAAAAAACACTGTTAGATCAGAAAAAAAAAGTGAACTCTAAGTTAGGTGCATTGTTGTGCAAATTTACATTTAAAACTGGCAAATAAATCCTGCTACTTTTTCAACTTCATCATATGCAGCACTGAAATTGGGCCAGGGCCAAGGCCAGTTCCTAGGCACCATTAAATACCTTTTCTGCTGACTCTCTACACCACTGGTATGACCTTTTCATTTACACATGTAAGCTAATCCTAACAGAAGAACAGTGTTTCTCATCTGTTAGAAGTGTTACTTCTGAGCGGGAAGGAGGTCCCAATTCAGACACAGTAGCAATACACTCATGGCAAGAAGCAGACTGCTCCTAGTAAAGCAAGTCCGTATGGACAACTTGATTCAGTTAAGAGGACACTGTTTTCTTTAACGTGAGAAACTTAGCAATGCATCAGTAAAAAGACAAAGAAAAGAAACCAGAAAGACTGCAGAGCAAAGCACACTTCCTTTCTTGTCTTGTCTCTCTTCCTAGCTTTCTTCTCATTCTTAGACAAAGCAGGTTTGAATGCTAAATAGCAAAACTGTAGTACTTCTATCTACGTGTGTTCATGCCAATCCAAATCAGTATTTATGAAGCAAAGTTTATTGAAATAAACTGCACTCTTCAAAGAAGAGTCCAAAAATCAATAGTTTCCTCATTTTAACACTAAAAATTATAAACCAGAAGAGATTTTTAGCAAAAACATTGGTTGGCATAAAGTATGACTGGCAAATGTCAGTGCACATAACAGCACCATAACAGACCACAAAGCAAGGAGTAAAATAATTACTTGACTTGACACTGAAGGCCACAACAGATTCCAGTAAAACTGATAAATACCGATGAATGTGTTGTTTACATCAAACAGTACTATCCTCACTCTGCTGAAGATAGCAGCAAGGTTACAACATACGGTATATGCCATTCCTCTTCATGTTATCATAACAGGAACACATACTGTATCCACAAAGATACCAAAGATCACATCATAAGAACTCTGATTTCCAAAAGACATAAAGGACCTGTTCAAAAACCAGCTCACTGTTGCCAGTTAAGAGGCATGACAGCAACATACCAAGTCCTCACAGCTGCTCAGCCTCCAAGCTGAGCTTAAGTAACTCTGGACAGAACAGGTCAATACTGGTACTGTTTATATGCAAATTTGATAACTTGAACTAATTGAACAGGTGCAAGTAGCACGACTGTTACTTAAAATAAAAATAAATTCCCTTTCAGAAAGCCTTGCATTAAGCAACCAATTTTCTGAATCATTTTAATAATTTTAAGTCAGATTTCCACTGAATCTACTGATGCAAGGTTAGCACATTTTAGTTTTGTCTTCTGACACCAAGATCCAGTATTTCTAAGGAAAGCTGATACAGAAAAAGAAATTTACACAGACTATATACTGAGTATAACCTTCAGTGAATGCAAGATACACGGGCATATTTGAACATGTAAGAAGTTTACAGACAAGCTTAATAGTCAGAAGTCTCTACACTGTTTGTACTGTTGAATAAAGCCCCGTAATGAATAAAGCTTACCTGAGCTATTATGGACATAATGCCTACCACAGCTATAAATGCCGCAATGGTAGTTGATCCAAAACCTATAATCTGTAGAGAACCAGAAAATGCATAAAACAAATGTCAGACACAATCCAGGACAATCACTAGCAGAGAGATATCTTCTTTAAAGAAACCACTGATCCCTGCTTATGCTCTAAATCCATACAGAAGTGTCCACTTTGAAGAATAATCCTTGACTGCTTGCCAAGAAGACCACAGGAGAAAAAAAACTGCCGTAAAAAAAAAGAGACAGAGGAAGTCATGTATCTGGAAACTGGAGCTCTCTATCCCTCCCATAAACACAACAGCTCTTCAAGCAGCAAGATCCCACCTCAAGACCCAGAAACTGCTGCAGTGAATGGGAACAGAGGTCTGCTTAAGGTTAACACATGTTAAAGCTATTGTAGGGTTTATTATCATAAGTCAAGTGCTATTCAGCTCTTCCCTTAGCAAAGTACCCTGCTTATACTTTTAAAGATCTATTTTGCCAGAAAGCAGATTTCTGAACAAAGTCTTCAACAAGACACAGGTCTTACAGAATACTTATTTAAACATCCTTAGTAAGATGTGAAGACACCAACACTTACCTGTCTCAAATACAGAAAGAAACTAGAATACTGGCCAGCCTCAGGCAGATAGGAGAGAAACACTGTAACGCAGATCAGGAGAACTGCAGAATCTTTTCTAACCTTCTTCAGAGACTGTAAAACAAAGTAACAAAGAAAGAATTGGGACATTTATACAAAGTCTAATGAAAGCAAGGAGAAAATAGAAAGAAGATTTACTTTTTTGAAATCCATTTTTACCCATGCCTTTATCCATCCATTTTACTGTATCAAAAAACATCACACATGGAAATGTTAAGCTGAATCTTAAGTTAAAAACAATCTCATTATATAAGGTTTGTGGTATCTGATTCTTTTGCAAAGCTTCCACTAGATTTTTGAAGCTACTGTTCAGTGCCAAATTATAATTATTCCCTAAAACCAGCATCATATAATATTTAGGGAAATGCATAACATCACATAATTGATCTCCATAATAATCTGTTTTGAAAGATGTTAGCAAATAACATAGCTTCTTTACAACTGTTTTTTTTCAAAATATTAGAGTGTTTTTCCTTGTACAGTTGTTATTCACCCATATTACCTACTTGAGGAGCAAACAAATTGTGAAAAAGAAATACTGTAACTACAGTCTTTCAAGCATGCCATTCATCTCTTAATATTCACAACCAGTTCCTAGTAGCGTGGATCTCATGAAGAACAGTCAGCCTATCCTCCCTTAAAATACTAAAGTGTAACACAAACGCAAATTGAGTAAGTGAACAAGTTACTACAAAAAGTGCACAACATGTCTTAGCCTTTTCTATATGTGCCTGTAGAAAAATCAGGCTTTATAAATTCATTCTGTATTAGAAAGAAATCACATTTAACCAAAAGTAGAGCTCAAGAGTGGTGAGAGATATTGACAAACACACAAACAAAGTGAAAAAGGAAAATTTTAAAATATGGACTTTTGTGGTTTAAGAATTCAGCATTTCTCTTACAATAAAATAGAGTACGTAAGTTAGAAAAGTAAAGCATTTTTCACATCAAACATTGTTTTCAAATCAACAATTATTTAATCCACAAAATTTGGCTTGAATTTGGTTTTAAGATGTATCTAGATCTTTCTGCGCAAGAGCAGAGAACCGAGATTATGGTATGCTGAGTAGTCAAGTTACCAATAAGATTAAAGATTTCTCAAGATTACAAAATGCAATTAATAATTTTTATTTATTAATCATCAAATATTTAATAATTACTTATTGAAGCGCATCTTACTGCAAAAGGATCTGCCTGTTCCCATGATATAGAAGATCCCCAAGAAGCAGGTCTCATTTTCTCTGGCAGAGATTCTGGTACAGCTAGCAGGATGAAGCAGATGTCCACAACAGCCACCAAGGTGGCCATTAGTACCACAAGGCTATCCCCGTAGCTGGCAGACAGGTATGCTCCAATAGCAGGGCTAGTTACCAAACTTGCAGCAAAGGTGGCAGATACCTATGCACAGGAACAGTTCACGAACTCATCAGCACAAGAAGTTGACAAACTCATAAGCACCACCACCCCTCCCCAGAAGTATGGTTTTAAAAAACACACCAGTAAAAATTCAAGTTAAAAAACCCAAACAAACCACAAAATGAAAAAGATAACACATCATCACTTACTACCATAAATAAGGGTCCAAATATAGTCTCCCCAACCTGCTCAACAGCACACCATACCAGACAGCATTTGCAGTCAAAGAGTGGGTTTGACTCAAAGGAAAATGTCTTTACTTTGAAATAGACTAAAATCACACTCTGGGTAATACACAGAATAATATGTAATGCCCTTGTTAACAGTGTGCATTTTAAATAGCACGGCAAGGTGGAAGTCATTAGCTATGACAACAGCTTGACAGCAACTTTAACAAGAACATTTGCATCATACTATGCTGTAGTATGCAGCTACTAAGAGATTATGCATTATATTCACATACAGCAGAATATGATGAAAAATCAATTATAAAAATAATCAGAAATAAGTTAAAAGGCAGCTCAGCAGGGTGTTTCGTTGTGGTGTTGTTTTTTCTAATTACTGCTCTTCTACAGTCCCCAAAATAAAATCGTAATTATTTTAGTGAATAACTAAGAACAGAAGATATACTTATGGTCCTCTTTATATGCAGAAGGAATAAAGTGGGAATTCCAGAACTTTCAAATCTGTTTTGTGCTCTTCTACAACAATACACACAAGTTCAAGAGAACTAAATCCTTTATAACCACTAAATCAACATTTGAGTAATCATACATCCATAAGGCTAAAAATAAAGGGAATCCTTAACAGCTCAAAGTAGCACACAATCAGCCAAAAATCAACTTAATAAATATTTGTATAGTGAAAACAGATGCACAGATGACAAACAGATGAAAGATGTTCAAAGGCTATGGGTGTCGACCAAGAGGCCTCCAAAACTTAAACCAATATAGATACCAGGAAAACAAACTAAGCAGGAATTATATTACTACTGAAAGGACAAGTTTCTACTAACTGAACTATTTTCCTCATCTTTTGCTTATTAAGAGCGGTCATGACTAAGTTACTAAAATTACTGCATTATGCATTTTTATCCTTCCTAGCTCTTTCACCTACAGAAGACAACATTCTGCTTTAAAAAAAAGTCACATGCACTAAAAGTACAATTTATGGGTGATAAAGGTATTGCTACACACAGTATTAAATAACTTGCACTGCCTTTAACAACGCTGCATGTTTTGCTAATGAAACTTAAGACATACTTTGTTACATGTGTCCTCTGTGCAGGTAAAGTTGTCCAATTTTTATTCTGTTGCTATGAGCACACAGCACTCTGTTCATTGCCTGAACCCCATCACAGTGTCTCGAGGCATGGTTCATTCCATTATTAACCTCTTTACATTAATCAGAAAATAATTTGTGCATCAAATTTGTGCATCATAAACTGACCTTCTTTCTCAAAATTTAGATTATCTTACCAGTCCATAGGCTGTAGTCCTTTCATGTTCTTGTGTTACATCAGCTACATAGGCAAATATTACAGAAAAGGTAACAGAAAAGATTCCAGATACTGAAATCATAGCGAAGTACCACCTAATAATTTAAAAGCAACAATTAGAAAGTGTGAGCTAAGATCTCTTGCTTTTTATCTTACTAATAAGCAGGTTTGTATTTAAGCTTAAGAGAAGTGCTCTCGAGAAGTAAAACAAAGCTTTACTGGAGATGCAAGATTGGGCAGTCTCACTTAAATACTGGAAAATAGCATCTTAATTTTTTATGTTCTCCTGTTTACTTTACATGAGCCGAAAAGAAGAAGTAGTCCCTTCTTCGGTACCTATAGATTTTGACGCTCTCAAGTTTAAGTTAAGAAAAACAATCTATCCTAGAACTAATTTCCTCAGCCAGTTATGGAATAGACCTTCATATATAATGCTGTGGAAGCTGAACTCTGAATGCGTTCCTTGTGCACAAAGTTCTTTTATAATCTCGCAAATTTCACAATTAATGTAAATTAAACTGCAGTCTTAACTGAGGGGTGTTGACTTGGTTTCAAAGTCCTAATCAAAGAGTTAAAAGATATCATTTGCAGCAATTACACTCTTCTCTGGCAAATAAGTGCCAAGGTTCATTTAGCTTTAAAGACATTTATTATTGTGAGTCATCAAGGGAAAAAAACTAGGAACTGAGCTTAAAATTGAGTTAGACAGGACTACCAGATGCTTTCAAGTACTGTTTTACTTGTGTGAATACAGTTATTAAATCCCATTTCATTGTCTCTACTTTTAAGATACACAGTTTTAACATCTCTTATATAGAAAGGTTCCAGAATAATGTAGTCACACCTTGAAAGTACAGCTGCTTTCTTCTTGTCTTCCTGTCCCTCTCCCATTCCCCCAAACTAGTGCTCTGATTGAATATGTGCTCCATTGATAAACTTGCTACTGCAGTCTGCCACTTACCATGGACTTATTCGCATTAATGGAATTGGGACACAGGTGAAGAAAACTGTAAGAAGAAGAAAAGATTTCCTTCCCCAAGCATCTGAGAGAGCACCTATTAGTGGAGCACTGAGAAAGGACAAAAAACCCTGTGACAGAAGAAAAACAATTAATATGTCTACATATACATTTCCAAGGCTCACTTTAACCACTATATAAGAAAGAACTAAAATTTAAAATAGATTTTAAACTAAATACAAAGTTGTAGATAACTGAAAATGTATATAATTTTTTCTACAGTCTAGTTTTCTGTGATTCTGATATTTTATGTTTTGAGTCTATGAAACTTGAGCAAATTTTTAAAAAAGAGATAGCATATGTTTTTTCAAGATTAGTTTTACTTAATGTAGAAGCATCACAGACTGAAAAAGCATCTTTAAAATCACCAAAATACAGTCTAGTTACACAAAGGACACTTTCTTAGCCCCTACTGAGAGACTTCATGCTAGATTTCAAACCCAAGTTCCCCTCTATTTGGAGGGTCTTTTGCACTGTCCTAAGAGAGGGTTTTGAGTAACATTAAGTGTTCTCTGAAACAAATTTAACAGCACACTTGATGTTTTATCGTACATACCCATCATGTACAGTACATCTGTAGGCTGCAAGAACTATGAGGACCATTTGAGCAAGTTTGACAGCTTGAGATCATGGGACACTGTAATATTGCAGCAGCAAAGGTCAGACTTACACATATAGGATCCCTGATGAAGGATCAAATACTAGATTTTTCAGCATTTCATGAAGACCTGGAATCTAGGCCTCAAATTTGTTCTCTGTTACACAGAATTAAAATAAGTAAAGGATTTAATAGGAGTGTAAACTGCAGAACTTTAGCTTGGAAGAATATTTTCCTCCTAATTAATATAGTCTTCACTCATCAATCCAACTCTGCTGTAAGTACGAACATTAGTAAATGCAGGGTTCTGTACACTGGAAGTCTACAACAGCTAACTTTAGCTTACCTCTGTTATGCAAACATAGTTACTTTCAAGTTTAACATATATGTACAGGATACTGCACTAAATCCCTGTTCTGCCAAATCCTTATGAACAACCCTGATTTCAGTGTTTCCAGTGGGTGAATTGAAAGTAAAAGCTGTAAAGCCACACCACTAGATCTTTGGAATGTTAAATGTTTTACTCAGTTGAAATTAATGTTTCTGCTCCTTAGAATCAGATTTTACTACCATACAAGCTAACATGTTCTGCTGTCACTGAAAACACTTCTGATGTTCCACAAACAGAATTTTAAAGGAAAAATTAGACACTGAAGTATAAGCTCACTCTAGTCTATGATCCTCTGTTTATTACACCTGTTAGAGCAATACAAACACTTAGACCATGACATTAATGCACTTTTATACAGATATGCTCTCCAAAAAAACTATAGGGAATCCTCCATTTACTACTTGCAAGTGATACACAGAGTTACACTGCGCTGCAAGCGAAAAGATCTGAAATTAAAAAAAAGAAGAATATGAACCCTGTTTTCTTCTAAGAAGCCAATGAGAAAGTAACTTCCTCTTTTAGTCTGATATACACCAGCATCTCAAGGGCATTGTGTTCTGCCAATCCACCACAAAAGACAGCAAGTCAATTCTAAAGCTGTCATGTTCTCACCACTAAAAGCAGTACTTTAGATTTGTTACAGGATACAAAGGTAAATATTTTTGGGTGCTATAAATTAACTTACTCATAAGTTACAGTAAGGGCTTTGCAGCTTCTCAGTATGACAGTTAGTAAAAATGAAACTAGGAAGTTCCAGTTATGCTAGAAAAAATTTGCAACCTTTTTTGATTGTGGCAACAATCAAGCACGACCACTGTGTGAGTGCAGTACTGTGAGTAAGCTGTAACCTAACTTGAATAGCTTGACCATCACAGAATTTTCAAAAGATGATTAAAAGAAGAAACAGGAAAAAAAAAAAGATGAAATTTAGCTTTCATGGAACATCTAAGACAAAACTATGGTGTTTCAGTGCTTCATTTTCTGTCTCAGTGGCATCATTATGGTTGTGTTAATCTGCTAGTGATATAAGTCATCTAACATTAGGAAGCAAATATTAAAAACCTAGCTCTTCTCAGAAAGATCCCCATAAAATTACAATAGCTACAAGTGATACCTATTCAAATGAGAGGAATTTAAACTTCTGAGAAACATTCCATTTGTTTCAAGATTCCATTTGTTTCACTTAGCAATGAAACTTGAACTGAGCCCAAGAAACAACAACTACAATGAAAAAATGGTTTAAGAATTAACATATTTTCAGTGTTTTGTATGTTCTTATGGAGAATGCAAGTGAGACAAGTTAAAACAAAAGAACATGCAGAATATTTCGGTCAAAGATTCTAAAAAGATCTTACCTTAACACCTTGAATAAGACCATTCATCAAAAATGTATGATGGGGAAATGTCTCATGTAAGACCTGACAGGAAAAAAAAATTATTTGAATCAGGAGAGACAGGAGAAAGGTGATTCCAAGTTTAAATTTGATTTGTAGAACTGGATAGCTCTATGTGAACTTTTACCTTATCTGAAAATAAAAACTGAAAAAAAATGCCAGAAAAATTGTTATACCTTCTATTTGTCTTCATAAGAAATTGTTAAAATAAAGAAAGAGGATCAGTGTAACAAAAAAGCATTTCCATGCAGTAAAAATTACAAAACTTTTGATATAGCTAATTCCTTCAAAAGGTTGAATAAAACATAGTCAATAATAATATATGGGAGGGAAAATGAGATCAGGTAACTTGCACTGACCAGGTAAAAACAGCTCCATATACACAACTGAACAAAAAGCAACTATTCAATAGCCATACAGTTAGAAAGACTAGTGATGAACAAGTAGATACTTATAAATACTAGCAAGAGTTCTAGGTGTTTAAATCCAGCTATGAATTCATTTAAGGTGCTTTACCAGCAGTCTTAATTCAAGGGCAAGAATGTTAATCTACACTAAACAGATTTACCATAAATATGCAGGAGAGTTAAGGGGCCTCAGAGGTGCTAGCATGTTGACTAAAAAAAGTTATTGCAATGATCAAAACAAGCATGCACACAAAATTCATTTGCTCATTATTTACAAAGAAGCACCACCAACTACAAAAATTACATGTATGCATACCAAGAACCATTGGCCTGAAAAAAACAAAATACTGTGGTGTCACTGAAAAGTATCAGTATCAGTTTTCAAGGATGACTGAGATACTCAAATCATACATTGAAAAAAAGTGGTGGTTCTCATATTAACTACTGGTTAGATAATTCTTCTCATTTATACCCCCTTTCCCTTCTGGTGTCATCTTTGGTAAGATAATTAGAATAATTTTTCACCTGTTAGATCCTTGATCTCATTATACAAATGCAAAAAAAAAAAAGAAGTCAGTCTTCAAATTAGAGATCTAAAAGCAGATGTTTTCTAAGTTTAAAAAAAAAAAGTGCAGGAAACTCACAGTCAAATCTAATGATCTTTCTGTGAAGTGTTTTCCAGTATTTTTTCCTGGGAGGTAACCACTGCTGCTATTAGTTCAAGTTTTTCAGACTAATTTCTGCTACTTTATAGATGAGACAAATGCAAGTTGACAAATGGGTAGAGAGAAATGTTTCACTCCAGTTCTATCAACAGACACATATTGAAAAAAAATCTATTGAAGACAGAACATGTCAGTAAGTAATTAATATTGCTTATGGTGATTTACTAACACTGGTTTATAAGTACATAAATAAAAGTTATGAGCATAAGCTTTGGGCAGTCTATGACCAAAGAGCCTCTGTGTGCTACATAAACACTTCAAATCTTTTCTTCTCCAAGTATAGTGCCATGTAACAAACAGTACAGCTTTGCTGACAGATGTCAAAAGTGAAAAGCTATTTAAAAATTACATTTAAAGGAACTTGAAACAATCTCAGCTATCATAGAATACATGCATTTACATAATAGACAACATTTTAATCAGATTGAATGATGACAATGACCGAGAGAATCATGGCAAAACCACAACAAATTTGAGTGACCATGAGCTTTGATCAATGGCCCAGACATTTCCATTTCTGTCTCTCCTGTAGACAAACCTGTTTGAGCATAAGTGGACACCTGACACTGTTCCAAGGCTGAATTAAGCTCATGAGAAATCTCTATATGCACTAATCTATATATATCTTCAAGTACTGCTGGCTGATAAGCAGGCCAAGGTAAGATAGAAGGGTGCAAAGTACCAAACCAAATGTGAAATTATTTAAACCAAAGAGCAACCTTTCAGTGCATGCAAAGCTGATTACAAATGAAGATGCACCTGCAAATGCAGAACAATTTGAAAGGGAGTACACTACTGGGAAACTACTGAGGAACACATCTAACACATAGTTTTATTGAAGGGGTGTTTTTCTGCAGACTGTGTATGAATTACTATTTGGATATTTATCCCTTTAAATGAGAAGTGTCAAGCAAGGTGAAATTGAGCACTTTGGTAAAGAAAAAAGTAAAGGAAAAAAACCAAAAAAGATCACCCAGTAAGCTTCCCTATACTTTGACACTTGCAAGACAGCATGACAGGATGGTCATTTAATGACAGAGTTGTTTTATGTTAAATGTTTATATGGACTTTCTTATTATCAAGCTATGTTTAAAAGTTCAGAATTTTTAGGAAGGTGAGACAAACACATTTTAAGAATTATGTAGATTATTTTGTTTGAAGTCTGGGGAAGAAAAATAGTTAACTCTTTCAATCCCACAAACCTTTGGCTGCCAGGTATTCAAAGTACCCTCAGACATTAACTGATGAAAACAGACTTTTGATGGCTTCTCCCTGGCAGGCCTAATTTCCATGGATGAGATCCATGTCTTCAGATGAAACAGTTCATATCCTGTTACCAAACACTCAATTATCTGTATATCTGGGAAACAACCTTATTCCAAGACAGATTAAATACTTACGAAAGCCATTCCTTGCATGAACGTCTTTACATTTTACTTTAAGATACATGAGGGCAGCACAGCCAGACCACAATAGTGCATATAGTTAACGATGAGTTGCATAGTTTATTCAATTGTCACAACTGGAAGATGCATTGAACCATGAAGTCTGAAAACTAGAATTTCCAGAGATACTTTCATCAACAAACTTAACTGATGTTACTCTAAAAGGCAAATGAAAGTTACATAGTACAGCATATTGATATTTTATTTTTCATTACCTTTTAGTCTTTCAGCAGTCCAGATCTCAGCTGTAGTACACTAACTACTGCACAGTGTTGAATGTTAAGACTTCTGGGATACAGGTAATGAGATAAGCAGGAAATATAAAACAAAATAAACCCCAAATCCCTAGTAATTAGCAAATTAACATTTGTCATTACTGCCAAGATAACAGTTGATGAATGAATGCTACTTACTGTTAGCATTGGAGTCGTCAAGAGCCCCCAGGCAAAGAATTCTAGAAATATGACCACCACTGCATGGTACACACTTGGCCGGCCAACACCTTGTTGCTAAAAAAGAAAAACACATGCAGTGGTTACACACATCCAGTTCATTACATGTACAAACATCTCTTAGGAACATGTTTTGGGCATAACCAATTTTCAGGATGACCTACTAACCGTGCCTTTGGAAACAAAAATAAGCCAAACACAAGAGAAGAAAAGCCACTATAAAATAAATAAATATCTCCAGGGAACTTGAAAAAATTTGTTCCTTCAAATTCTTGCTAATTGAAAAGAATTATTTGCCCTTTTCCTGACATTGACCTGTACTGCTCTCACCTCCAGCATCCCTTTAAGGCTTCCTTCCCCTAAAGCATTATTCACAACATTTCCATAGCATAGAGAGTATATCTCTACCTGCAACTCCACAAGTGCCAACAAAAAAGATCCACTTCATGAAGATCACGGCACTGTTTCAACAAAACTATGACTATGTATATAATCAGAAGAGCAACAATTTTTGTGCCTGAAAATGCCAAAGCATAAGAAAATAAGGGGCTGCTTAAGACAGAGACTGAGGAGCTATTTCTGCTGGCCAACAATTCCAGAAAGAATTAGCAAACTATTGAAATGCTCATGAAACTGTTGTCATTCAAGATCCAAGGACTAGATCCCAGATGAAACATCTGGAATCTTTTTATTTAGATTAAATGGGCAGAACCCTTGGGTAAAGCATATTTAACCAGAACTGCTGCTTGCTTTCTTTCTTTCCAAGGCAGATTTAAGCAGAACTGATGAACAATCTGATGGCCTTCTATGATGGAGTGACAGCAACAGTTGACAAGGGGAGACTGGCAGATGTCATCTACCTAGATTTTGTAAAGGCCTTCCTTGCAGTCCCATATGACATCCTTCTCTCCCAACTGGAGACACAAGGATTTGAAACCTGAACTACTCAATGGATAAGGAACAGGCTGGATGGACGCAATCAGAGAGTTGTGGTTTATGGCTCTGTGTCCATGTGGAGCCTTTTGACAAATGTTGTCCCTCAGGGCTCCATCTCGGGACCAGTGCTCTTCAATGTGTTCATCAATGACACAGACAGTGAAATCAAGTGCACCCTCAGCAAGTGCAGTGATGACACAGAGCTGAGCAGGGCAGCTGACAACAGAAAGAAGGGATGCCACCCAGAAGGGCCTTAACAAATTTGAGAAGTGGGCCCACAATACCCTCATGAAGTTCCTCAAGTCCAGGTGTAAGGTGCTTTGCCTGGGTCACAGCAATCCCAGATATGAGCAGAGACTGAGAGAAGAACTGATTGAGAACAGCACTGCGAGGAAGGACTTGAGGGTTCTCATTGGTTGAGAAGCTGGACGTGAGCCAGAACTGTGCACTCACAGCACAGAACACCAACTGTATCCTGGGGTGCATCAAAAGACGAGTGGCCAGCGATTAAAGGAGGGGATCTCTGACCCCTTATTCTGCCCCCATGAGACACCTGGAGTACTGCATCCAGTCTGGGGTCCTCAGCACAAAACACACATGGACCTGTTGAAGTGGGTCCAGAGAAGGGACACACACATGATCAGAGGGCTGGAGCACCTCTCCTACAATGACAGGCTGAGGGAGCTGAGGTTGTTCAGCCTGGAAGAAGAGAAGGCTCTGGGGAGACCTCACTGTGGCCTTTCAACACCTGAAGAGGTTTTATAAAAAAGAGGAAGAGTGACTTTTTAAACAAGCTTTTAAACAAGACTTTTTAAAAAGGTGATAAGACAAGGAGGAACAATCTTAAACTAAATGAGGAGAGATTGAGACTAGAAATTAGGAAAAAATTCTTTATTCAAAGAGTAATAAGGCACTGAACAGGTTGCCTAGAGAAACTGTGGATGTCTCAGAAATGTTCAAGGCCAGACTGGATAAGGCCCTGAACAACCCATCTTGTGGGATCACCTGCCCATCATGGAGGGCTTGGAGATGGATGATCTTTAAGGACCCTTCCAACTCAAAGCATTCTATGATTCTTTCATTTCTATTTGCCTCTTCCCTAGTAACTGTACACAGGTTTTGTGTTCTGAAATTACTCTTTCCCTTATTTCTAATACTTGTCCTGCAAAAGATTGTTTTTCAGTGTTTCCAGCCAATCTAAAGCCCCTATGCTCCAACAGGATTTGGCAATTCTTAGAAAGAAGCAGTACAGGATTCTCAGCTAGTACTCCCAATACACGAGGTTTATCCAAAATATAAAAGAACATTTCTCTTGTTGTGCAATGTAATAATGCAGGATTCAGATGAAGAGACACATCCAGTGATAAGTATCCACCAGACTCTCATTTCAGCAGGTGTAGAGTAAGGAGAGCATGAAACTCAGGGTCTTCCACTAAACCCCAAAGCAGTCAAGACAGTATACAATGAAGGTGGAACAGAGACACCTTTGGTGCTTCTCCCCTGCTCAGTATATTGATAGAAACTACAGGTTTAGAAAGCATATTTATCAAAAGATTCATTGAAGCTAACCATGTATAGCAAAAAACTTTAAAGAGAAATCCCTGTTGCCTAAACAGTCTAAATGCCTGGACCTCTAATACTTTTTGGAGTTATCAGTTTATCATAACTTGAAGCAACAGGGTACCCTACCTAATAAAATTCAATTTATTTTCTACATTGCAGCTTGTTTTCAAGTGTGATGATTTGAAGAAAACAGTTTTCTTTCTCCTAGAAAATAATATAAGATTATACCAAATCTTATCTCTGGGAGGCTGAGAAACTTTCAAGCATTCTTAACATTTCTTCATAGATTACCATGTAATTTTAAAACTCTAAACAGCAGATTCCAAAGATTGTAGGGGTAAAAGATTCTTCCTCATCTAAGAAGTCCACAAGTACTTTTATATAATGTAATAAGATAACAATTATAAGAGTATTTTCTTGACTATATGTATGCCAGTCAGACTGCATTTAACACTGATTACACTGAAGTCTAAAGATCCTTTCCACAGTTTCTCCTGGAAAATGCAAATGTTATAGTAGACAGTAGGTAAAGGACTCCCCGGACTATCTCCTGCCTCTAATTTTATGTCCCCCACACCCTTACATCCCCAAGCATTATGCTGGACCATGAACATCTGGTCTGTATTCAGCAAACATTTCTAATGTCACTAAAAATAAAGCTTTGGTCTGCTTAGTTTTGTTCTGAATTTTTTTAATAATGTTTTTATTACATGCAAATTTGATCTGAGATTTACATGATTTAACAGAAAGATGATGTACACACATATTGAGAAAGACATGCGTGTTTCTTTCTTCAGAAGTAGTTTTAAATCTTCTGGGGAAAAAAAAAGTATTTTTGTTGCAAGGAGCCTCAATGAATCTGTCCTAGAGATTAAAATAGTCTGCAAATCATTTCTAGCAGTATCATGCAGCTTACAGTTAACTGCATTGAACTACTTAAAAAAAAAACAGAAATCACTTTTTGGATTCAAGACATGACCTGGAAAATTAGAATTTAAATCCTGAAAGGAACATGAGCCTATAAAAAGTAAGACAAGCATACTGTGTCAAATATACTAATAGCTACCAATCTGTGATCCACATAGACTACAGCTGATGATTTGCAAATTTCTTTGCAGTGACTTCTAGGTTAATTAAAAAACACTTGTGCAAATGGCTGTATTGGGAAACTTAAATCATGAAACCAGGAAAATTCACAACTTACTCAATTCCTTATGATTGAAGAGATTTTAAAAGGATTTCAGAAACAGCAAAGATATGGTCAACATGCAAATTGCTTGCCTCATCCACCACCCTCGAAAGTGAAAGTGTTACGCTGAAAATTAGGTGCCCTCAGGAAAGCCTTAAAATCTGTTGTGGGTTTATTTTCTATGCACATGGATCATCTCCATATGGCAGACCAGTGTATGGGAGAAGAAACTGTGTATGAGCATTAATTGCTTTTAAACGAAGCTGCTGGTCAAGCTTTTATAATTGCATAGTCAATAATGAGTAAAGCATTACTTAGTCTCAGATGCTTACCAACACAAGTTTAAGGCCATCATTATAAAATCTGAAGTCCTAGAAGTTCTAACAAAACACCTACTTGTTGCACCGGTTTTACATAGCCAGTCCCATATTTCCAGAGCAAAGCTAGAATTGCCAGTATTCATTTATTTACATATTTCTTATGTAACTATTTATCTGTTAATTCAATTCTGTAATTTAATAATTAAAATTGTTTGCAAAGGCACCATGACATCAATTTCAAACATGGTTAAACATTTGTTTCTCCTAAGAAATATCCTTATTTCAAAACAAAATCACTTCTCACTGTTCAAAGTCCTCTGGAGCACCTTTTCAAACTTGTCATACTTTGATGAAGGCCATGTACTCCTGCCAGATAAATTAAGCAAAGGATTCGATTGGAGAAATCCAGCATGACTTTGTACTTCCAGGAGGGTGAAGCAGCAGAACCCACTGCTCACAGAGATGAACACAAGTTCACCATCCTTGAAGGGTTTGTTTCATTATCCAACTGGAAAAGCTCTAGACAACCTGCTCAGGCCTCACAGCTGATCGTGTCCTGAAGGGGAGGGGATCTCCCTAAAGTACCTTTCCAGTCGAGTAATCGCATTATCTCTCAAGCAGATAAAAAACAAACTCAAGCTGAACTTCTGAAATTGACAAACCACAGGAATCTGCCTCTCTTACCCCACACCATCCTCTGGAAATTCTTTCCCACGAGGTAATAGGGCCTCTCAGGAGAGCCTGCTAGTTGCTTGTTTTACTTCCAGTACAGACGCACATTGCAAACAGCACCCACTGTCTTTCTGTAACATGTAAACCAACATTCAACTGCATCAGGATAACCAATTTTCTTACTTTCTTTTTTAAGAAGTGCCTACAGAAACCTTTTCCTCCCAACAAAAATGAATTGGTACAAGCACTTATTTTTTACACTACCACCTGCACTGCAGGCCAATGTGTCAACTCTCATATTTTCAAGAAAAAGAAATGAAGTAATAGAATCAGTAAAACACTCTGAGAAACTTGGCTTCATGTATGAATCACTCAGATCTTGAAGTTCCTGTCAAATTATGAAGTGCATTCCCTTTCCACTATTGTTAGTTTCCCCACAAAATTCAACTATTTCAAATGCAAACTTTTCCTGGTATGCCTCTCTGCATGACTATTTAATCATTTTAGAATATTCTTGCAGAAATAGTATGCTACCACTCCACCTCACAACATCATGGATTCTCTCTTGTTCCACACCTATTAGACAGGTAATTCTTGAGGAATATTGCATGTTTAGCTGTTTCTAGTGTCTTATTCCCTTTAATTTTCAAACCGATGTATTTTGGATCAACATTAATTCCAGCTGTTTCTCACAAATGGTCCATTTTTCAGAATTGGCAAAAATTCAGTGTAAAAAAGTCCTCAAACCACAGAGCACAAATGAAAGTACTTTCCAATCCAGAACAGTGCCTTGTAAGCTGCAATATAAATTGTAATTAATTCTGGTTATACATTATCCAAACTTGTGTTTAATTTGCAAAAGAAATACCTTTGTTGCCTAAAATGGGAGAAAAGAACTTCTCAGACAATATTAGTATAGATAAAATAAAGAAGGGGTCTTTTAATGAAAGCACTTTCAGGTTCAACAGAATATGTAAGTGTACACCCAGTATATGGCTCTAACAAATTTGTAACACTCCTTAATTATCATATCATATTATCATGTCCCCCCTTGGGGCCATTCTCGGGTCTGCTCCTTTGCAGCTTCTCCAAGGGTTTTGGGCTTTCTATACTGCTTTGACTACAATCATACGTTCCAGGCAGGTGTCCCATACAAGATGTCTTTGCTGAATTTTTTTCCTTAAAAAGAAAGTTAAAACAGAATTTCAAGAATGTGGCACAAACCATGAAAAAGAGGTTTAGCAATTCCGACGTCTTAGAAACTATACAGCTATATTAAAATCTACAAATAAGTAAAAATCTTAAGGATCTTAAGGCTTCATCTCCCCCCTTTCAGAGGCCTGACAAGATTTTACCTTCAGACTGGATGAGCATGATGCAAGAAAAAGAGAGGCTAAATCGTATTAGACAGGTCTAGAGTACTGAAGCCACAATTGGTTCAAAATGGAAAACCCTGTGCAGATTCTGTAAAGTGAAATTGTGCCTTAAAAAGTTCCTGGAGTTCTCAAAAGAACGTATATAGATAAGGGAGATCATAATAAGCCTTCTGAAAATTTAGTAAACATACTCAAAGATGCTCAACAAAGGCCCTAAAAGCAAGCAAATTCTCCACAGGAATTAAAAAGAAAATACATAAACACAAAACAAAGGAAAGTTACCAGATGAGTCCCAGTGCTCCATCCTAGCAGCTAAGTAATTCAGTACATTCATAACTCAGTTGTAAAAGAGGGTAAAAGCAAAGTGACAAAGTTCAGTGATGACAAAATGCAACTCACACAGGAAAAGTTACAGGGCAATAGTGAAGAACAACAAACATTGATTGCAGATTGAAATTAACACAGCTGAATTTAACTAATGCAAGCATGAAAAAATAGGATGACCACTATGTAGGAATGTGGTCCTGGAGAAAACAGTTCAATGAAAGACACAAGTTCAGCACTATAATACTGCATGAACATGAGATGTGTCTGCCTCGCTCTCTACTTCTGGTGTTCTAACAATTTTGATTAGATTTACATTTTTATTAGACCTACAAAAAGATCCTCCTCTTATCCCACAGCTGCTTGTTTTGTTCAGAGGCTTTCAGCAATACAGACTGTTGAACGTCTATTTTACAGAAGCACAAAGGGCCCACAGAAAGAAAAAGAATGCTGCCAAAAGCATGGAGGAATGCCGAAGCAGCTTCCTCCAAGCTGTAGTCAAAATAGCTGCAGATACAACTGGGATTCATTGAACTGGAAGTGACATGAAGGGTGTGACAAAACAACTGACACTGCTTTCTTACACTAAAATCCTAGAAAATAAGTGGCACTTCACATAATTTACACTTGGTGTCTAAAATGTCTTGCCATATTTTATTTCCTGCTGAGAACACATTCCTGTTTCAGTTTAGACTGGACAAGCTTATGAAGCAGAAATCTACGGCCTGTAAAACATGAACACCATTTTTGGTTCACTCTTCATGGCTGAGGTAACTGAGGTGGGAAGACCAACCAAGAAAACAGTTGCCATACATCCTGAATGCTCAGCTTTAGACAATACTAATTGCCTAATTAAACTACTTCTTATAGAAATAACATATAACCAACATATTAAGCTACACCAAATAACGAGCTAATTCATCTACTGCTGAAGTTTTCTTCCTAAAATATAGAAACACATATGGCACTCAGAATTCCTCCAAAAAGCAGCACACACTGCTTAGTTTATTTACAAGCTTCTCCATGGGGCAGATAATTACTCAAGCTCGTTGTCCAGTGGCTGGGGTTGGATCTTCAGTACTAAATTCCTAAGTCATATAATTAAGTTTCTGTTGCTCTAGCCTACTACACTTCTCTCAGAAGACAAAACCCTCCACATTCAAAGAATTTGGGGGATTAGTTACAATAAGACTCATAACAGTAAAAGTGCCCTCTCAGTATAAATATGAGTCAGTGATTTTTTCAAAGACAGCAGCTAATCACTACTACAACAGTAGAGACTCAGCTTGAATTTAACATGATGAGGAGATTAAGAACAACACTGGTGATCTTGAGAAGGCAATGCTGTTCATCTCCAATTATTCAGACTGAACATGAAAAATAACTGGTGTTGGAGACCACAGTGCTCCACAAAGGGCTAAATACCCAAAGTGACAACAGAACAAAGTGCTTACTACTAACAATTCAATTTAAATCCTACAAGAAAGAAATTTAAGAAACCAGCTTACTGAACTCAGAGCTGTTTCAGTGAAGTCTCGTTACATTAAATTGCTGCCTCAGTTTCACTGTTCTGTATTTGTGCTGGTTTGAAGGTGAACCAGCAGGGGAAATGAACTCACCACGAGAGAGATTATAAGTCAGACCTAAAATTTAATAATAATATTACAATAACAACACTGACACAAAAGGGGAATTGCTTTCAACTCACAAAACCCCAGCAGTATAACCCGGTGTCCTGGGGCACAAACCTAAGGGGGTTTGTTTGCCCTTGTGCTGAGACCCCTGTGGCTCCCCCAAGTCCAGAGCAAAAGGAAATGAAAAACCTGTTGGTGCAGGCGAGGGCTG
Source organism: Pithys albifrons albifrons (assembly GCF_047495875.1). Classification (NCBI taxonomy): domain Eukaryota; kingdom Metazoa; phylum Chordata; class Aves; order Passeriformes; family Thamnophilidae; genus Pithys; species Pithys albifrons. Next base: position 77,643,244 of record NC_092497.1, on the reverse strand, counting down.
TGGTCTGGGTGAGAGCGGTGATCTCCTGCTGTCGAGGTCCTGCTGCTGCTCTGGATCCCACGAGAAGTTCCCAAGGTCTTCTTACCCACCACTTATGTACCCTCAGGGAGCACTCAGTCCCTCCCCCAGGGCAGGGACTCACACAATGGGTGATTAACTCTGGGAGCCAGGGGGTGTTGAGCTGTTGATGGCCCATTGCAGCTCCGCCCCCCTCAGGCTGGGTGTGAAGGTGATAATGGCTCCCTGGGCAGCTGCTGCTAATGGCCCATTGACCTTGGGGAATGAATAGAGGGGGTAGAATACACAGCTCTGATCACCCCCACACAGGGTTAGCTGGTCCCTCCTGCTGAACTAGGACAGTATTTTTATGAAGGAAAAAGGAAAGAGGAAAAATGCTAGCAAGAAGGGTGAAAACTTAATTCTTTAGGTATATACAATTGTTCTTCACTGTATAAAACAGGCAAAATAATAAAGGTTGGCATACTTCCAAGATGCACAGTTCAGAATACTTTCATTATATTTTTAAAAACATATAAAGTCTTGGCCTTCATCTTATAGTGTCCAAAAGCATTAAACTAATGTGTGATTAATTCTTAAGTAGGTACACAGGTGTGACTTTTCTGATATCCCACTTGGGGACTTCTCCCATAAAAGCACTTGATTTAGACAGTATGGCACTGTATTTTGTTGGAGTTTCCTCAGTATGGCATTATTTTACTGACAATAGAGTGCATAGAAATTAAGTACATGGGATGAATATTCTGAATGTCACGTTGAATTTTATACTATCAACGTTCATAATTCTGGTGTACCAAGATTGCATAAACAGTAATAAAATGTCCCAAGGTAGCATTTATTTCAATTTCTGAACCTCATTGAAATGACGGTAATACAGCCAATGAAAACTGATTTAATTCCACTGGAATTTACTTAAACATATTATCATTCTTACTGATTTTGATCCAGTAACTCAATTCATAAAAAGTCATTTGTTCAGCATTTATATTTTAGTTCTTTGATTCAGTGAAGCCAATGCATTCAATAGGGTGAAGATAGTTACAGATAAATCAAAAAACAGAAACTTGTTATGCCAGGCTGGAGGGGTAAAAGGAGAAAGCCTTGTACAACCTCACAGACTTGGTCATACTCTTTCCACTTTTTTGTACTGAACTAACGTGACAAAGGAGAAAAAATAAAAAACTAAGATGTTCTTCACAGACCAAAGAAGCAACTCACAGAAATTTCACTTCTGTATTTACTTCTTTCTTTAGCAGCAGCCTACACAGCAGGCTTTCCCTTTCAAACGTCAGGGATGCACTCCCACTGATGTCAAGCAGATACATCAAACTACATCTAAAGCGTTGATCCAGCCCCTCATATCTGAGCGTGAATAAGTTTTTTCAATGAGGTCTAAGCAGAGGGAGTTTTAGCAACGTGACAGCCACATGAAAATCACATGGAGCTGCACTAACTGCAATAATAAAGTAGGAAACAGACTGTTCAGTCAGGAACTGAGACATAGACCCTAAGATGATGTCAGTATAATTGCACTACTGCTATAACTATGTACAAAAGTTAAGGCTGGAGCCTCATGCCTTTCTCTCTTGCAGGAGAGGCTTTACAGAAACGCAAAGTCCTCTAAGTAAGGTGGGGGAGAGGAAAAAAAACATTCAAGAAGCAAAACCTGAGATCATTTTATAAAATCAAGAACATATGCCATTTAGAAGCTAATTTTTCAAACTGATAGAAGAATATATTTTAAGTACTCAAAGGCATTCTTTTAACACTTAATCCAACTTTAACAAACATTCTGTCCATTAATAACAAAACAGGTTAGCACTTTTGTTATGTACAGATTTAATTTCCATTTGAGCTTTACTCTTCAAAGATAGAGAAAGAAATCAAAGTCCTAATTTTTAACATTCTCCTACCTGTACCTTCCATATCCTACTCTGTTCATACTTAAATAAATTCAACTGGTTTTCTTTTATATATTGAGATCACCTTCTATTTCTTTCACCACATCGTCTGAAGTGATAAAACTGAAAGTTTGTATTTCTTAACTAAAATGTTAATTCTTCTAGACTCTCCTGGGTTACAGCACCTTATATATACTAGAGTCCTTAATGCGACCTGCTGTACACAAACCTGAACAGCCAACATACCACACAGCAGACATCAGCTGCACTTCTTGAAGGAGCCAAATATGCTTTTTGAAAGCCATAACCATTTCTAAAAAAGAACTCAAAGACTTGAACACAGAAATAAATGTTGGGTTACAAGAAGTGTTAAGCAGTTATTTTGGAATTAACTTAAATAAAATCTCCTGACAAATTAATTCCATGGATTAACATTTTTTTACATTTTCTCTGGTTTATTCATGTATTAAAAGTACCTTAACATCTTCATCAAAGTATAGTACAAGTAACATATATGTGTCAAACACATGGTTTTAAGATTATTTTTTACATTCTTCAACTCTAGCCATGATCACATTAATGCTACACTATTAATGCTCAGCTAAACATACTTCTTCACATGCACATAAAGCAGTACACTTTCCTCTCTCTGATCTGTGGAATGGCTGTCAACACACAAAGCAGACACGAACTCCCTGACACAAACTTAATATTGTTTTATAACTTATGGCATATGCAATGCTTTAAGCATACCTAATTTTATGTTTAAATGAATATTTAGTTATTCAGGAACACCTGAATATGAATAGAACTTAAAAAAAGTTATTGTTAGATAGCAAGTCAGGCTGCGAAAAAACATTATGTGATTTGAACTTCCCAAAAAAGATTCAGCATGGGGCAGCATTGCTCTGCTTTCTACCTATAGCCCTTAAAAACAGTCAATGACAGGGCGGCTGTTCTGTTACTTTGTGTCTTTCTCTGGCTTCATCTACCCCATTTTAAGTTCTGGGTTCACTGCCACTACCAAAACAGAGTGAGTTATATCGCCTCAGCCAGTACCATCCTGCCTGGCACCAGACACCTTACTGCAGAAAGCTCACGAGGTGTTATCTCTGATCTGGTTTTAAGGCACCATGTGAACATACACGTATCCTGGGACAGGTTTAAGCCTCTACAAAGACGTTTCTGCTGGAAATAATTATGCATCACTGCCACGCTTACAAATGCAACTTTCCTCAGAGATACTTTCACTGAGTGCAAAGATCACTCCTTTGCGGCTTCTTTCATTTGCACAAAGGCATTTTAGTGCTCAGTATGAAGAGACGAAACAAGTGCCGTAAGTTATGAAAACTGCATATGGTAACTCCGTGGTTTCAGTTCACAAAGGGGCACCTCCTATGAACTGCAAAGGAAAACTTAAGTTTTACCATCCAACCACCCCGGATTCACTGACTTTGGCAGAAAAGAGCCGCTCACAGGTGCGGTTACTCCGCGGTTAGTCGTAACGAACGCACCGGGGCTGCGGGACGGGACGGGACGGGCGAGGCGGCCCCAGAGCTCCGGCGGGGCCAGGGGGCAGCGGGACCCCACGGCCGGGGCGGGCGCCGTTGCCTCCACGGGCCGTCCAACCAGGCCAGGCCAGGCCCGGCCCGGCCCACACCGCCGCTCCCAGGGCAGGCAGGAACCGCACGAAGCCGCCGCCCTCAAGGAGCACCCAGACACTACCCCGCACTCACCGCGCCGCCGCCCACCTTCAGGCCGACCTTCTTCATCAGCATGATGCAGATGCCCCACCTGGCGCCGCCGCCGCCCACCCACGACCACGGCGGCTCCTCCTCCTCTGCCTCCCGGTCCGGTGCTGGTGGCGGCTCCGGCTCGGGGTTCATGTCGCTCCCAGCATCGCCCGCCCCAGAGCGGCCGCGCCGGGCCTGGCGGCGGCACCGCAGCCTCCCGCAGCGGTCACGTGACCGCGCGGCCCCGCCCCGCCCCGCCCCGCCCCTGGGGCGCGTTCCCGCGGGCGGGCGCGGCCGTTCGCTTCCCGCCGGGAGTCGGTATCGGTTCGCTTGGAAAAGACCCCTGCTATCGTGGGGACCAACCAATGACCAAACACCACCACGACACCCACACCACGGCACTAAGTGCTACTTCCAGTTTTTTCTTGAACGCCTGCAGGAATGGTGCCTCCACCAACTCCCCAGGCAGCCCGTTCCAATATCTAATCACCCCTTCTGTGAAGAAATTCTTCCCAATAGTCAATTCAAATCTGAAAATCTTCCTAATATTCAATCTAAATCTGCCTTGGTGCAGGTTAAGGCCATTTCCTCCCATCCTGATCATAGTTGCCTGGGAAAAGAGGCCAATCCCCACCTCACTACAGAAAGTACTTACAGAGAATATTAAGGTCCTTACAGAAAGCATTAAGATCTCCCCTGAGTCTCCTTTTCTTCAGCGCTCTCAGCTGCTCCTCATAAGACTTGTGCTTCAGACCCTTCCCCAGCTCCACTGCCCTTCTCTGGACACACTCCAGCCCCTCAGTGTCCTTCCTGAACTGAGGGGCCAGAACTGAACACAGTATTCGAGGTGCAGCCTTACCAGTGCTGAGTACAGGGAGACAGTCACTTCTCTGGTTCTGTTTCTGATACAGAAGGCAAATCTCTTCCCAGCTAGCATCGTGTGTGGCTCTGTTAAACCTTGCTGGGTTCCTCAGTGCTTGGTCACCAGGCAGGTGTAATGGTGAGCTTGATTTCCTCCAACCGAAGTACCTCAAGGCCAGCTGGTGGTGGTAAGCAGTGCCCCAAGTTTATCATAAGAATCAGAAGTGATTACCTCCCAGTGCACTAGATCCCACTGTTCATGCTGCTGACAAAGATGTTGAACAGTATCAGCTTCAACATCGACCTCCAAGAGACATCACTTGTAACTGGTCTCCAAGTGGACAATGAGCCACTGACCAGAACAATTTGCATGCGTCCATCCATCCTGTTCTTTATGCACTGAGTCATCCATCCATCAAACCAATGTCTCTCCAATTTAGAGCCAAGGATATCATGTGGGACAGTGCCAAAAGCTTTGCAAAGGTCCAGATAGACGGTATAAGTCACTCCGCCTCCATCCACCAATGCTGCAGACCTGTTACAGAAGGTCACCAAATTTGTCAGCCATTATTTTTTCTTAGTAAAGCCATGGTGTCCGTGACCAGTTGCATCTTTGTCTTCTATCTGCCTTAACATAGATTTCAGGAGAATCTGCTCCATGGTCCTGCCATGGAGACTCATGGAGGTAACAGTGACTGCACTGTAGCTCCCTGGGTCTTCTGCTTTCTCCTTTTTGATAACAGTGGTTATATTCCCCTGTCTCCAGTCATCATGGACTTCACCTGACTGCCACAGTTTTTTTTAAAAATAGACAGTGGCTTAACAATTTCATCTGCCATCTCCCTTTGGACCCTTTGATTAATCTCATCTGGTTCCTTGGATGCTCTTGATCCTGATCCCCTTCTACAGTGGGCTTAGAGTCCTCTTTCTCCAAGTACTCGTAATCGTCTTTTCTGACTTGGGGGGCTTGGCTAGAGTGCTTGCCATTGGAGACTGAAGCATAGAAATTGAGTCACTGACAACAACCTTTTCTTTGTCCAGGGTTAGACAAGTACTCCTTCTGGAAGAAGGATTATCCAGTAACAAGTTTAAAACAAACAGAAGCAAGTGTTTTTCCAGTCCAGTTGTTTGTAATCATGAATCTCATTTCCACATGATATTTTGGTTAAAAAGCACACGTGGTTTAAAAGACAAATGCATGAATTTGTGGAATAAAACCCTGTTAAGTGCTATTAACCATACAAAGTCTCCTAGGCTGCTGGCTGCACAAAGGTGGGTGAGTTATTTGGAAAGTCTCTCTGCTGTTGCTCATATTTTCCACTGTTTGCATAATCATACACTTATGTTTCAGAACCAGGATAGGCGCAAGTTTGATGTACCTCTATGTGCTGGTTAGAAGGTGAACCAGCAGGGGAAATGAACTCACCACGAGAGAGATTATAAGTCAGACCTAAAATTTAATAATAATATTACAATAACAACACTGATACACAAGGGAAATTGCTTTCAACTCACAATACCCCAGCAGTATAACCCAGTGTCCTGGGGCACAAACCCAAGGGGGTTTGTTTGCCCTTGTGCTGAGACCCCTGTGGCTCCCCCAAGTCCAGAGCAAAAGGAAAAGAAAAACCTGTTGGTGCAGGCGAGGGCTGTGGTCTGGGCGAGAGCGGTGATCTCCTGCTGTCGAGGTCCTGCTGCTGCTCTGGATCCGACGAGAAGGTCCTGAGGTCTTCTTACCCACCACTTATGTACCCTCAGGGAGCACTCAGTCCCTCCCCCTGGGCGGGGACTCACACAATGGGTGATTAACTCTGGGAGCCAGGGGTTGTTGAGCTGTTGATGGCCCATTAGCAGCTCCGCCCCCCTCAGGCTGGGTGTGAAGTGATAATGGCTCCCTGGGCAGCTGCTGCTAATGGCCCATTGTCCTTGGGGAATGAATAGAGGGGGTGGAATACACAGGTTTGATCACCACCACACAGGGTTAGCTGGTCCCTCCAGCTGAACTAGGACATTATCCACCCCTTATTCCACTCCATCTAGTCATTCCCAAATTAACCCCCTTTTTACCTATACATATATATACACATGTATACAATGAAACATTACAAACTCTTCTCGCTCAAAATTAGGTCCCCTTGTGGTACACAACGTGTTTCTCCATCTTTTTGCATTACCCACCAAGTGCAACCAGGTCCTTGAGCAAAGACAATCCCTCGGATGGGTTTGCCTTTGTTTGAGGTGGAACTAACCCAAACAGTCTTTCCTAACATACCTCTCATATGGACCACAGGGACTTTATCTCCATCTACAGTATTCAAGAGTTCTGATTGGGCAGGGCCAGCTCGATTGATGGAGCCCCGGGTGTTGACCAACCAGGTGGCCTTTGCCAAATGCAGCTCCCAGTGTTTGAAAGTTCCCCCACCCAACGCCTTCAAGGTTGTTTTCAGCAGTCCATTACATCGCTCAACTTTCCCGGCAGCTGGAGCATGGTAGGGGATATGATACACCCACTCAATGCCGTGCTCTCTGGCCCAGGTGTCTATAAGGCTGTTCTTGAAGTGGGTGCCGTTGTCAGACTCTATTCTTTCTGGTGTGCCGTGTCTCCACAGGACTTGTTTCTCAAGGCCCAGGATGGTATTCCGGGCAGTGGCGTGAGATACGGGGTATGTCTCCAGCCATCCAGTGGTTGCCTCTACCATGGTCAGCACGTAGCGCTTGCCTTGGCGTGTTTGGGGAAGTGTGATGTAGTCAACTTGCCAGGCTTCCCCATACCTGTATTTCGACCACCGTCCACCATACCATAGAGGCTTCACCCGCTTGGCCTGCTTGATGGCAGCACATGTGTCACAGTCATGGATAACCTGTGAGACACTGTCCATGGTTAGATCCACCCCTCGGTCACGAGCCCATCTGTATGTTGCATCTCTGCCTTGATGACCAGAAGCATCATGGGCCCATCGGGCTAGAAACAATTCACCTTTATGCTGCCAATCCAGATCTACCTGAGAGACTTCAATCCTGGCAGCTCGATCCACCTGCTCGTTGTTACGATGCTCCTCATTAGCCCGGCTCTTGGGTACATGAGCATCTACGTGACGGACCTTCACACTCAGCTTCTCTACCCGGGCAGCGATGTCCTGCCACATCTCAGCCGCCCAGATGGGTTTCCCTTTGCGCTGCCAGCCGGCCTTTCTCCAGCGCTCCAGCCATCCCCACAGAGCATTGGCCACCATCCACGAGTCAGTGTAAAGGTAGAGTCTTGGCCACTTCTCTCGTTCAGCGATATCCAAAGCCAGCTGAACAGCTTTCAGCTCTGCGACCTGACTTGATCCACCTTGTCCTTCAGTCGCTTCTGCAACTCGACGTGTAGGACTCCATACAGCTGCTTTCCATTTCCGGCTTGTCCCTACAATGCGGCAGGAGCCATCTGTGAAGAGAGCATATCGCTTCTCCTCTTCTGGTAGCTGGTTATATGGTGGGGCCTCCTCAGCTCGTGTCACCTGCTCCTCTTCTCCTTCAGAGGACAATCCGAAACTCTCACCTTCCGGCCAGTTGGTGATGATTTCCAAAATCCCAGGGCGATTAGGATTCCCTATCCGGGTTCGCTGCGTGATCAGAGCGATCCACTTACTCCATGTGGCATCAGTGGCGTGATGGGTAGAAGGAGCTTTTCCTTTGAACATCCAGCCCAACACTGGTAGTCGGGGTGCCAGGATGAGCTGTGCCTCAGTGCCAATCACTTCTGAGGCAGCTCGAACTCCTTCATACGCTGCCAGGATCTCTTTCTCAGTTGGGGTGTAGCTGGCCTCAGATCCTTTGTATCCCCGACTCCAGAATCCCAGCGGTCGTCCTCGAGTCTCCCCAGGTACTTTCTGCCAGAGGCTCCAGGATGGGCCATTCTCCCCGGCTGCAGTGTAGAGCACATTCTTCACATCCTGTCCTGTCCTGACTGGCCCAAGGGCTACTGCATGGGTAATCTCCTGTTTAATCTGCTCAAAGGCTTGTTGTTGTTCAGGGCCCCACTGGAAATCATTTTTCTTCCGTGTCACAAGGTAGAGAGGGCTTACAATCTGACTGTACTCAGGGATATGCATCCTCCAAAAGCCCACGGCGCCTAGGAAAGCCTGAGTTTCCTTCTTGCTGGTCGGTGGGGACATAGCTGCTATTTTGTTGATCACCTCTGTTGGAATCTGACGACGCCCGTCTTGCCACTTCACTCCTAGGAACTGAATTTCCTGAGCAGGTCCCTTGACCTTACTTCGTTTAATGGCAAAACCAGCTCTTAGGAGAATCTGGATTATCTTCTTTCCTTTCTCATAAACCTCCCCTGCTGTGTTCCCCCATACAATGATGTCATCGATGTACTGTAGATGTTCTGGGGCCTCACCCTTTTCCAATGCAGTCTGGATCAGTCCATGGCAAATGGTGGGACTGTGTTTCCACCCCTGGGGCAGTCGATTCCAGGTGTACTGCACCCCCTTCCAGGTGAAAGCAAACTGCGGCCTGCACTCTGCTGCCAACGGAATGGAGAAAAAGGCATTGGCAATGTCGATGGTGGCATACCACTTGGCTGCCTTGGACTCCAGCTCATACTGAAGCTCCAGCATGTCCGGCACAGCGGCACTCAGGGGGGGTGTGACCTCATTGAGACCACGGTAATCCACCGTCAGCCTCCACTCTCCACTGGACTTTCGTACTGGCCATATGGGGCTATTAAAGGGTGAGTGAGTCTTGCTGACCACCCCTTGGCTCTCCAGCTCACGAATCATCTTGTGTATGGGGGTCACAGAGTCTCGGTCAGTGCGGTATTGCCGACGGTGCACTGTGGCTGTGGCCAGCGGTACCAATTGTTCTTCAACTTTCAGCAGTCCTACAGCAGAAGGGTCCTCTGAGAGGCCAGGCAAGGTGCTCAGCTGTCTGATTTCCTCTGTCTCCACAGCAGCTATGCCAAAGGCCCAACGCAGTCCCTTTGGGTCTTTGAAATATCCATTCCTCAGGTAGTCTATGCCAAGGATACATGGGGCTTCTGGACCAGTCACAATGGGGTGTCTATGCCATTCCTTGCCAGTCAAGCTGACTTCAGCTTCCAGTACAGTCAGCTGTTGGGATCCCCCTGTTACCCCAGAAATAGAGATGGATTCTGCCCCGACGTATCCTGATGGCATCAACGTGCATTGTGCGCCAGTGTCCACTAAAGCTTTGTATTTCTGTGGGTCTGATGAGCCAGGCCACCGAATCCACACAGTCCAATAAACCCGATTGTCCCTCTCCTCTACCTGGCTAGAGGCAGGGCCCCCCTAGTTCTGGTCATGGTATTCACTGCGCTCTCCCTGTGAATATGACCGGGAGGTTCCTTCAAGAGGATCGGGCATAACATCATCATTCCTATACTGTCTGGAGCCTTGCCCACGAGAGACCGGAGCAGCCTTCAACCTTAAAGAATTCCCTGTGTTAGTTGTGCCTCTTTGCAATTCACGTACCCGAGCTGCTAAGGAAGAGGTGGGTTTCCCATCCCACTTCCTCATATCTTCTCCATGCTCATGGAGGTAAAACCACAGATTGCCGCGTGGAGTGTACCCTTTCTCCTTAGCTGGAAGACGCCTGCTTCTGATGGCGGAGACTCTTGTTTGTTCTGGAGAGATATGGAAGAGTCCTTCCTTAATCTTCTCTTCCAGTTCAGCCAGTTTTGTTTCCACAGCTGAGACATGGGCTCGTAATGGAGCAGTGACAGTGTCTTCATAAATCCTGAGTTTGCTGACCAGTGCACCCGCCTTGTCTTCTCCCTCTCTCCACTGCAATGTTGCAAGGTAGCGAGAATACATTTCTGGCCCAAGTCGTGCAAATTTTAACCACATCTGGGATGTGCACTGGACACCATCTGGACTTTTAGGGAATCTCTCATCCTCTGAAAAGATTATCTCCAGTACGGCTAATTCCCTTAAGCACCGGATACCTTGTTCCATCGTGTTCCACTGTCCTTGCTGTACGTGGAGGTCCTCCTTACAAAGATATCTCTCCCTCACGCTTGACAACAGTCGCCGCCAGAGGCTGAGAGTTTCCTGTCTCTTTCCAATGCCCTGATCAATGACAACATCTCGAGACAGGGATCCCAGCTGCCTTGCCTCACTCCCATCTAGAATTGTATCATTGGCTGCAGCATCCCAGATTCGAAGTAGCCAGGTCAAGATGGACTCGTTTGCCTGTCGTGTGAACTCTCTCCGGAGCTCACGCAGCTCTCCCAGGGATAGGGACCGGGTGATTATTTCTGGCTCCATTTCTTCTGCTTGAGATGAAGGTCCTGACTCTTCCTCGTCATGCACTATACGAACTGATTTGGTCTTTGATTTTCTTTTCTGGACAGGGGCAACTGCTATCGGTTTCTGTTGTCCTTCTGGCTCCTCCATGGTTTGTGTGGACATGGTGCTGGTTGATGTATCTCTCTTCCTCTCTGGCTCAGTCATGGTCTGGGTGGACATGGCGCTAGTTGATGTATCTCTCTTCCTCTCTGGCTCAGTCATGGTCTGGGTGGACATGGCGCTAGTTGATGTATCTCTCTTCCTCTCTGGCTCAGTCATGGTCTGGGTGGACATGGCGCTAGTTGATGTATCTCTCTTCCTCTCTGGCTCAGTCATGGTCTGGGTGGACATGGCGCCTGTGGATTTGCTCCTTTTCTCCTCCTCCTGATGATGCTGTACCACACCAAGCAGTGTGCGGTAGGCAGTGGCCAGGGCCCAGCAGGTTGCTGTGAGCTGCACATCTCTGGGACTACCAGAGCATCTTCCTTTCACATAGCTTAGCATTTTGGCAGGGTCCTGCAGTTGTTCCGGGGTGAATTTCCAGATCATTTGAGGAGAGAAGGTCTCCAAATACTGGCCCATATCTTCCCACTTCCCGTGCCACTCAACATCATCCACTCCCAGGGCAGGCCTCCAGCAAGTCTCCTTAGAGAGCCCAGTTCTGACCCTAAACATGGTGTATACAGTACAGAGGAGACAAAGCAACACTAACAGCAGGATTATGCTGTCCCTAACATCAAAAGGGAGCTCAATATTTTCAATGATTGTTGTAGCAGAGGTGAAAAGGTGGAAGTAACCATCTCCGCCTGTTTTCCCCACAGTCTGGGTGCTATTTTTAATGAGACCCCAGAGGTAACAACCCAAACCAGGACAGGCAGACCAGACTGAATATACATTCACAATGAAATTCATTGCTTCTGATGTTATGACAACATAAACATAGTATATTAATAAAGCAATTTTGATCCTTCTCCCTGGTATTAAAGAGAGCATCAAAACAGGCACATGGTTCCCCATGTGTCGAAATATGAACAGGCCCAGATACACCATCCACATGAATACATCAAGCAACATGGTAGTCAGGGAGTTTCTGTACCCAAATACACAAAATGAAATTGTAGTTCTGACTTCTCTCTCGTGCCCCACGTTGGGCGCCAAAAGATGTGCTGGTTAGAAGGTGAACCAGCAGGGGAAATGAACTCACCACGAGAGAGATTATAAGTCAGACCTAAAATTTAATAATAATATTACAATAACAACACTGATACACAAGGGAAATTGCTTTCAACTCACAATACCCCAGCAGTATAACCCAGTGTCCTGGGGCACAAACCCAAGGGGGTTTGTTTGCCCTTGTGCTGAGACCCCTGTGGCTCCCCCAAGTCCAGAGCAAAAGGAAAAGAAAAACCTGTTGGTGCAGGCGAGGGCTGTGGTCTGGGCGAGAGCGGTGATCTCCTGCTGTCGAGGTCCTGCTGCTGCTCTGGATCCGACGAGAAGGTCCTGAGGTCTTCTTACCCACCACTTATGTACCCTCAGGGAGCACTCAGTCCCTCCCCCTGGGCGGGGACTCACACAATGGGTGATTAACTCTGGGAGCCAGGGGTTGTTGAGCTGTTGATGGCCCATTAGCAGCTCCGCCCCCCTCAGGCTGGGTGTGAAGTGATAATGGCTCCCTGGGCAGCTGCTGCTAATGGCCCATTGTCCTTGGGGAATGAATAGAGGGGGTGGAATACACAGGTTTGATCACCACCACACAGGGTTAGCTGGTCCCTCCAGCTGAACTAGGACACTCTACATATCTGCTCTTCTGTTTTAAATCTCAAGCTTTTACAGTCATACAGACTCAGAGCCTTTGAAAGAGAAAACACAATTGCACTGCCTGACCAACTTGCCAAGCACATAATGGCTAGTCTGACAGAATTATAACTGCCCCATTTATTTCACTGGATGTATATCCTCTAGAAAATTGATGATAATTTGTATCTTGGTGCTGATGACCATTACTACTGACCAAAGAAATATCAAAGATTACTGAATTATTTGAACATAGAAGATTATATTGGTGCTTGGGCAAATACCGTTTGTGAAAGAGATCCCTGCAGCTTGTGAGAGTGCTCTGTGTTGGCTGGGTGCTGAGGAAGATCGCCTTAATCAGTGAGCTTTCAATGAACAACTTGAGGGCGCCTATCAATGGAGCAAGTGTGTGCAAGAGGTGAACCAGCTTAATCTGAAGGGCAGACACTTGCCATCATTTCTGCATTCAGTCTGAGCTATGTGTTACAATAGTATGAGCTATAGGTATTAGGTAGCAGAACCACCCTCCACTCTCTCCTCTCTCCATGTATCATAGCTCCCAGTATTTAGAACCAATAAGCCATCTTTACTCTTCAATTTCTTTGTGTTATTAAAGGCAAAGAACAAGACCAATGGACTCTGCTCATAGCCCAATGTACCACAAAGTGTGCACACTGTGAGAAATCCTTATTAGTCTGCTCAAATTCAGTATAGCCTGGTCTCCAACATTCACTGCAGTACAATTACTTTCTTTTGTGCTCTTGGGATGCCTGGTAATTTATTAATTTCTATAAGCACAGACAACTTTGAAAGGAAATCCATGCAAGGTAAGTAATCTAGGGACCATTGACCAACACAACTTCTACATGATACCTTTTTGCCTATAATCTATTACATCTCATAAAACATTTTTTCCACAGTGTTCTACTAAGTTTTTTCCAGAGCTCATTCAGGTAATAGAGTAGATAGTTCGCAGTATGCATCAACCCTTTGTAACTGACGAAGCAATTACAACAGTAGCAAAGATAGAATAGTTTAAGAAGAGATATGATATAGACAAAACTTGGAAATCTCCCAGTTTTATTTGATGATCTTTAGCAACACAATGTACTCAGTCAGAGCAAGGAATAGAACAAATCCTATCAGCTATTAAAAGGGAGTCCCACTAGATGGGGTTATAGTTTCAAAGGGAGAGTATTTTCTTATCTGGTTTGAGGCAAAGTACTTTTTTACTTCTTATTTTTTTGAAATTGAGAACATGTGACTATGAAACTAGGACATATCTTTACCTCTTTGGTTCACCAGTAGATTTTTTTTGATCATTCCTACATTCATCACAAGTTATTGCAGCTTTATGTAAGTAAATTATTGTGTGTTTAGGGCATGTTTGTCACTGTTCATAGCTTTCATGACTGAAATTTCTTTTTTTCTTTTCTGTCCCTAGAACTACTTCAGTATCATTTTATATACAACCATATAGCAGTTACAGAAAAAAAAAAACCACCAGGGCACAAATCTTCTTAATTTGGCATTAGTAACATCATTGGTGCCATATCCTATAAACTATTTGGAACAAAATTTTTGCTTATTTATTTATTTCTGTGAAAGATAACTGGGTTAGCACAAGGGTGCCTTATAACCATGTTTGAATTATCCTGAAGGCAATATTAAATAATATATAAATATATAAAATAATTCTGTTCCTAGATTCCTGTTAGTGTTCAGTTTCTTAAAAAGTTTCTCAAATGAGAATTAATCAAATGTAATAATAACTAAAAGGAAGAACCGATGCACAAAAATCCCGTGAAAACAAATTGAGATCAAAAGACAAAATTACATTTTGACATTGCCTGGTTTATTATTATTTAAAAACTTGCAATAATGTTCTTGTACCATATTTGTTGTTGTTATGCTTTGAACACATTCATTCCTATGTCAGTTTAATCAATATTATAGTAATGCCTTTATATTTTACGTTTTAAGAATATGATGGCAACCTCAAGTGTCACGTCTATTGTAATAAAGTTAATTGAATTTGATGAATACTAAATCACTTCCATTCACAATCTTTAGTACAAAAGATGACAAGTTAAATTTAATTTTTAAAACCAGTAAAAGAAAATAAAAAAAAAAAAGGAGGGGAACTGGACAGGGACATGAACACAAGGAAATTAAGAATCATCTAGTGATAATATGAAATGTGAATTCCTATAAGATATATTGAGAAATAAAACATCTTTAACGTTATCTAAAATTTATCAAAACTCTATTTTCAAAAGTGATTTAACATCTTCTGTCTCTGGCCATAGGATGAGTTCTAATTTAGTTCAAATTTGAGAATGGAATTTCTGACTTTATATTAAACCTACAGATAGTCAGTCATTACATTGTAAGTGTAAACACAAGCAACAAATGAGAAGACTATTAGATGAAGGAAAAAAAGAAAATGGGATGATTTTTTTATTTCACTTTTGGCTCCCTGACTCTCAATATTTACACTTTTTCTTTTTTTTCAGCAAAAGAGATTTCTAGCTTGGGAACTGTCACAAGTACTGTAAACAATAACAATAACAAGCATAATGGATATACAATGGCAATTTATTTCTTCCAAAATTGTTAAGTGAAATAATTGAGTTCATTAATACAATTCTGAATGTTCTTGCTGAATCTAACAAAACCTTTTTCCTCTCACTGTTCAAAATTGGCATTAGCAGGTGGAAACTGGGTTTTGGAAGAGGTCATTGGGGATTGTCCAACCCCAAACACATTATGTTAATTTATATGGTGCTTACCAGATGTCTTCCAATTTCATGTCTGCATTACATTATAATTCAGCTTCCATGAAACTTTTGTTTGTGTTGCTATTTTACTCATGAGTAAGAAAGTCATCTTTTGCTTATACTCACCATTTCTATTTTTTCTCTATGCTTGAATCCTAGAATTAACTGAAAGTCCCTTTTCCCTCTTGTACTGTAATTTGTTAAAATTTTGATCTTTTCTGGTTACTTTTTACATCACGCATTTATTACAGTTGTTGCACAATTAAGGAGTTTAGCATTGCAGTTTAATCAAAATCTAGTTTTGTTTCAAAAATTTACTTACTCTTACTGTTACTCAATTTCACCTGCATCCTGAAATAATGAGTATGTATACACCCAGAATACTTTTAAAAGTATAAAGTTTTTGCATAGTGGTTTGGGTCTTTTTTTAAATTAAGAATTCATAGCCACATACCATTTTACTTTATTGGTTGTAGTAAAGCAGATTTACTAACCTTTAGGAAAACTGGATTAAATAAAAGTAGCTTACTGAGTCAGAAAATCTGTGTTTATAAACTACCTTCACCCTGTGATAAGCATCATACAAAAAAATGTGGATACTGCAGAACTTCTTTCTGCAGCTCTGGGGACCTTTCAGCTGCCTCTAGGCCCGTCATACTCTCTATCATGGATACTAGGTAAGGTGTAGAGGCACAAGATAAGGTGTTCCTTTATGTTTAAGTCGATATCCCTGTGAAATATTGCAGCATTCCTTGGCTAAGTGGAGGAGGAAGAAGAGCACAGAAGATCTGCTCATGTCCTTGTTCAGGGCTGCAGCTCTGAAAGATGGGAGATCCACCAACTGAAGCAACCACTCTCTGAGGAGGACACCAGCAGCCCCTGCCACGGCTCTCCTAGCCTCACAACAAAGCTGTCCACTACATGCCTCCATGATGACCAAGAGGCACCAGTCCTGAGGTAACTGTGCTGGCCACCACCAGCGTTGTACCCTCTCTGCTATGGCCACTACTTCACTAGAACTCAGGAGAGCAGCTCAGCCTCAGAGCACCCAGTGAAATAAAGGCACAGTGCTGCCTTTGGCCCAAGGATTTAGGGAGCTTCCACAGAGCAGAGCACCACAGAGTAGAGGCAGATGCCTTCCTATATGTCCTGTGGATTACTGGCAACTCTACAGCTCAGCGGAAGAGGAACAAGTAGACAGGAGTGTACTGTGGTCTGGTGGCTTCCCTATCTGCCGTCCAACTACAGTCCAAAGCAGTCACCCTCCATCACCAAGGGCAGCCCCTGCTCCCTTATGCTTCCTTTCCCATTTTCACCTGGCAGCTCCTCTGCCAGACTGGGCTAGCACAGCTCTTTTCGTACCAATCTTGCACTGTCATCATCACTGAATGCCAATGTCAATGTTCTATATACTATGGCACCAAAACATCTCCAGGGCTGATGTCAGGAGCTGGAGGCTGCCTTCTGGCACAACACCAGAGCTAGCACATGACTTAATTCTGCAACACTATGGTATGGCTATTACCTTCCACCAGACAAGAGAGAAGTAATCTATATTTTATGAAATGGTAACACTGGAGATGGAAAGCAGTTAGCAGTCACAGAAATTTGAAGAAGAGCAGTTCGACAAAGTTTGAAAGAGAATTAAAAGCACAGGTCCTACTCACCGCCAAATGTGAAAACTCTTTTTTTTTTATACCTGGTACTGAGATTTTTGTGTTTGAAGGCTAGATTTTGGAAGAAAAATGCTTTTTATTTTGACTAAAGACAATAATTCACGCCTTTGGAATTAAATATATTTAAAATTACAAACTCTTCATCGAGAGTGGGTGACACTGCTAAGCATTTTTCAGCATGAGCTGCAAGATTCATGTCTTTCTTTTTCTGATGTGAACCACGGGGGTTTTTTCCAGGGAGTCTCCTGGGCTGCATATTTCAACTGGACAAGAAATACATATGCCAGCTTCCATCTATTTGCTTCGCTGCAGTCTACTACACCGCCTTAAAGAGACAGAGGGCTGAAACACAGGAATTTCTTCCTGAACATCAGAAAACACTTTTTCATTGTGAAGGTAACTGAATGTCAGAAAAGATTGCCCAGGAAAGTTGTTCAACCTCCACCTTCAAAAGCTTTGTGAACATGTCATGGGCAATTGACTCTAGGTGCCCCCTGTGTAGAAGTTGAACAAGTAATCTCCAGTGGTCTCAGCCTCAGTCATTCTGTGATTCTGAGTTTATTTAGACATACTCAACAGTTGCTTTTTGCTAACCTGCTGTATTCACACATGTTCGTAGGAATATTGTATATAGTTAGAAGAGTTTGCTGTTGCTGCCAGACGTAGAACATTTGAAATTACTTTTTCATGATCGCTTTTAAAATATATAATTGTGTTTTGGATTTTTCTACGGGGCTGTTGCAGACAAATGATGGGTTTCAGCAAGGATGGGAAGGAAGGATGGGCGCTCAAGAACATTTTCTTTCTGGATTATAGGTAATTCATATCTTACTAAAAGTATCTATGTCACAACATGTAACTTGCTGTTTTCCAAATAAAAAAATATTTTTCAAATTATTATCAATATAGGTCAAATTATTATGGAAGAATAATGGAAGTGTATAATGTCAATTACTTAGCATTCTTATTTGTCAATGGTCACACACTGTATTCCCTATCCCTATCCTTCTAGAACTTTGAGGAGGAAGGCCATATTGCTTGTGTCAGAAAAGGACATACAGATTGGTTAGACAGTCTCCTTAATTCTATAGACAAAAGGTCAAGATTACTGCATCAAGCAGTACAGACTATTGTTATGGATAAGATGTGCAAAATATAAAAACATACAGCAAACACTAGTGACAAAAATGAAAGATTAGTCAAGAGATCATCTGCAGCTACCTTTGCTGTTGCCTATGAGTGGTAACTTGCAACTGTTGAGGTTAACATGCTTAAAGGTAATTTTGAGTAATTTTGGTATCCACAGCTGCAGGGGATGTTGGTCATTTCTTGCTTTTTACCAGCAGTTGTGGAAACAACTTTCAATTTAATTTAGTTTGTGTACAGCCATAAGAGTGATATGCATGAGTATTCAAAAAGTTTGTAATAGATTTGCTTCAGATTTATCAGTGAACTGATGGAGATGTAGTTTCCAACATTTCTACTAATACTTGTCAAATAGCTTGTACAAAATTATGGTAGCCAGTTATCATTCAGAAATGAAGCATCGTCCACTGTGCACTAAAGAAGGTGATAGGTAGATTTTAATTTACCCCTGAGGTTTTTTATAGCAATACGTCAAGGAGTAGACAGGAATTTAAGTTTTCTGCTCAAAGCAGTCTTGGGTACTTCTTTACTTCATACTGTAATGTTAAATACATGAAAACATTGAAGGTAATTTCATCAAGTTTAGGTAAATGTCCTTTTAAAAACTGTAAAAATGTAATTGCTAATGACTACTAATGAATTATTTCAATGAATTATGCTAATGAATCTGTTTCAACTTCTACCTCAATTTTAAAACAGTTGTTCAATATATCTGCTCTGTATTGCAAAATGTAGAATGCACAATAGCTTCAATTAATGTTGATTGAAAACATATGACTGGTCATCAACTTGACAGTACTGCTGAAGTAGTGTCTGTAATTAACTCAAAATGCAAGAATCAGAATGGTTTGAATTGGAACAGACCTTTAAAATTCATCTAGTCCATCCTCTATGCAATGAGCAGGGTCATCTTCAACTGGATCAGGTTGCTCAGAGACACGTCCAACCTGACCTTGAATCCACCGTTCTGGGCAACCTGTCCCAGTGTCTCAGCACCCTTATTGTAAAAGGTATCTTCCCTCTATCTCATTTAAATCTACTCTCTTTTACTTTAAAAACCATGACTCATCCTACCACAATAGATCCTTCTAAAAAATTTGCCCGCACCTTTCTTGTGAGCCCTTTTCAAGTACTGAAAAGCCACACTGAGGTCTCCCCAATGCCTTCACTTTTCCAGATTGAACACCCCAACTCTTTCAGTCTTTTGCATAGGAGAGATGTTCCAGCTCTCTAGTCACCTTCACAGCCCTCCTCTGGCCCTGTTGCCAAAGGTCTGTATCTTTCCTGTGCTATGAGCTCCAGAACCAGACACAGTGCTCCTGGTGGACTCTGAGCAGTGCTAAGGACAGCAGAAGAATCCTCTCCCTTGACCTGCAGTTCATGCTTCTTGTGATACAGCTGGTTTTCTGGGCTGCAAACACATTGCCAGGTCATGTGCACCTCTTGCCCTGCAGTACTGTGAAGTCCCTCTTGTCAGGGCTTCTCTTGATCTGTTCATGCCCCTTGTCTGTATAGATAGCAGGAGTTGCCCTGGCTCCAGTGCAGAACCTTGCACTTGTCCTTGATAAACCTCATGAGATTCCTACTTCTTAAGCTTATCCAGGTCCCTCTGGATGGCATCCCATCCTTCAGGTGTGTCACCTGCAGCATACAGCTTAGTGCCATCTGGAAACTTGCTGAGAATGCACTTGATCTTCCTGTCCATGTCATTTTTGGAGACATTATTCTATTAAGACATTAATAATTCTAACCATTCTTTTGTTGATTTAATTAAAATAGTAGTTACTTTCTGTGCAGTCACAAATAATTTATTTAATCATAAGACACAGAGTATTCCTATTATTAATGAACATATTGATTCCAACCATAATATACACTCTGCTAAGTTCTTGGGACAATATTGAAAGTAAGCCTGTTATAATAGTCTTGGAATGATCCATTAGGAGGATTAAGATAACCAGGAAATCTATTTGTATGTCAAAATGGTATATGATTTTAGTCTGAAGGAGGGTGTTAACATCAAGGAGAATGCATACATGACCCACATGCAAAATTTTGCTGGCTCACAGTGGTACTTTAAAAAAATATAGGCTACTATTTACAGGTCCAGAAGGTCATTTCACTGATTTCTGATGGGAAACAGGTTAGAAGAAAGTTTCTCTGTGTTCTTATTTTTTTGGTTACTCTGAAAGGGAATAACACATTCAGCAATGCTCCAGGCATGCAGCGAGGTTGATACTGACATCATATTTCAAAGGCACTCACATATCCATCAGTGTGCTAGGCCTTTGTGTGTGCTTACATCTCGTGATCAGTTGGTATTCAAAAGAAAAAAAATGTTGTGAAATTAACACAATATTAAAATACAGTTTCATCAAGTGAGATGCAGGCTGCAACAAATAAGAGACATTTAATTTTCACTGGTCTCTGTTTTAGAAATAACTCTACTAGTTGCGTATATGCCTCCCTCTATGAGTGTTTAGTAACAGAAATGAATGATTAAAAAATGCCACTACATTAAAATACTAAAGAATTCTTGTCAGCAGGAAATGTCAGGTTACTTATGGTGCCAGCACTAGAAACTTAAGTGCAAGACTTCAAACTTAGAAAAAAGGGAAATGGTGTTTGACCTTTATCAAGACAGATCCTACTTCATTTCAGCGGAGTCCAGTCATTTAAGATTAATTTACTGGCTACACATGATGGATGGAAATAGAAGCTCAGCCACAACTGTATTGGGTGTTGCTTACTTGCTTTATATTACAACAATTACTCAACCACAAATAGCTGCCATTCAACAGTTTGCAGTAGTTTCTTTAATTTAATAAAGAAAATAAAGAATATAGGAGAGTCAACCTGAAATAAAGAAAAATTCTAAGATGGTAGAACATACTTATTGAAATTGGAATTTGCTTAAGAAACAGAAAATGGGAATATCAAAAATTCCAGTATATATAAATGCACATCAGGTATTTTCTCTATTGAAATTTCAACTGGCATTGTCCTTATCCAGTTAAATAAATCTGTTGCTGGTGCTACTCTTCCTCTGCTTCTGTGGTGTAAACCAGAAGTTTATTGAGCCATAGCTTGGCCTTAAGCTTACTACTAGAGTAGTGGAAAAGCCATCCTTAATGTTTTGATTTGTGTATATCCCTGACTTATTTATCACACATGTCATCATGTAAAGAAGAATACAATTCTCACTTTTTTTATATTTTTTACTAAAATAATATAATATCAATTATTACAGACATTTAATTTATTTGAAAGTCCCTAGAGGATGAAGCATTCACAGCACTGCACATTGAATGAGAGATTCATATATGGCCAGACACTGTAGAGCAGTGTTTGTTATCTCCCCACAGCAGGGATGGTCATAGTGGCTACCATTGCTCACCTCTTGACTCCAGTGTTCCATAGGGGTGTCCCATTCATACAATAACTAGCTCCAGTTTTCAAATTTTTAGTGCATGATCATATAAATACCTTGAAACAATGTATCTTCAGCTTTTTTTTACTGGAATTTTAATACCATTCTATAAATTACTCATTATTTTGAATTCTCTCTCACTTTAAAGAAAAGGGCTCTCAAAATATTCACCAGACAAAAACTATCACAAGGAGCTAGTGAGTAACAAAGTAGCATTTTAAAGAATCAATCTCATTAATGAAAATTAATGTGTAAACTCACAGCATACTAAGTACATCCATATAATTTTAAGGTACAGAGAAATTGTGAGATTACAGCATTTTTCTAGAAACTTAGAAGTTAAGAACATGTGACTGCAGTACAGAGAATGTTCAGTTTTAGTCTAATCAGTTATTTTCCTTGCAGCTGTGTTTAGACCTCTATCAGATTTCAGAATTCCCCCGTGGGGGATTATCTGGTTCTCTTACACAGTTCTTTCACAGGGTCTTTTTTTCTTTATTTTGAATATGCTGTCTTGGGCGTTGCCTCTTACCTTCAGAAAAGATTGGAAAACCAAAGGAGTCCTAGATTTGCTAAAGTATATGTATATTTTAGAATCAATTTAGAAATATTTTCCCTTCTACACAGAACTGGAGTTCTCTATAATTTTCCAAAGGTATAATGAGAGAGACGAGAAAAGCAGAAATTTTGCATAACACGTTCCCCTTTCCAACTTGTAGTTCACATTTAGTCATGTAATAAATGACTTCTCTGCTCTATGCTGCTTCCTCTTCAAAAAAAAAAAAAAAACCAAACCAACAACAACCAAAAAACCCCCAAGTGAATAATGTTTGTTTGGTTTTTTTACAGGACTAAAACTGCTGTTTCAAGGGTTCAGTCCAAAGTATTCATATTCACAGCCTCCCACAGCAAGAAATGGAGTGGAGCAAAAATACCAGGCAATTATAACGCTTGTTAAAGAAATTAAGAAGCATTCTGTACCCCAAGTGACATCACTTATGACTTCTTTCCTTCCTGAGCAAAAAAAAAGAGTAAAATCAGAGTAGCAGCTTTTATAAATACAAGGCAGGGAGTCTCGTGCCCATTTGACATACAAAATTGCAAAGTATTTTCTTTTCCAATAGAGATTTCAAACTTAGGCTCTCTGCTAGCATGGTTGATGTACTAGACATAACTTACCTCCAAGATCCCTGAGGATCCAAAGAACTGGACTTGGTATTTTATAGAAACCAATATGATTTATAGACTGCAGCCTCAGGACTTCCCCTGAGAACACTAATTCTTCCTCCTGGTGGAAGCATAAGCCAACATGACCTGAAAATTATGGAGGCGTAGTGCTGTCAGCTGGACATCTCAATGACTGCATGAGGACATCAGTAGGGACCTCCCTTCAGCATACAGATATTGTTTATACTTGTTTCCCTTGCAATACCTTTCCAATAGGCTTAAATCCCTCTTCCCACTCCCACCTGATTCCAGATACTAACTGTATTTTCTTTTCCTCATAGGAAGCTTCTTAGTACATCTGCAGTCTTATTTATCCCATCTCCATACATCAAAAGTTATTAATAAGGCAGGAGGAGAAAATCCATAAAAATATTGCAATCAGAGAAACAGAAAGTGCCCTGAAGGAAAATTGGGAGTTAATTAATGATTGCTGTGGATGTCTTCTGTCATATCATCCCAATTGTCACCTTTTTGTTGTTGTTGTTTGTTTCATTGTCGTTGTATTTTGCATTTAGTTTTTTTCTAATTTTGAGATAAACCACAATTTTATATAATAATAACACTTCATCTACATGCATGATATAAAGTATTGCTCAGGTCTCTTGCCTGCTGCTAACAACAGAGGTGTGCAGCTGAGTGTATGTAAGAAAGGTTACATGATCTATCAATTTAAAACATGGAAAAACAATGGTGTAAGGGAATAAAATGTAGATGATGTGGTGTGAAGTTTCAGCTGGAGGTAATTTAGAGACAGTTTTTCTTGTACAATTATGTTGATTTATTTCTGAGCAATTTTCTAGCACATTATACCGCACAGAGTTGGAGCAGAGCATTTCCTGGTACAACTGTCTCTAAGCTAAACAAAACTCCTTTCAGTGTCAGGCTTTTCATAAAATGCACATCAACAGAACTCCATATGTCTGGGTGCAGTACACAACCTCAGTGCTAAGTGAAAACACTTCACAGAAAATATCCCACAGCAAAAGATCAGACTTGTCAACAATTTTAGAATCATTTTTAAGGGTCCTTATGCCATTGTCTTCACTGCCTCTTGAACAGCCTTTTCCCATATAGAGCCAATTATTCTACTGAAGTGACATACATTCTTAAAGAAAAATTTGAATTCTTAATCATAAAAGAAATAATAACATTTTGTCACTTCTGATACTAAAGCTCTTCAGAGTATTGGCTAACCAAAACATGCAGCATTCCTGTGAAGTTGCTTAGTATTACTTAGTTTTAAAAGATGAAGGGAGTGAAAACTAGAAATGGTTTAAGATTTTTGCAAGTTTATGGTTATATAAGGCCCAGAAGCTTTGAACTTTGATTCTCAGAAATTGTCTCTGGACTCTGAATTTATTTGTTATTGTAACATGTTTTCTCTTAAATCCTGGAGTTGTCGTAAGTATATGAAACTTGTAAGTGTTTTACCCATTCAAAAATATTTTATTTTGTTACTTGTAATTGATTTCATGTGGTGCAGCCACAAAAACAAATGAAAAACATGGGAGCCAGTTTCATGGCAGGGACTCCTTAACCATGAGAGACATGCAGGAGTACTATCAGGATGACAACTGAGATCAGTGGATTTTGAAGCCATCTGCTCCTGAAGCATGTGTTTATAATCCATGCAATCACTATACCAATGTCACACTAGGCCTAATGCAGCAGTCCTTCTTTCTGAGAATTCCAATGGTTTCAATGGCTTCAGTACTGGATATAGAACAGACACATGATATGACTCTCATAGATTAAACTTTCTATTGTCAAACTAAGTAACTATCTGGATTCTTGCTCTCTCTCTCTCTGTACACTAGTGCATCATTATTTTAGAGATAGATGCTTCAGTTATAAAACTGTATCAAATATTATATCTAGCATTGTCTAAAGCTATATAAGAGATCCTTATACTAAAATGGCATATGCATCTCTTAAACTATGTACCTATAATAAATCCACAGAGATTAATCAGAAAAAAGTGTGCAATGCTTAGATATGTGTAATATGTAACATAAAAGAGTAGTACAAATGCCCTTAGTAAGAAAAGCTTAGCAAACTTCTCCATGAATGAACTTAGATGTATGCATTGCTCCAAAGCACCAGATACAAATTTTTGATGCCAGAAAGATGGTGTAAAACATTCAAATTATATCAATTGAAAAATGAAAAATTCTGAAATCAATATAAAAACTAAACCAGAACAAAATCTGGGAAGATACAGCTAGAATTAAAATTTCCATGTCAGTCAAAATGAACTAAAAGTAACTTGGTTTCATTTTGACAGCAGTGATGAATTACAGGTTAAAATATTTCCATCTATATGCTTTTGCTTTACAGGTTTCTAATCTATACTAGTTTTCTTTTAAATACACTGATGAATTTTTTGGTTTTGAGCTAAGAGGCACTCCTTCTACTTTCCTTGATTTAGAAATGCTTTTCATTTTTTGCAGTGTTTTTTTTCAACACTTGACAAGAAAATGCACTTCATGTGTTCCTTTATAGACACTGTCACAAACAAGTAGCACTGGGGATGCATACTGCTTAAAGATGTGTCAAAATTATTTTTTTCTTTTTAGTAACTCAGTAATTAGTTGAAAGTATATACTTTAAATCAATTCAAAGTAAAGATTTTCTGTAATTCACCTGAAGTTTGTAAAATTATTTGAAGTATTTTTACTGCAGTGAAGAGTAAATGGAACCTTTAGGTGCAAGCAGTGTTAGGGTAAGAAGGTAAGAATTTTCATCAGATTATCAAGCTTGAATCTAATAAATATTCTATATATCTGATTTTCTATAAAGAATAAATCTGAAAACATGCTGAGTATTGTAGAAATTCTACTTATTGTCTCAGGAACTGCATCATGAACCAGTCATTCAGTCCTTGTTTTACATGTCAGTATAGTAGTAAAAAGTTATATTTATTTACAGGTTGTCCAGTGAAAGATTGTCAGGAATCCACAGCAATGATTTTGGCTACAGAAAAGTTCAAAGTGAAGGCTGCTTATCATTTAACTAAGTCAATGCCAAATGTAAAGGGCTGGGGGGTGTTTGGTTTTTTGTTGTGTTTTTTTTTCTTTACAAAGAGAGCAATTTTTTCAGTGTTGATTTTTTAAAGCAAACTGATGGTAAAAACTGTCATCCGGTCAACTTGTACCTTAGTAGAACTCTATCCTTATCAACACCATACCTATCAAAGTTATATTATTAATATATTGATACATATTAGAATATGTTGTATCAAATAAAATAATAAATAATGCATGGCAAAAAAGTCTGCCAATTGCCTTAGAATATCATTGTTTTATAAATATGAAGACTTGACAAAATCCATTTGAGAATCTGAAAGAATGGCATATTGCAGCAATTTTTTTCCAGAAGTAAAATGCTTTCAGGCAAGTTAGCTTATCACACTTTAGACAAGTCTACAGAGTTAATGTGTTTCTTGGTGTTTTGAGTGTATGGATACACTAACAAGTTGACTTTCCATACTGGTGTAGCTACTGGTGTAATTCTGTAGCTTGTCCCAAGAAACATAGCTGGAGTGAAGCTTACTTCGGAATGCCTCTTTAATCTACCTCCTGCTTCCTCTGTTGGAAGCAGCTTGGTTCAGTGAATGAAGTTCCTTGTTGTAAGCTTTATGAATAAAAATCTAATTCTGTGCCAGAGTTAGTTCTCAGTGTACAGCATTTCAGGTTCCACTTCAGACTTCTTAGCTCCACAGAGGAGCATAGCTTGAAACAGCGAGTAGAAGGCAGGCTCAACACACATTCTCAGTGTTCACATGACAACTTGAAGAATATTTCCAGATGCTGTACGTAGAAGTTTGTACAAAAAATATCTTAATAATTTCCAAAGTAATGCTGTCAACCTCAGGAGAAACTCAATATATTTTGAAGTTTCCCTTATTTTCATCAGGCCCCTTGGGAACAAAGAAGAAAAAAAAATAAAAAGGGAACTAAGAATATGTGGTCCAGGGACAGGATGGTATACTCTGACAGAACAAGGCTGTGAATCTAAAGGGTTCCCACCCACTGAGGTACCCACCCACCCATTAAGGTTATTTATTCACTCTGTCTAAGTTTAGGTCAATTATTGTCAGTGGAACAACTCTGGTATCAAGACGTCTATTCTATATTTGTCCTAGAGGTCTATATTTCTACAAGAAAAAGTCACATACAAATAAAATACAACAAAAAGGACATTTTTTCATTTTTTGAAGGTCTTAAAATAATGGGGAATAGATGGGAAAACAACTCCAACAGGAAAAGTGACACTGAATCAGAAAACCTCTTATCTGAAAAGATGTGTGTTTGTTAGGAACTGCTTCATCCAAGGAGCAGTTATGGGAAAGATCCAGCTCCAACTGATGCTCCAGTGATTCCCTTGGGTCTGGCTTGAGTCAGAAAGGTCACTGGAGATGGGAGTTTCTCAGAGGGCAGTCACAAGACATGCGGTGGGATATTCACCATTGAAGCAACTGTAAAGAAGAAATGGCAAGAGAAGGGCCAGAGGGCAAAATCTGGCTGGCTGTATGATTTTTATTGTAAGTGAATGGGGTGAAGCATGGGAACTTTGGAACTAATCTAAGGCTAGCCCCTACAAAGAACCCTTTTTTCTTCTTAATTTTCCTTATTTCTTAGCAGATGAATGACTTACTATTACAAACAGCAGGATAAGACCTACTAAGTCTAGGCTGCTTCCTGTTGCCATGGATATTACAAATGTTGGTTGTGTTTATTCCCCTGGTCATGAGCAGTATTAAAAGTTTCCATCTTTTTATGGTATTTCTGTTATATTACAGGAGCAACATGAGAATGCATTTTTCAGGAATAGAGCAGCAAAAATGCTTAGGCTGACAGCAAACCTCTTGTACACTGGGCAATTTTTTGATGCTGTGAATGCAACATACAAGCTTCTGACATCACAAAAAGAGCTGTGCAAGTGTTTTGGTTGACTGTGTTTGTCAGTGAAGTGCACCACCAAGAAAGTGTTGGGCCAGTAACCCTAATGAGTCCATTGGAACTCAGTCTGAATTTTATTTTCTCTAATGATGAGCCGGATTAGAATTGGTGCTTCTGACTTACAAGAAAGAATATATAGGCTCACTTTTCTTTTGGGAGATGGGGAGTCAGAACATGAGTGTAAGTTTAGGGGGTTTCATTTCCTATTGTTTAAGATATAACTATCTTCACATTTTTACATCAGGCCCTGAAAATAAGAATTTCAGAGCATTGTTCATGCAAGTTGACATTTTGTGCATTTTTGTTTAGATCCCTTGCTGTATTTTCCTTTATTTTTTTTAAATTAATTGTTATTCTGAGACTGAACAACATATTTAAAATCTATCACTTCCAATGAGTTGAAGTTAAAATTATGAATTTCAATCAGTTTGATGCATGATGTGTCACTACAGTTGTTTATGATAACATGGGATTAAATTCATGTCTCAGCCTCATTTGACATATATTCAGCTCAGTACTCTACAGTCACTTGCTGGCATCCCCAAAAATACCTTGTTGAAATGCCATGCAGTTTTGTGTGAACAGATCAACTAAAGACTCATATTTTTACTTTTTATTTGTGTCTGATGAAATGTTTGTTCCTGATGAAATGAAAATTAACCATGAAATTAAAATGGACTCTGGGATTTAAAAGTTAGTGGTAGGCTTATGAAAAGTTACTGACTATGCTTGGTACAAGCTTATTGACTGCACTGTTTAAGAGCACTACATGCTCTTGGGAATAGTCTCTCTCCATCTTCCTTATAGTCTCCCTTTAGATATACCGGAAGGCTGAAATTAGGCCACTCTGAAGCTTTTTCTTCTTCAGGCTGAGCAATGTCAATCCCTTTCCTTGTAGAAGAGGTGTTTCATCACTATAATTGTCTTGCTGACCCTCCTCTGGGCTTGCTCCAACAGGTCAATATCCTTCCTTTGCTGAGGACCCCAGTGGTGGATACAGTACTGGACAAGAGCATAGTATATAAGTATACAAGCACAGAGCAGAGGGTCAGAATCTCCTCCCTCATCCTACCGGCTACACTGCTTTTGTTATAGCCCAGGAGGCAATTGGCTTTCTGGGCTGCAAGTGCACGTTGCCACTTCACATTCAGTCTCACACCCACCAGCACACCCAAGTCTTCTCAGCAGGGCTATTTTTGACCTGTTCATTGCCCCAGCTTGTATTGACATCAGCGGTCACCCTAACCGAGACGCAGCACCTTGCACTTGGCCTTGTTAAACCGCATGAAATTCCCATCTACTGACTGTCTCTTTTCTTTTCTTTTTCCTTTTCTTTTCTTTTCTTTTCCTTTTTCTCTTTTCTTTTCTTTTCTTTTCTTTTCTTTTCTTTTCTTTTCTTTTCTTTTCTTTTCTCTTCTTTTCCTTTTTCTCTTCTTTTTTCTTTTCTTTTCTTTTCTTTTCTTTTCTTTTCTTTTCTTTTCTTTTCTTTTCTTTTCTTTTCTTTTCTTTTCTTTTCTTTTCTTTTCTTTTCTTTTCTTTTCTTTTCTTTTCTTTTCTTTTCTTCTCTTTTCTTTTCTTTTCTTTTCTTTTCTTTTTCTTTTTCTCTTCTTTTTTCTTTTCTTTTCTTTTCTTTTCTACTCTTTTCTTTTCTTTTCTTTTTTCTTTTCTTTTTTTCTTTTCTCTTTTCTTCTCTTTTCTTTTCTTTTCTTTTCCTTTTTCTCTTCTTTTTTCTTTTCTTTTCTTTTCTTTTCTTTTCTTTTCTTTTCTCTTCTTTTCCTTTTTCTCTTCTTTTTTCTTTTCCTTTTTCTCTTCTTTTTTCTTTTCCTTTTTCTCTTCTTTTTTCTTTTCTTTTCTTTTCTTTTCTTTTCTTTTCTTTTCTTTTCTTTTCTTTTCTTTTCTTTTCTTTTCTTTTCTTTTCTTTTCTTTTCTTTTCTTTTCCTTTTTCTCTCTTTTTATTCTCATAGAACAAGAAATAACATTTTTGCTATTAACATTCTGCAATGAATTTCTTAGCATAAGAAGTATGTGTTAAATGTGCAGCCAGTGTAGAAACCATTAAAAGAGAGAGTACAAGAAGATACGCAATTACAAATTAAATGTTACTGTGTATGGTGTTTCAAAGGATAAAATTTCAATCGTTACTCAAACTGCATCCTTGCTGATTTACTTTCAGAGTAAGTCTTTCATACAATTTAAAATTAAAGCCTAAATCCCATTAAGCATGAAAAAATATGTACAATTTAATGCTGCTAAGCCTGTAATTCAGTCGGAGAAATGCTAGGAAAATTATCTTTCACCACTTAGTGCCCTGAGAAAATGACTAAAAAGCTGAGCAAGATTCTTCAGACTCTAAAGCAAATTGGAAATCAAAATGGAATTTGAACTTTTTGCTAGTGTCTTTTCAAAGCCACATCAAGATCTTTTGATTTTTGGGTTAATTTTCTTGGCATGTCAATAGATGTAGAAACATACATGAAATATTTTTAAAGTTTCATCAGACACAACTCTTGAAGTTTTGCTTAAAGGGAATTTGAAAACTTGAAAGCAATGTGATTTTCTCATTTGTCTAGTATGTCAGTAGTATTTGTATATTATTATGGGTGTTTCTGTATTCCATTAATGGTCAAACTCACTGCAATCCCTGTTCTTCACACAATCTATTGAAGATATACTAATGCTAGGAACTTGTCTTTCCCAGAATACAATGTTGAAAAGCAGGAAGGGGTTATGTTTACTTCAGTTCTTTGGAGAAACAGAGCAATTGCCAGTAAAGAAAGGCAGATCCTTGGTTGGCAAGTGCTTGCTGTCAGTCACTACAGACTTTTCTCACTTTCCCACCATGAAGGAGCTGAGCTTGTGGACAGCTCACAGGAAATTCTACTGCTACTGCTGCTGCTTTCTTTCTTGTATCCCCTAACACCTCATGACTTGCTTCAGGGCCTTGACCCATCATTTGAGGATTGTAGCTCTACAGAAACAACTTAAGCATCATTGTGATGATTAAAACCACAGTATCTGAAACATTTTTTTTCTTTCAGTGAACTATAAAAAATTTAAAATTTTTCTACACCCCCATACACTAAAATATTTCAAGCAGATCTAGTAATATCAGATCAATTATCAATTCTCACTATTGTTCTGCACTGGTGCAGCTGCCCATCAAATCCTGTGTCCTGTTCTGTATCCCTCAGTACAAGGACATAGAAGTGCTGGAGTGTGTCCAGAGAAGGACAACAGAGCTGGGGTATGATCTGAAGCACAAGTCATAAGAGGAGTTGCTGAGGGAGCTGGAGTTATTTAGCCTGGATAAAAGGAGGCTGAGGGGTGAGCTTATCACTCTGTCTGAAAGGAGGTTGTAGTGAGGTGAGGGCCAGTTTCTTCTTCCAGGCAACATGCAATAAGAAATGGTCTCAAGTTTTTTCGGATAGGAAAATATTTTTCACCAAAAGGGTTGTAAAATATTGGAATAGGCTGCCCAGAGAAGCGGTCAAATCATCATCCCTGGTATTATTTAAAAGACATATGGATGTGGCACTTGGGGACATGGTTTAGGGATGGACTTGGTGGTGGTTTATGATTAGACTCAATGATCTTAAAGGTCCTTTCCAATATAAATGGTTGTATGATTTAAGGTTTGTTATTGGTTCTGTGTTCTTTATCTCACCTTTCATAACATTTTGAATTGGAAAGGAGGAAGGTATGTCAAGGTAACTCAGTATATGGAGATTCACCATTTATTTGATGCTAAAGCCACAGGAGTATCTTACCTTCCTTTAGGGCTTGTCCAAACAGGCTGACAAAATGCTGAACTGTTACTCTATTAGTTCAAGTATGGAGGTCTGTGTAGAGAATTTTCTGATGATCTCAATAGATGACATTACGGTTTTGTGCAAAGGGAACTCTGTTTTTTCCATTTTTTCTCTTCACCATGCGATGTGTAGTGTTTATACTGTGCACTGAAAAGAGGTAAAGATCTTGAGAAGAAAAATATAGGCTAATACGAAGATACAGACTACATCAAAGTATGCATTCAAGAGTGATAAATTAATCCCATTTATTTTCTGACTTTGCAATAAGAGTGAGGTGGAAAGATATTTACTTGCACCTCAGTTTCTGGAGGCAGTAATAAGTGGATTTACAATTTTCATAGAAACTTTTCCCTTCATGTGGTTTCTTCAAACATTCAAACCCAAAATCAAACACATGAACAATCTGTGAACTACTCCCATCTCAAATAATTGCTTATTTTGCTTTTACTTTTTAAAACAAATGTTAACTTACAGGAAACTAGCAATATCACATGGGTTGAAGTTGAATATCAGACTTCCACTTCTGCTTCCCTGCTCAACGTTAGATGACCATGCTGTGTTTTATAATAAAATTATGGGGAATATATTTGGTGGTTTCCATTCTTTTCACAGCAGACAAAAACCAGCTTTCTTAACAGTCTTGTTGCAGAAGCCAAGAACAGTATGGAAATATAGGCTGACAGATTTTCTCATTATTTAAATACATGTCTAAGTTTCTGCTAAGACCTTTCAGTGTAATAATATATGACACAGCCATGTATGTATGTGTGTGTGTAAAAAAGCTGTCGGGGTGAGAGCTGATTACGTTTATCAGACTCTGGTTTGCAAATTGAACAATTATGAACAATTCAGTGGTTTTCATAAATACTAAGGTCATGCTCAAGGAAAGAAAAACAATTTTGCTTAACCAGTTTATAGCCAAGCTAGTGCTGCCCCCCGGTGGCCATCAGACACATGAGCGGGGCTGCAACTAGAAGATCTTTAACGACAAGCAGAGATGAAGTTTGTAATTGGTAGTGAGAGAACTCGACGATCTGTCTTCATTCTTATCTCCACGTCTCAAAAACCAGCAGAACTTTCTCAATCAGTTAGCTGTTTAAGATGAATAGTCATTTTTTAACCCAGTCCTGCAATTCCTTTTAAAAGTAATCTGAGTTGATAACCTCTTCTAGTCTTACCAATCAAATAAGCACAGAAACTACAACTGTCTGCAAATACAGCCAGAATATAAAATCTCAATTATTTTTTGTAATGATCCTTAAAGAGCTGCTTTGTTTCATTGTTTGGATTATTCAGAGAAAAGGACCTGCATACACAGATGCTAAAATTCTTAGTCATTTTTCGTTCCTCATAATCAATTATTCAGTTTATTACTTTATACATGAATTCTGAGAAAATTCATGCAGAATTTAATTAATAAGTACTAAATATTTGGGGAAGATGTGATGAATTCCTTATAATTAACACAGAAACTGAATTTCAGCTCTATAAAAATACTGAACTCAACAAACATGGAATAATTGCACTTTATTTATAAATGGCAGATAATAGCTTGTCTCAGTTTAAAAGAAAACTAAAATATCTCTCTGGACTAGGAAGGGGATCTCTTGCCAAAAACCACCACAACCTTTGAAATTAAGCTTCTTTAATGAGAAAAAATGCATAGAAAAAGATAAAAATTCTTTACTACAAATATATATATGTATGTATATGTCTGTGTATGTGTATATGTATATGCGTGTGTACATATGTGTGTACATATGTGTGTGTGTGTGTGTGTGTGTGTGTGTGTGTGTGTGTGTGTATAACCAATATCAGAACAGAACAAAAAGCAACATCGTAACCAAAACTTTCAAACAAATCAAGTCCTTTGTCTGTCCCTTTGGAGCAGCTATATTCACAGACAGCAGGAGGCGATGCCTCTCCTCAGGAGGCAGTGGCGGCAAAAGCCCCTCAAGGGCTCCAGTGAGGCACCGCCGGCAACCAGGGAGAGACTCTGGCTCCGAAACTCATGTGGGAATGGCGGCCATAGGGACGGGATGAAACCTTTCCTGTGGGCCGTGCAAAGACCCTCTCCTATCATCCTTTGTCCAAAAATACGTTGTAGGGAGGTGGGGGGGAAATGAAGCAGCAACTCCTCTGCAGATGGTGTCGGCCCCTTGAGGAGTCTGTAGTGAATCTAGGAAATGGTGAGTGTTATCTCCAAAGAATGACATAGGGTATGTGGAGTTGGGAGGCCAAGCCAGAAAGAAGACCCTCCCCACCCAGCAAACAGCAGCGAGCACCAACGCAGAACGAGAAGCAAAGTGTGGCCAGCATGAGGAAAACCCTTTCTCCCTCCTCCTCTCGCCTCCCCCAGCCATCAAATTGGAGCACAGAGCTATCAGCCATTCATTCCTTTGTTATCTGGTTCTGGGAGCAGGTATTGGGGAGCTGGGCTCTTCAACTCCCAAACTGCTGTGTTGGCAAGGCAGAGAAAGAAAAATTCCATGAAAGATTTTCAAACTATGACATAGCTTTTGGTCATGTTTATCTCTGTCAGCAATAAAACAGTCCTTGCAACACTCCACTTACACCAAAATAGAATTTCAACATTGCACTTTTGTTACTGAAGCAATTTGAATTCATATGGAATGCAGAATTTAAGTCTGTTGTGACTAGAGTTGTTCATGACTATGATTACAGCTGTCTAATCAAAACACCACTTAGGTATCCTATTTGCTGCAGTTTTTCAAGGCTGTAATTGTCATGGAAAAGTGTTTCTTACTTTTGCCATAAAAAGCTTTACAGCAAAAGAATCACAAGGTCTGGTTTATGAAAGAGGCACACAAAGAACGGGTTGTCCGACAGAATGCATTCTGACATTGGCTCCAGATTTACATTTCCATTATAAAGTATTATTCACTATAAAAACCCACAGCTGATAAGTAGACTTAAATCCTTTCACTTTGATTGAATAGGCTTTGAAGGAAGGAGCTATGCAGGGTTGTAGTAAACAGCATGCTTCGTCTGAAGGTATTGGTGTGAATCAGAGCTTTTTCAGGACTGTTGCTGATGTATTATGATCAGACATGTGCAACAGCTGAATGTACACATCTACTTATACCCTAGAGAGTGGAGCTGGTGAACCTGCCATGTTATAGATTGCAATACTGAAATATAAGCATTGTTTTTTCATTTTGTATTTATGTGTTACCCAGCATAATGTGTTCTTGGTTAATTAAAAAAAGTACAAATTAGAAATAATTGCCATGATAATACCATAATGGATCCTCACAGTTCATTTATGAAGGCAAAAAGCCACACCTTTGACTAATATATTTGTTATAAAAACAGATATAAAACAGACCTTCAGGTAATTTAATAAATTTTGTTAATTAAAGTTAGAACCTTAGGTTATTAATAAAAGGTCCTGCATGGTGCTATTATTTTCTTACCTCAAACCTGAAAACCTCTTTTGTAGTCTCACAAATACTAAATAGATGTCCAATAGATGAGTGGTCTGTTCATTTTATTGAATGTGTTTTCTTCTGGGGTTTGAATAACGTTATCTGGAAATTGATATTATTTCATTAAGATAATGCAAAGAAGATACACCTTCAAATCTGTGTGATTCAAGGAGAGTGTCATTTTCTCTTTTAAACTCAAGCAGAGCATGAATCGCAATGCTTTCTATCCTCAAAGCATTTCATACATTTGGAGATTTATTACAAGATGCAGAAATGTGGATGAAGGAAGCTCAATGATAAGAAGAATTAATAGTGATAATTGTGCAAACTATAAATATGAAATTAAGATTTAGAACATCTTCAGTAAAGGGAAAGAAACTCCTACTGACAAGAATATAAACAGGATATACTTTCTACTATATTATTGTCAACTGCACCTAATGCTAGTCTGATTTCTTTACATTTAATAATCATGCTAATTTTAATTAATTCTAGAAACATTCTTGGAATCAGCAGCTACTTCATTCTTTTCAGGTTACACTTTTACTACAGTGTGACAAATTATGTTTAGGGACTTTTCTGATGAAAACATATACTCTACTGATGTGTATGTATTGAATTTTGATACCTTTCAGTATCAAAAATTATTCCCTGTGTAAGACATTTAATGTCCTTCCATTTTTATCAGGTTAAACAAGAAGAGTTTCTCGACAACTCCTAATCATAGAATCATTAAAGCTGGAAAAGACCTCCAAGATCATTGAGTCCAGCATTAGACTGAACACCAGTAGGTCAAAAAAACCTCAGCACAAAGTGCCATGTCCAACCATATCTTGTACAGTTCCAGGGATGATAACTAAACCACCAACCTTGGCCACCCCAGCCTAGTGCTTAACTACCCTTTCAGTGAAGGAAAGTAATTATTTCTGGTGAAATTCAGTGAAGGATTTCTTCAGCCTGAACTATCCTTGGCACAGCAAAGGGCTACATTCTCTTGTTCTGTCCCAGTTGCCCAGAAGAGATCAACCTCCACCTCACTACCACCTCATTTCAGGTAGTTGTAGAGAGTGATGAGATCTCCCCTCAGCATCCTTTTCTCCAGGCTGAACATCCCAGGTCCCTCAGCTATTCCTTGCAAGACTTGGGATCCAGAACCTTCCCCAGCTCCTTTGACCTTCTCTGGACATAATCCAGTGTCTCGATGTTGGTTTTGCAGTGAGGGGCCCAGAACTGAACATAGTACTTGAGGTCTGACCTTGTCAGTGCTGAGTACAGGGGGACAATCACTGCTCTGGTTCTGCTGTCCATACTATGTCTTATACAGGCTAGGATGCCATTGGTTTTTTTTGCTACCTGGGCACACTTCTGGCTCATGTTCAGCAACCCCAGGTCCTTTTCTGACGGGAAACTTTTCAGGCACTTTCCCCAGTCTGTAGTGCTGCACGGGGCTGTTGTGACTCAAGAACCAAATCTGGCAGTTTGCTGTGTTGAACCTCATACACTTGGCCTCAGTCCATCAATCCAGCCTGTCCAGATCCCTCTGCAGAGCCTTCCTACCCTCCAGCAGAACAACACTCTATCCAACTTAATGTGGTCTATGAAAAGACTGACGGTACACTCAATCCGCTCGTCCAGATCATTAATAAAGATATTAAACATATTTACAATTATAGCTATTAAACTGGCCCAAATATTGAGCCTTGGAGAACTCCCCTAGGGACCATCCCCCAACTAGATGTAGCTTCATTCGCCACTCTCTGGGGCCAGCCACCCAGACAGTTTTTAACTCAGCAAAGAGTGCACATGCCCAAGCTGTGGGCTGCCAGCTTCTCCAGAAGAATGCTGCGGAACACTTCAGCTGTGCTGAAGCCCAGGTAGGCTACATCCACAGTCTTTCCATATTCCACTAGGTGGGTCACCCAGTCATAACAGATCGAGGTGGTCAAGCAGGGCCTGCTTGTCCTAAAACTAGGCCTGATGCCCTGGTTGTGCTGTACATGCCGCATGATGGCACTTAAGGCAGTCTGTTCCAGGAACTTCCCTGGCACTGAGGTCAGGCTGACAGGCTTGTAGTTTCCCAGATTCTTCTTCCACCTCTCCTTGTAAATGGACATCACACTGGACAACTTCCAGTCATCTGGGACCTCAGTAGTTATCCAAGACTGATGATAAATGATGAAGAGTGGTTTAGCAAGCTTTTCCATCAGCTCCCTCAGTACTCTTGAATTAATGCCTTCAGACTCCAAAGACTTTTGAGTGTCTAAATGGCAAAGCAGGTCACTAAGTATGGCCAGACTTCATGAACGAAGTTTTGGGAAGGGCTCTTCCCACGTGGGTGAGCCCTTCGAGTCTGCGCAGTGGATTTTTTAGGTGAGGCACAGCATGTGCAGAACTGGCCCCACCATTTAAGTCCTGAGGTCCATCTGCCACGGCCAAGCGAGCTTGGACAGTGACAGTGAAGTCCTTGGGACTGTCACAGCAGCTGGTGCTAACCGCGGCTCACCCTGCTGAGCATCCGAGATCTGACAGGATTGGATGGCAGGGAGGCATTTACTGCCAGGGGACGGTCCCACTGAGACTCAAACTCAGGACCTTGGGATTCAGAGTCCAGAGTGCTCTCCTTTACACCATAGAACTGCCCCTAGGTCACTAAGTATCTCCACCTGGACTGAAGGGGATCTATTCTGTTCCCTGTCCCTGCCTACCTGTTCAGGGGGCTGGTTGCACTGAGAATAACTGGTCTGTCTATTAAAGATGAGACAAAGAAAGCATTAAGAACCTGTCTTATCCTTGGTCACAATTTCCCCCCTCTTCATCCAATAAATGATGAAGATTTTCCTTGGCCCTTCTTTTGTTGTTATTTATAAAAGCACTTTTTATTATCTTTCACAGCTGTCCCTCTCCTTTCCTTTGATCTCTCTTGCAGACAAAACCTGATGGTATCATTCTCACTTTTAACCCGCGTTTTGAATATAAAAATTGCTATCAGGTGTTGAAAGAGAAAAGAGACAAAAAGGCCTAGTTTTGTGAAATTTCCAATTCTGCTCTGCAAAATGTTACTTGCACAGCACAGCCACTGAACAGCTTGGAGTCCCTAAATCTCTTCATTCTAGTACGTACTGTCTAGTAATTATAGAGACCAGTGTACCACGGGTTAGAAGTCATACATTTAACTAAGCTAGACATTTCAATAGGATGAAATGGTAAAGAGCCAAGATTTTGTAGAGTTAGAGCCAAGGTTTTGCAAGTTTTACAGGTCATGTCATCGAACAAAGAAAAGGCAAAAGTCCAGCAGTGATGAAGACACTTCAAGACACTCCGAAGGATGAAGTCAGGAGACCACTACCCAAAGTCGAAGCCAAAGAGAAAGCTTCACCCAAGATTCTGCCTAGTCATTAATATGGAAATTAGAAGGTGTTAACTGTGGATGTAAGGCTATAAAACAACTTATTTTCCACAAACAAGTTAGGCAAGTTTTTGCCCAGTATGAACTGGCTTGCCTCCAACATTGTCAATAAATACCTTACTGCTAATGGACACAAATTTTTCTCTTAGCAGTTATTTTTTTGCGGCGTTTTTTCTTATCAGGTGTATTAAGCAGATATTTCCCAAAATTTATGGAAAACTTTTGTGATTTATGACCTGTTTGGCAATTGTCTGAGAATACGTGGTGCAGAGTTACAGATCACATCTTCTTTGGCACGCAACCTGTTGTTCTGCGCATTCTGAACTCAATTTCGCTCAAAAATGAGTAGGGGTCATCTACTCAAACAACCACAAGAGACCACTAGAGACCCACGCAGGAGTGACATATATTATGTAAGGTCATGCAAGTGAAACAAGTATGCAATAGGTAAGCAGTAACTATGTATGTATTAGGCAGGCAGGTTTTACAATTCTCTCATCTTTTACTCTTTGGCGTAATTGATTTCTGAAAAGCTTCCACCTTGCACCCTGTGCAGAATAAACAACAATGTCTGTAGGGATTGGTTTTAGGTAAACGTTTACAGACAGACACAGGGAATCAAAAGCAGAAGGACAGCAGGAAGACTGTATTTCCCGGAAGCAATCAGGGCTGCAGATGGAGGAGTTGATGCATGCACATGCCCCTGAAGAAGCAATGCTGGTTTGTGAAAGGTCGCGTGGCTCATTCAAATATGTCACTGCCTCCTTCCTGGGGTTTATATATTCTCCTGGAATGGTCAATAAATAGATTTCATGGTGGCAGTTCATGAATCTCACTTTCACTTCACAAATATCTCCTTTCAAAACCTGGCACTTTGTGTTTAGAGACATAAAAATGTTTCCTATATTAGAGACATAATAATATTTCCTAAAATAAGCAACATTATAGGGCATTCAGAAGATGTAACAGAGGAACTTAAGACTGTTTGCATCCCTATAGTGGGATTTTTCCAGCTCTGAGATGAGCAGCACAAGCAATACTCCACAGATATTTCTTGAATTTCACTACTTTTCCAGGCTGTATAAATGAGATACTAATTTCCAAGAGCAGACCATTGTAAGCACTAAATTCACATCAGAAGGAAAAAAGTCATGATTTGCTCATTTGTTCATTTTGTGATCTCTGCTTTTTCCATACCTCCAATCATCCTGCAGAGGTGTCTAGGAGAGTCCTGACCAAAGGGTTTGTTCTTTTGAAAATCCAGACATGCCATGGAATCCATGGGTAATCCATGTGCTAGAATGGGGTAATTTTTTAAACTGCAGTCCCAAATGCTCCTCACTTCCCAACTGCTAGAGGTTTCTTTTTCTTTCAGTAGGATACAGAAAATATCTAGGGTCCCTAAGGACATACTGAAATTGACTTGAGATATTAGGTTGAGATATTAGATGGTTCCGTAATTGATGAGATCCACTTAGGGAGTTCATAGTAGATTTCATCAAATCCCTCTTACCTTATGACCTTCATAAGAGATAATAACTGATGAGTTCCTTCATTGTACCACTCATCTTTTTTCTTCTTTTGCTCCTTAAGTGAGAGGAATACTTTTACAGTGGTATATGTACTTGTTTCTTTTAGTCTCTGCATAAGATACTGATCTGTGTATGGTGATATACATACTTTATTACAGGTTACCTCCATGTTTGGAGGAACATATGGGTCCCAAGATCCAATAAAGTACCAGGGAATGATATAAGAAAACTGAATCCAGACGAGTGCAATTCTAATGATGGATTAGTCAGGATGCATAGCTCTTGATTACTGGATAGAATAATAAACCCTTCAGAAGTATCATAGATAAACATACACTCAGTCAACAAAGTAAGATTGTATTCCTCTCTATATATGCTCGGAACTATATAAAAGAAAATCCAAACACATCACTAATCAATTTGTGATCCTTAATTTAGCAGCTAGTTGCAAATCTGTAGGATGTAACAATGACCAGTGTTTTGATTGAACAGCATTATCATCACTTCTGAGATTTTGCAGTTAGATTCCAAACATTCCCATCTTTTACATCTGCAGACAGAAACTGGACACTTAGAAGGGTCTGCAGTGCATGAGCTGTGCTTGATCTTCTCTCCAGATCCCAGCACTTTCTACTTTTAATGTCTGTCTAGTGAAAGAGATTTTTAATAATGGTATGCAAGACTACATTACCTTTTCCATTAATCTCTGGTACTGTTTTTAGATTACACAAGTATTTTGCCAGGGCACTTCTACACATTTTTCCAGTACTTAATCTTATGGGAACTTTTCTGGTACTGTTAAACTTTTCATTGATCTGCTTGCTTGATGCCTTGAACTGCCCAGAGAATGAAAAACCTGTTTGGTCTAAGTGCTTTTCTTTTTCACAGTACTACTGCAAACTGATCACTTTTTCTTGGCTGTCTCTATATCATTTTCCTTTAAACTGACATCCATTTTGATACTTGGTTGTTACTTTGCTGTTTCACTGCTCTGAAGATACAAAATATTGAAGGTCCTCCTTTACATATAAAACAACTTTTAACCTTCAAGCTGCATACAAGAATACTGGATAACCAAATATGACATGGCCTAGAGAGACTGGAGACATCGCCCACATCTTCATTTACACTTCCTAAACAGGATAGATATTGTACCAGTTTTAATAACTTCTCTCCCTGTTCCAGAGCTGTAATGTAAATATGCATTGAGTAATTTTCATAGGGGTTTCATCTTAAGGCTTTGAAGCAATATTGTATCAGAAGCATACAAAGAATACAAAGGTTAACAACAAACTTTAACTCACTTGTTTTTTGTAGTTGGGTACTCTATCTATGTTGATTTCATTAGGTACTCCTGACATATGGTCTCACTTTCATTCCAATTTCCACCTTTAAATCTTTGGCAGAGCAAAAGGAGAAAGTACAATGATATAATGGAAGACAGCTTCCGATGGACTAGCTAGTAAATTCCCAACTTAAGGTTGAGCTAGTTAGTAGAGATTCTTTGTTTTCTCCCTGCTCTCATCTGAAACTAAATTCTGTGAGAGCATTTCTTACTGCTTCTGAAGGAGAGTACTCTGTAGCTAGGTGGTAAAAGACTGACTCAGCTTCTGACTTCAGGTTGTAATTCAAATGAGAAGTGGGTACCCTTACACAAAGAACTGTAGAGCATATTTTTAGATTATTCTTGAACCCCACTATGAAAAAGTACAACTACCATGAAAGGAAGAAACAGACCCCAGATCAGTCAGTAAATAGAACCCAAGGTATTTATATGGACATTCATCTAAAAACTCATAAACTGAGCCGAGCACTTGAACAAGTCAACATTACTTACTGGAGAAAATCATACTCATGAGGATAATAAAGTTGTCCTTAATTCTTGATTTAAAAGGATTCCCTAAAAGTCTTCTAATGCTTAAGTACCGTCCAAGAAAAATAACACAAACAAATGCAGGTTTCAATTTCTTATACAGGTAGGAAACTTAGCAAAGTTCCATCTGTCTAACAATAAAATATCAGTATACATATGCTAGCTCATTTTTTCTCTATATAAATCCATTAAAACACCTTTCTTGCCAGAAGACCTATTGTAGAAGACAGCTCAAGCCTCCAATTCTCTTCATATATGGGACTTGATTTAAAAGAGCTAAAAGAAACACAACTGATTCACCCAGTAAAAGCTTGGCAGGTTCTCTGAACAAAGACTGTGAAGGAAACCTAAGAAATGCAGCTTTGCCTTGAAATACTCAATCCTAAGTAAAGAGAACCTTCAGAGTATCCCACTTACTCTGCAGAACACTAAATTGGGTAGTGTACCCATATTTAAGTCTAGTGAAAAACAGCTGTTGTTCATGTTCATCCCCAGTCTAATGCTGAGGGCCTGGAGATGGTGTAAAGTGAGTAGAAATAGTGTATTGCTTTGAAATCAACAGAGGAGTATGAGAAGTACTACATCAAGTGTGTGAGAGTTTCAAACATTCTGTCATCTTTGCAACGTGTAATGGTTTGACCCATGGCTTCCTCAGTAACCATTGTATCTAAGGAAGTTACAAGTATTCCACATGTGTCTTCCACCTAGCAGGGGAGGAGTGGTTTTTGTTTGGTCGTTTTCCTGCCTTAGCCAGGGAGCTGGTGGGAAGGGCTGGAGTCTGATCCCTCCGGTTGTTGGTGGTTCTCCTGTCCTGGATGAGATTGTTTCGTGCTTGTTCCCCTTCCTTGAGGTTTTTATTTGTGTTTGTTTCATTTGTTTTTTTGAGGTTTGGTTTTGTTTCTTCCCCATTTCTGGTTAACCAGTACCGTTTCCCTTTCCCCTGGGGGTGGGATCCTACATACTGTGTATACAGTGTGGTTGTGAATGTTAGAAAATATAATTTCTTCTTTTTATTCAGTTCAGTTTCTTTTGAGTTTGTTTCTTTTCAGTTTTTTCTTCCCTTTGCTGGGGAGGCTTTTGAGAGGGGGGGAAGGGGAACCAGTCCAGGGTTGGTAAAATCTAGGCCAAATATGTGACACAACGTTCCATTCAAAACTAGGACATCAGTTTGGGACCCTAAGGGGGCAGATCATTACTAAGAAATAAACCATCTCAAATTTAAACTAGTGTGGA
The DNA here is from genome assembly GCF_047495875.1 of Pithys albifrons albifrons. Taxonomy (NCBI): domain Eukaryota; kingdom Metazoa; phylum Chordata; class Aves; order Passeriformes; family Thamnophilidae; genus Pithys; species Pithys albifrons. The sequence continues at coordinate 77,600,119 of NC_092497.1, read as the reverse complement.
CACTGCCCCTTGTTAAGGCAGTAACACCAAAGAAACTCTGCCTACGCATAAGGTTCTAAGTCAATGAAGGACAAATGAAGAAGCCTCTACCTACTGCAGCCTATTCAGCAATCAGAACACAAAAAAGTTGAAAAGCTGTAATACTTTGTTTTCTGGCTGCCATTTACTCGTGCTTTACATGGCCATGCCTTTTCCAGGCAGTCTAAAGCTTAGTGACCACCCTCTTTCAATTCAGTAAACTTTGTAAATATGTTCTTTAGCCCTATGTAAGCAGGCAAGACTTAAGAACACGGCTAAGCTGAAGTTATATATTTGTATTTTGACTGTTCTGCAGAGTTCTGTCCTACAAGAGCCACAGTACATGGTTTTACTGCCTACAGTGACTATTGCAGGGAGAAAATTCTTCCTACATAAAAGAAATTAATTGTAGTACATCAGGATTATTTAACCATTTCGCAATTTAACAAGACAAGATTATTCTCAAATAGTCAAGCAGTTTCAGTAAAGGAAAAATAGTAAAAAATTGCTATTCTTTTTTTAGCTTTTATTTGAGACAAAGTCTACTTACCTTCAGACAGAGGAAAGATCAAAAAGGGACCATAAAGAAATGTTTCTCTAATATTAATCTTTTCAAATCACTAGAATTTTTTGAAGATTAAGCTATGATCACTGGAATCTCTTTTTTACAGATCTTCTTTTATAGCTAAGCTCTGATCTGTATAAGTAGAATTTTACTTCAATTAAAAATATAACTTTAGCACATCAGTTTCTGCTCACTCTTCAAGACATTGGCTGTCATTGATCCATTTAATGCAAATGTAATCAGGTTTAAAAACCATCCTCACCACATTGAAATAATGCCCATATTGGACAAAATATCAGTATTTACATCTGTAAACACATACACAATATCATCAATAACTTTGGCTCACTTGCAGTGGTGGAATGATTTTACCTCATTACAAAGACAACTGTAATATCTTAGTAAGTTCTGTGTCTCAACCATAAAAGACTGGGTGAATCATAACGGCACGTGTCTCTTCTTGTGAATTACTGAGGTTAGTAACGAACACCGCAGGAACATAGTATCTACTGTATTTCTAGCCTGAACCTGTGAATTAAAGAGTGAGCAATTTTCTCAGCTGTAATGAAATGTCATCACATTATGCCACCCCTTAGATATCAGCACAGAAACATGCTCCAGCTGCCTTTGCCATCCACCTTTGCAGGCCATTTTGCTGACTTGCACTCTACAATTCTGCTTTACAGTTAGCAATAACATTAGAAAGTACATCAGCACTGTATAAGCCTAAATTCTAACCTCTATACCATTTATAACACATTGCAACTTACCTCTGTGCAGGCTGCAGTTCTGCTTTCCCCCGTAGCGTAGCTCTGTCTCCCGCTAGACTCAGGCTCTTCTATCAAAAGTTAAGAGAGTTTTTTTCCCACAAGATGAGTAACTCTCCAATTTCAATGGCAGATCTTTTTTTGAGGATGATGGTACCTAAGCACCTATGCACTGCACTGATGGGTGTTTCTTACTAGGGTCTTGTCATTTTTAGAGATGTATAAAACCCCTAATTTAAGAATCCTGCAACTCACAAGAGAAAACAAGCTGTATGGGTCTTAACCTGTGAAGAATCCATTTCCTGGTAGCATCTCTTCACCCCATGTAATTTCCTATGCTTTTCATCCTACAATGCATTTTCATATGTCTTTCTGAGGTCAGGGATGAAGTGCAATCTCTTATTCGATGCATTCTGAGACTCACAGTGATATAAATCCCATCAAGGTCATGGTTGTTTAGTACAGCAGCTGGAGAGAAGACTATGAGCTTTCCCTACAGGCAAGCTGTCAAATGGAGCACAACAACAAAATGTTTGGATCAAGAGTGATTTTATTCCTGTCTGTCTTCGTTTTCAAACTAGATTTTCAAAACAAGAGCATAGAGCAGGTAAACTTGGCTAACCTATGTTAATCCTTCATACACAATAGAAGCCTTTTTAAAACCATCAGCAATATATATACTCAGCCATTAATGAATAGGGTGAGTTCTATCATGTCAAGGAGCTTTGATGCATTCAAAACAGATGGAAAATACCTGAAGAGTAGCACTTATACAGGCCACAAAACTAAATATTTTTCTTTGTCACAGAAGTCAATGCAAGTGCAAAAATGGATCATGTGTGTTTTCTGGATGTAAAGTAATGTTGAGATGAGTAAAAGGATTTTGTGCATTGTTCAATGTAAACAGAAGGAGTTGTAAACTGCATGCAAAATTATGATAAAATGTCTATTATAAGCACAGCTTCATTATGCTTAATTTACACAATGTTCAGCTTTCAAATGGAATTGAATTTAGTCTGTATTTTCAAATAGTTTATTTTCAAATGTGTACTTACAGAAAATGGTAAAAAAATTAAATTCATAAGCACTGCTAAACAAGAATATGAAAAAAGGAATATGCTTCAACTTAGTGAGTATCAGTAGCATGATGTGACCCCTAAGGAGTTGCCCAAGTAGGGGGGAAATGGACTAATAGTTACTAAATGCTAGCTGAGAATGAATTATAGTACACATTGAGCCATGTGTATGTATATCAAGGTACAATGCTCTGTTGCATGTATTCATGCTATTCCTAACAAAAATTATATTACTAAGCCAGGCTGCAGCATAAATAAAGAGAAAAATTAGTCAGCTGTCCCCCATACCTCTGAAAATCTTATGCCAAAGTAGAAACATTTACAACTGGTAAGTAAGAAAATGCAAAATCAAAGAAAATCAAAGAGAGAAAAAAACCCCAAAAGTCCAGGAGTTAATCAGTTGATGAACTGTGTTGCTATTGAGAAGCAATTGCTGAAACAGATAGAAAGATAGCATTTATTATTAGTTAATATTTATGTTACCATAGCAAATACCATCCCAAAGGATAAGAATGTAGTTATATCTCTTTCAGAGAAGCATCAATAGCCCTTATCCCAAGGTGCTTGTTTCTACACCTTAGGAACATCGACATGCAAGTACTTATGCAGGATGCTCTTTAGAGAAATTGTGTACTATTCTTTCTGCCATCTAGCTCACTAACACAGTTGGCAGTCACAGTCTAAGCTGGTTGTATTTTCCAAATGATCTTGAAGTATGAGGCTGTTAAGGGTGAGAACTTTGAAATGCACTCTGCTATTAAGTATTTGTGGTAGTTACAAGAGTCTGTCATGTTATAAGTAGAGCATCTACCAATGCCACTGCAATTACATGATTTTTAAGTTTAAGAGGGTAAAAACAATTTTCTGTGTACAATCCTTTTTTGATAAATATAGCTTCTTGGTCTAGCCCTCCTTTGTAAATTGACTTCAGTACATTAAGGAAAATGTCTGACAGTGTCTGTAGTGAAAGAAATTCTTTTGGAGTTTGAAATTCAAGCAAAAAGCAGCAGACACCCCCTGCACTTTTCCTTTGTTTTATTCCTTTTCTTAAAAGAGTTTAGGAGAAGTAAGAAAGGAATTGAATATTTATGATATTGTCATCCTGGTGGTTTCTCTGACCTGTCTCGTGTGGGCAATAAAATAAGTTTTCTTTGTAAATCATCTTAAGTACGCACTTAAATACTGCAATTTCTTGTTTCTGACCCATCTCTAATTATTGTTTCAATTTCAGTGGGAAATACAGTAGTACAGACAGATAAGTCGTTTCCTGTTGGAACACATACATTTTCAAGCTACAGAACCAAGGACAAATTTGCAGGTGCAAGTTGCTGAGGTAGGAATAGAATCTATCTAAATACCTTGAGCTGGTGCAGAAGTGAGAGAAGAAGTCTGCAGAAGCTCCATGGAAGGATACATCTAAAGAGTCTTTTTATAAAGTTAAAATAAGTTATATAGAAACTGCTTGGATTGAGCAATTTTATGAAATATATATTACTTAAAATTCAGCTATAGCCATGTGTTGTTTGGATGGTGTGTGGAAGTTTTAAAATTGTGTATAACTGTTGAGAAAATAGTTCTACAAGTAGCCCCTTCTGTAGTTTGTAATTTCCTGCACAGGAATGGATAAAAAATGTTAATGTAAACATAGTTACTCCTTCTTTCCACAAGTCCCTAAGTAGCTGTAACCCATGACGGGAAGGATGACAAAATAAACTACCAAGAAAAACTTGAAATTAGATGCAGTCAGTGCTTTATTTAATGATAGAGGTAGAAGTCTTTTAAAGCCTTTCATAAAGGCACGCGGTAACTGTGCCTGTGGAGATTCAGCCGTCACAATTTCCCCTGGTAGCCAATGACCAGCATTTAATGATAGTGATAGAACAGGTTCATATCTAGACGTGAGGTACTGACATTCAGACTCCCTTACACAATAGTTAGCATTCTGTTCTCCTTTCTTTTTCTTTTCTGTTTTGATCCTCTTTGCATCCAACAGCCCTCACCTCAGGGTTACCCCTTCCACTGGACTACTGGGATACCAAAAGAAACCTGTCTGTCTTATCAGTGAATGGTGTCAGGAAGAAAAATGATTTGTAACAGGCTGATCTTCAGTCACTCCTTGAAGACCATTAGTTTTCCTTTGTGTCCCTGATGATGGTCAAGGGCAAGTATGAAATAGGTATCTCCTCCTTCCTGAAAATGAGGAAGCTGGAGCATGGGATGTCTGTACTTCCAAGTGACAGAAGTATACAAAAATTGCAAAGATAGATCTGTAACTTTAAAGAGCTGTGAGCTTAAGCTAGTCTAAATGTACTTTCTGTCTTCCTCATTGTGCCATAACATGCATAGAAAGCAACCAGTGGGTGCACATCACCATCTCTGGTTGTCCATATAAGCAGTCCACTCTTTTTCTGTAGCAAGGATGCTATTCAGCTGTTAAGACATTTCATGTATAAAGACAAATCAACATTTCAGTGTGTTAATATGGCAGAGTATGAGCTTCAGCAGCTTGTTTATTTGTCTTGTCAGACTTAGATGCAGCAGCTGACTTTAGTTAAAAACCTCCTCACAGGATTCAGATGAACTCTATGACAGGAATCATAGAGCAAAACACTACTGAATAATAAATATTATAATTAAATAATAGAACATTAAACCAAGCAGGTGAAACAAAGCTGATTTATTACTCTTAAGTCCACTGAAATGTTTTTAAGGTGTGATCACATATTCAGAATTTAAACTGAACTGTTTTTATTTCACTATTAAAGAAGAATAATGGTTTTCTCTTAATTATTGAAGTATATATCTGTAACAGATACTTCTATGTATATAGACATTAATAATAATAGTAATTAATAATTACTATAATTAATAATAATTATTAATAATTAATAATAGTAATTTGTATTAATATGTACAAGGTTAGGTAATTTGTAAGCCTGGTCCATCATAAGGGACATTTTTCAAATTTGCAAAGTTTCCACCACTGTAGAACCTAAAATATAATCAATAAATCTTTCTTTATTTGCTACAGTCCCTTCTAATGCAGTGCAACTAGTCTGGTGAAATAAGCAGGATTTGACCTAATGGCAATATCTACTAGTGTTATTCTGTTGATATGAAGAGTTGGGCTTCCATTCACTAAATCAGATTTCCAGACAAAACAAAGGAAAAGCATCATTCATTTCCCTACAGAGCAATTTTCTCTTTGTTTGAGATCTGTCCAGTTGCAGTCTTGTGTGTTTGTATGTTTGTGTGAGGAGGTTTGCTCCATCTAAAATCTGCAAAGAGAAATTGTTATGGGTTCACCCAGGTGGGCCTAGATTTGGGCTCTGAAGTGTGGACTAGGCCGAAGCTGTCAGCTGACTTGAGCTGGGCTGAGCTAACAGCTGACCTCTTCTAGCCAGTAACTTTGTATTCCATACCACATTATGACATCATCTCCAGGGAAGTAGGAACCAGTGTGGGAGTGGTTAAGGCAGTCGCTTCTCAGCCCTCCTCTTGGGAGGACACACGATGCTGTCCCAGGGGGGATGGAGAGGACCAGGCCCACCACTGGCTCACAGGGTACCTCAGGAAAGTAAAATGTGTTGTTCTGGGTCTCTCCTTTCTGCTTGGGTTTGTCTCCCTGGGGAATAAGCTTCTTCTTAAGTAATGTGTAGTTAGGACAGTAGAATTTGTGTGTTCGTTAAGAAGTTGAGGTGGGGAACTTGTTGTTGCAGACTTGTGTGAGTGTATATTTGTACTCTCTTCTAATTGTCTCTTTCTTTCTGTGAAAAATATATGTAGATTTAGTATAAATGCAGTTTGAAGTGTTTTTTTCTTTCCCCTCTCTCTTCCTCCCTTTCCCTGGTGTTAGGAGGGAGGCTTTTCTCTCTGTGCTTGGGGGGGTTGGCAGTTGCTTATCTCAAACCAAGACAGAAATACAATCAACAGAATCACCACTCTGCAGCAGGATGGACACCTGTCGGTAGTACAATAACCATTTCAACTTCTTATCAACAAAGATAAACTCTCCATTTCTTTCTCTTAGTAGACACGTAGGATTTTTAGACACATTAAGGAAGTGCATATTTATCTGAAAGTAAAGCAGAAAAGGGTGAAGTATTGCACCTGTCTCCTCTATGATAGTAACCATCACGTTTATTGCAAGGAAGAAAAACCAGTGCACTGAATCCAATGGACATAATTTCTATCTTCTTTTGCCTCTGGGCAAATGCAAAATGTATCCTTTGCAGATAGACTTTGCCTATTTGTTTATGTTTTCAGAGCTGAATTTTATTTTGGGGGTCCTTAAAGTGCATGGTTTTTATACAGAAAGAATCACAGGAGAAACACTCCTATATCAGAACTTGTATGCTTCTCAGAGAGAGTAGGAGGGGTGATTGTTCTTTAGTAAACCCCTCAGTGGCCTACAGAGAGATACTAGAGGCATCCTGTGATAGTGCCTGTTCCTTTTCCACTTCCCTAGCCTTTGGCAGCTTGACTTCTGCAGGACTTGAACTATTTGTGGCTGATGGCCACATATGCCTGTTCAGTAGCAGCTGCAGAGATGACTCAGAGAGTTAATATATCCATATTTGCTCCCAGCTAAGTATCTGCAAGGCAGACCTGAGCTTCACAAAGCTCTGTGGCTAAGACCAGTACTCCTACTCCTCTGTTCTCAGACTTTGCAAAATGAGCCCAACAGAGTTGAATAGAAGCAGGCTGGAGTTCCACAGACAAGCATCCATGCTAGGCAAGGAAGGGTTGCTGTTACAAAAGGAAAGTATACTCTTTTTGTCACATAGAAGAGTTTATAATAATAAATACAGAGGTGATCCTGTTAACATTACTGGAGAGGTGAATTGTTTTCACAGTTTCATTGTGGCGAACAAAAAGGAGCACAGATCGCAGGCGTCACACACAAGATAATTTATTATATCACATCATGAGGAAGGAAAAAGAAAGAAAATAGAAAGCAGCAAGCAAAGTCTAACCACAAGTTACACAATATATATTGTAAAATCCCACCCATGGCCAACTGCCATAAGTTGAATAGCAGTGTCCATAAACTTTATTACAGCTTCTAACTGGATGTTACTCCCTGTTCAGATGTACCTTTTTTCATGAGAAATTTATCTTCCCACATTCCATTCTCATGATTGCTTCTCTCCAATCCTCCTTATCTCACTTTGTTTTAGTTAGCTTGCTAGTTTTTCTTACAGGATTAATTAACTTTCTCTGTTCTCATACGGTACCTAGAGGTGCCAGCTTGCTAAGGCCTAGAGGGCTGCCTGCAGCCCCAAAGCCCTCCTAACTCAAAAAACCTTTATAATCCTCACAGTGAATTACTTTAGGAAACTGGAAAGGATGCCAGTGTTAGTACTGGGAACATCTTTACACCTACTTCTGAATCTGTGTGCTGGATAGATCCATCAGCACTTTGTTAATCCATGACTGTGAATAAGAAATGTAAGGTACGTGGTAAGGCTAAATGCACTTTAGCCCGACTCCAGCATTGACCTAAGACTTCCTTTTAGTGTGAACTTGTTTACAAAGTGAGAAATACACACATTTTGATACCTGACATAGATTCAAGCTTTTTCAACAGTACCAATATATGCTTTGGACTGGGATGACATGTAAATAGCCTTCATTCTGCATGAAACAAGAGTGACATTTAGGTTACTTGTCTTTCAAACAAGTTTCATTTTTTGCTGGTTAAGATCTCAGTTCTACAAAGCATTCACTCAGCTTCATAAGGTCTTTATTACTGGATAGAAAAAGACAGCAAAAATGGAGTAGATGACATTATTTCTTCACTACTGTCTCACAGATGGAAATTTCCACAGCAATTTTCAAATTAAAAGTTAATAAACTCCTTATTTGATAGAAACTATTAAGGTCTATTTCATATATTTTATGGTATCACAAGAAAATTTGAGTTTGCAGGCTAAGTGCACAACCTGCATGTGATCTTCAGCGAAAATAATTTCAAAACTATTGCTACAATATAGTTACTACATAAATTATTTGCTGGAGGGAACAATTTAAATGTGTCATGTGTTCCATCAGTTACTTACTTGAGAAGATTTTCCAATTATCCAGTAACAACAGTAGTAAACAGATAAATTATCAAGTACTTTATTTACCCAATAAGGTATATAATAAGTGTTCAAGTATTAAAACATTGCTCAGTAAAACAATTAATTCATCCTAAATTACTTGAAATTACTAAAGAATCCACTGTGTGATATTTGCATAATGGGCAAATTGTTTTATTACTAATTTAAATGCAGAGTTATCTCCTTTAGGGAAGACTGCAGATCATCCAAGTTTGAACTTAAAAGGAGTTGCAGCCCTGCCTTCAGGACAAGTAGTAGATGACTGTTCTACTTCATAATACAAATCCAGCAAACATTTTTATGACATTTTGAACAAGAGTAGAGCCAAATGCAAATTTTGGTTCCAAACCTGATTCATGTTTACTAGCAATACAGATACTACATACAGAAAAATAGTTTAAACCACATTTTCTCTATCTATAACAGTTTCCATTCCACTTACCCCAGGAGCCGAGGCCTTCTTAACTGTGGAGCAGTGAGTCTAGGGTTCTTTGTCAGCAACCTTGACTGTGGTGAGAGTAGTCAACGGTACCTGAGATGACTCTTGTCCAGATAGTCTGCAGGGTGTCAGTGTGCCACTAATATGACCCAGTGCCCAAGTTGGAACAGATGAACAGAAATGTCCAATCCTATGGGTTTGGACAACACGACAAATCTCTGTATTTTTTGCAAAGTAGAGCTTAACACTATTAAATAACCTTGAATATCAGTTTTCCCTTATGTGAATATGAGAGTCATAGAGACTTACGCTCTCTCTCCATCGTGGTTGTATGTGGATTCTCAGTAAGGTCACAGGCAAGGCCTGGACCCATGACATAGATGTTTCTTGACAAATTTTGTTAATTTGTGTTTTGAAAGTAGCATTCGTAATTTGCCACTCGCTTAAGTTCTGTAGAAAGTGTGCAAATCTCAAGCAGTTCCCAAAGGAACCTCTAGTCTTGGAATTCTTGCATATTGTCTGTATGAAAGGGGTTAAACTTTTATAGTAAAAAGTGACTGACTGCCAGTCACAAATTTATGGGTCAGTTAGGATTTTACTGAAAGCAGGGTATGTCTGGAGTTTGATGCCACACCAAATGGCATCCTGGTGCTACCAATTGTTCCTCACAGCTTTCATTAAAGAACTGCTGTCTACTTTACCAATACTAACATTGACCCAAAGGGGTTTTTTTCCACTATTTTAGGCAACTTTTCTTTTGTGGAATTTATTGTATTTGACAGGCTTCTCTCTGGAGCCCAACTCCACTAAAAGCCATGCTTTTAGAAATTAATTGTAGCAGTCTTGGTTGATGTGGCTTCAGGAAATTCTCATGTGCCTGGAATCATAGACCAAAAGAACTTTGAAAATATTGTTGAGAAACAAATACATCTGATGCAGGTAATTCCATTTGCAAAGTGCAGATTGAGACCCAGACTGAGATGCAGACTGAGCTCTGGGTGGGAGCCCAGAGAGACAAGAGGCTGTGAAGAGCCAACCCTTTGCATAACAAAGGGCACAAAGATGGGTGCCACCAGCCAGAGGAAGGAACGCTGATAGGCACAACATGAGTTTAGGACTCTCAGGAGAAAGAGTCAGATTTGTGCGGGTAGATTGTGAAGTAAGAAAAGCCCAGGGGTTCCTTTTTTGGGGAGTCCTACTAGGAGGCACCAGCTAAGGCAGTTTCTGTGTAAGAGCACCGTGAATGAAATGCTTTATGGAATGAGATGTCTGTGACTCTCCTATGGAAAACCTGGGACCAAACCAGTAAGGGAACCTGGTCTGACTGTGTGAGGAGGGGAGGTTGTTTGGGGAGTCAAGAAGTGGCACCAGTGGGCATCCTGGAGCCTCCTCATGTGAAAGTCTTTGGCCCCAGTATTGAAAGACTCTGGCAATGGGAGTGGGACTGTCAGGGAGTCTCCTGAATGGTCACATTGAGAAGTTTCCTTAACAGATATCTGGAAAGCATGTGAGACACCGAGTTCCTATTTTGGAAAATTCACCTCTATATATCACAACATATCAAATATGCAACTAACCACACTCTTCTAAATTTGTTAAGATGCATAAATTCATTCGATGGGGATGTGTTGTGTGTTATTGTTGTCTCTAATATCTTTCTTGAAGGACACTTTTACAGCCAGTTCTGACTAGAGTGCTTGAGTCTTGATTCAAGTGCATCCTCAGTATTATGAGAAATGCTTTTTTGCTGTAGTGCATCTTCTATGTGTACCTACTTTTTAGAAAGAAGTGGGTGATGATAGTTATTGCATTCTTAAAAAATGAGAACACACTGCAAGCTGAGCATGTTTCTGGTGTCTTACCCTATTTTATATTGCTCCATTCTGCATGTGCACCTACCAGAAACACACCTCTACAACATCAGATTTTTCTAAACATATTTCCAGTTCAAATAATAATGTGGGTTTTGTTGTAGAAAATTGAAAACATTAGCATCTTTGCACTAGGACTTACAAAGCATCAATGTAAGTATTATCTTTTTTGGTTTCTGAGAATTTTTAGGAAGAAAATCTGAGCAGTTTCACCACACTATTACTTTTCAATCAGAAAATGAAGCTTAACAATTACAGGAGCAGGTAGGTTTCCGGGCAGAGCTAATGCAATGAATAATGATTTTGTATTCATCGATGGTATTTCCTCTTTAGCTCATTGCCATATGGAGGTGAACATGAATACCTTGTGGTGTGTGACACTTATGTCTAGAGTTCTCCCTCCTAGTCAATGATTGCAGAAGGTTTTCGGATTTGAGAATCCTATAGATACCATCATAAACTAGTATGTCACTAATATAGCCACACATTTCTTTCCCTACACTCACCATGATCCTTGTAGGATGGAATGACCTTTCTGATGTGATTCTATATATTTATACATGCCCAGTGTGCTTTCTACATTGAAACAGGGTAGGTAGAGATCTATGGCCAGGGCCTGAGTGCTGGCTATGTCAGCATAACCTTTCGAACTTTCCACGAGTGTGACTTTGTAAAATGTAACCACTCACAAGCAGAACTATCCAACTGAAAGGGTAAGATAAAACCTGGAAAGTAATGCTTCAGCAAGTAGCAGTGGTAATCAACGACTTTACAAACGGGCTGGTGGATGGGTGGCGAGGTAGTTTCTTGAAATGATAATACTGTTTATAATGACCATGTAATAGCAAGTATAGGAAATAGAGAACTGAAAGTATAGTTAGGTAAGACAATCACATCCCAAACTTTGTTCCGACCTGCAAAGGATGTATGAGATAGATAAATTCAGCATTGTTTGTTTCAGGGTATAAAAAGCCTGTTTCAGGGTATAAAACCCCCTGGAATTTTGGCACAATCCAGACACATACATGGAAGTGCTAACCCCCACCTGTGCTCCAGCTTAATAAAGATGTGCTTTACTATACAGTGAGTACTCTGTAGTGGATTCCTTTTAATCACATTACCTCATAAATGTAAAATGCTATCATTAAATAAGGGCTACATTAAGGAAGTTTCCTCAAATCTTATATATGGAAACTTCCTAGATAGAAAAAAGAATATGATAGGCAAAAAATTAATAAATCCAGTTCAGAATTAAGCTTGCAAAGACTGCACTGCTTCTCATTTTCCCAGTTTTTAAGTGAATAAATAAATACATACATATATGGATACATGCATACATTGCATGTGAATATTGTGTGTGAGAAATGCCCACACTTGCCAATAAAATTTAGAGGGGAAAAAGTTGTTGAAGCAAAACTAAATTTTGTTTAACAAATCCAGTTGATTCAAATGTGTCCCTCTTGCTCAGGAGACAGACACACACTTGGGAAAAACAGACCTTTCTCTGACCAGGGAGGTCTCTATTTCCTTAGCTTGGCTAGTACTAGGAGACTTACATTCTGTCCCCATGGGCTTGTCTGGCCCAAGACCCCCTTGCCCTCCAAAGGCATGAATAACAGGTTGAAACCACTTTTTAAAGTAGCAAACAGTTATAAAACTAAACCATCCCCTCTGCCGTTTTCCTTACCCATACAGTTTCTTTGGCTTCTGCAAAACCCCAATTCTATTTCTAACACAGTGTAAGTTTTTAATTCAAGAATATTGATGAGAATGTAGGGGCAGATTTACAACAAACCTCTTGATCCAGAGTCTTGAGGTGGTCTATGAGAATTTGCCATCAACCTTCAAGAGAAATTAGTCAGCAGTCAGGAAGGAATAGGAATAAACCAACTGAAAGTTAAATAGACATATAAGTTATCCTGCATACACCTAACCACCCTTTTACAGAAAATTTTGCATTAACAAGCTCCTTCCAGAACTTTTTCTTTGTGTCAGTTTGTTTACTTTGATTTTTCCTTTGAACATTAGCACCTGTTCTGTGCTGCATCCCTTGCTGAATGGGGTGAAATCATCATCTGCTGTGAATATGAATTTACCACTGCAAAGGACAAGATGGAAAAAGTAGTAACTCTTTCTTACTATGTGCTACTTGAGGGTTATTTCTAACCTTAGCAGACCTTGTAATATGTCTCTACATAACTTAGCCAGCCGTTATGTCCCTGGGTAGTGCCAGTAGGGAAATAAAGACTGCAATCTTCTATGCTCCTGAAAAATACACTGTTCATCCTGGCAGTCACTCTCAGGTAAACATTTTCTGTCTTGCACAGGCATCACGTGAGAAAAGACTGTCCCCCTGCAAATCCAGAACTAAATAATCCATTTTCTTGTGTTTCTTTGCAGAGGGCATGCTCAAAATTACAACTTTGACACTTGACTATGTGAATTCATTTTGTTAAGTTCTATTTCAGGGTAATTCTGTGCTTTTTAATTTGAGTTTGTTGCAGTGCAGGGGGCATGCAATTCAGCTTACTAGAGCAGTAGCTCTCTAGCACTAGTAAGGAAAGCTTAGATTGAGGATGACTGTGTAGTGAGTTATAAAGTCATTCTCCATGTAATTGCTGTATCGGAATGTTTCATCTAAAGTTTCATCATCAGCTTCCCTGCAGGACAAGATTCTCCATGATAAGGAGAGGCTAAAAGAGGAACAGCAAATTGGTCAGCAGCATGTTCAACAACTGCTTTCTATTATGCAAGAGTTTAAAGGAATGTGAGCAGCCTGCCAAAATCCTCCTCACATGATCAAGATCACAGCAACAACCCGGATCCAAAATAACAACTGAGCTCTTATGCACGAGTACAAAGACCCAGCTAGAAGAGCATAGTGGAAGTCTAGCATCGAATACGGTGAACAGGATTTTAATCTCAGCAGGTTGCTCAGCTGGCTTGTTTTCAACTATGGGCCAATATTTTAATTAAATTCCACCTCACCATCTTTAGAGTATATTCCCTTATGACTCGATGTTTTTCATCAGATCTTTGAAAAATCATCTCTGTTCTCTGTGAGCTTTAAAAAGCAGGAGGTAAACATAAATGCCTGTCTGTCCTATGAAAGTATGACTGTTAGTTGTTACATCTCTACTAGCTCTATGATTTTATGTTGTAAGGTTAGGATGAGAATAGGGCTCATACCCAGATGGATACTTGATATGGATCTCTAAAATAAAAATCAGAGCCATTGCCTGCAATGCAGAGATTTTGGAGAGGCTAAGGACAGAATTTTAGCTTCACATAGAAATGTCCAGATGTAAACCATCTTGCAATATTTTGGTAACAGGGGAAAAATTTCTGTTTCTTTTGTGGACATCAGCTGTCTCCTGTTTCAGGCCCTCTTATGTTTTCACAGTTGAATTGATAAAGACAGACATTTCAGTCATCTGCTTCTCTGCATTTAGCTATGTCTCCCTTTTGGATATATATAGGTTGCCTTATACCATCAGTTGTCAAGCCAACTCATTACTGTTTAAATCTACCCCTGAAAATTAATTGTGTGCAGCAGACTCCTATTAATTAAAACCTATTTTAGCAGACAGTTGTCAATATTTGTAAAGGGGAAGTTACTGATTATGTTGCATGTTTATTATCTCTTTTAAAGGAGGAAGTCCTGTTTATGAATTAAACATTTTGACTGTTGCTATAAGTTTTTAATAAGTGTATTTTATGCTAGGTTTTATTTGCACATATGTATATTATATACTATAATATATAATTTCGTACTTTACTACAGCAGATAAGCAAAAATAGAACAAAAATCTTCCACAGTGGGGATACTACAGATTTAAATTACACCAAACAGTCTGGGAATCATGAGGACTTAGGAGACTATGTGTTTATGCTCTCTTCTATGAAGTGCATAATTGCAATGTAACAGCTCCCATTTGAGAATTAAAAGCCTGTTTCTGATACCCCCACCATCTGATTGGGAGGAATAATAAGCAAAAATGGTTAAACAGTTCCCTTAAACACAATATATAGAGAGTTACAAGCTCTTTAAGTGAAAGACTCGATTTTAAAGGAAAATGTTTACAAAGTTCTTTACGCTTTGCAGTTTGGTTGCAATCAAGCTGACACTTTTCTCCAACCCAGAGAAATCCTCCATTTAACTTCAGTTTCCAGCACAAGGGAATTCTGGATGCAATGGATCAAAGCACAGGATACTGTTGAGCCTTCTTTGGCAGTGACAGTAAAGAGTAGACTGGGAACAGGAAGACCAAATCTACAAAAGACAGTGTCTTTTGGAATCCAGATCTTATCTATCCTCAGATTGTATTCTGTGTTCAACAAGGCAGAAAAAAAAATACAAAATAGGAGAGGACTACCGGTCAAAGAAATAAAATAATAGATTTTTAAATTAAAAATATAGATGTTATCTTGTTGCAGGAAAAGTCAAATATTTCATTCCTTCCAGGAAAAGGGACACACCTTATGGTGAGACAGTAGTACAAGTTCAAATCCATTGTCAGCAACTGATTATGAAACCGCAAATTATAATATCAACACCTTAGTAACTAACTGGCTACTTAAGGAAAGGTTTACCTTCTTAAACAAATTGTCCTGTAACAACAGTATAATTGGTTAGATAAGACTGTTGCAAACTTTATTAAATGGTTGTTTGTTTTCTTTTTCAACAAATATGAATTTTGAATAAAATATTGTTCTTTGTGAATGCAGAAGTATATTCATTTTTGGACTGAACAGGCCAGAAATCTGCCCTTCCCAATATGAATCAGACCATAGCAATTTTAAAGGTTATCATAAGTTCTAACTGAGGAAGTTTCATCTGACTGAGAGTTTCAGACACTTGTCTATGCCAGATATAAAAGTCAATTTGAAGGCTTTTCTGAGGGGTTTTTTTGTGTTTTTATGTTGTTTTAAATATCATTATTATTATTGTTCCTCAGACAAAGTATAGTGGTATAAAAAAACTGGAGGCCAGCTGATGTGTAGGGTTCCTGTTAGATCTGGCCTGGTGACCAGTAAGTTTTGCTTCAGGTCTGTACGGTCACATTTATCATTTCTTCATCCTTCTTCTGTGGGTATGGTCCAGCTGATGTTTCAGAAATTAACAAACACCTCATACTCCACTTCCTTTCTCACTGTGAAAGGCTTTTCATAAGCTTCCTTCTTCCAGGACAGCTTCACAAGGCAATTTTAAGAATCTGTTCAAGGCTATGAAAAAGTGATTTTTCTACATCAGAAAAACTGATTATAAATAGAGGGGAGTTTGTAGCTAGAGGTGTTACTGCCATGTAAATCTCTCAGTAGTTGGATTTAACCTCAATTAGCTATGGTAAGGCAGGCACAATAGCTTCTTTTTACTAGAATTATGTGTTGCAATGACTGCTTTCATGATAATACATGCTTTTAAAAATTAATTTGCAGATGCATCAATTTTCTTCTCAGCAAATGAGTGCATTTGCAGCTAGGATACTTCTATATTTTAAAGAAAATATGTATTTCTAAAATGCCTAACATGCATTATAGATAGCTTCTTATCACGCTAGAAACATTGTGGCTCCTCTGGTGTTAGTGAGAACAGAATAAGTATGTATGAGACAATTTGATAGGCTAACCTTGGCTAGCTGCCAACCTCCCACCCAACTGCTTTCTCACAATCCTTGCTCAGCAGGACAGGGGAAGAAAATATGATAAAAAGCCTATGGTTTGAGATAAGGACTGAGAGATCACTCACCAATTACCACCACAAGCAAAACTGACTCAACCTGGGGAAAATTAAATTTATTTATTGCCAATAAAGAGAGGGTAAGGATAAATTTAAACAAAACTAAAACTACTCTCCCTCCACCTCCCTCTTCATCCATGGCTCATCTTCATTCCTTCATTTCTGATTCGTCTACTCCTATACACAAATACACACACACATGCAATCCCAAGCATGTAGAGAATGGGAAACAGGGGTTGTGGCCTGTTTGTAATACTTTGCCTCTACCACTTCTTCCTCATCATTGCTCTTTCCTTGATACAACATGAGGTCCCTTACATGGGACACAACAGTCCTTCACAGACTTCTCCAAGGTGGGTCAAAAACTGGCCAAAGGGATATTCTGTGTTATAGAATGTCCTGCCCAGCCGGAACGGAGTTGGCTGGGAGGTGTTGATCACTGCCGAGGGATGGTCTCAGAATCAATCAGCCAGTGGTGAGTAATTACATTGTGCAACATTTGCCTTTCTTGGGTTGTATCTCTCTTTTCTGCTCCATTGTTGTTATTGTTATTGCTATTTTACTTTGTTTCAGTTATTAAATTGTTCTTAACTGTAACCCTGAGTTTTTGTCCTGGTTTAAAGGTAAACCTGCAGGCAAAATAAACTCAACTCAAAAGAGATTGTAAGTCAGAGTTACAATTTAATTAAAAGATTACAATAAACACAATAATATAGGAAAAATTGCTTTTAACCTACAAAACCCAGATGTGTAATCCAGCACCCTGGGGCACAAAGAGAATGCTGTTCATTCGCCCCTCTGCTGAGCCCCTCATGGTTCCCCTGAGTACAAAGTAAAAGGAAGGGGAAAACTTGTTGGTGAGCATGATGGTTGCAGCCTGGTTGAGAGTGGCAGTCACAGTCCTGTTGAGGTTCTGGTTCTCCTCTGGATCTGATGAGTGGTACCAGACGTCCTCAAACCCCAAGATTATATATGCTCAGGTTTAAGTGGGAATGCCCAGTATCTCCCCCAGGGCCAGGGGTTTCACAATGTGTAATTTACTCTGTGAGTCATGGGGATATTCCTGGAATCCTTGATGGCCGATTAGCAGACATGATCCTTCAGGCTGTGTAATGCCTTCAGGCTGCTTAATGCCTCCCCAGAGGGAGTTATCATGTCTGAGTCATTGGTGTGAAGATAGGAGGACATCATATCTTACAGAGTTTTCTAACACCCAGCTTCTAGCCCGAGGTGTCAGATGTGCCCTGGGCAGCAGCTGCAAATGGTCCCTTATTAACACTTCATGACAAATTACATAGAGGGTGTAAAATACACAGTTTTGGTTACACCCCCTGGTCCAAGCCACCATAACGAGAACAGTTTTACAAGTTTTTTTTCTGATTCTCCCCTTCATTCCACAGGTAGTAGGGTAGGGGATGGAAGGAAGAAAGCAGCTGTGTAGTACATAGTTGGCAGCATGGTTAAACCATGACAGGTACCCAACCAAGGGCTGCAGCTTGAATATCTGCTCCAGTATGCTTCTCACTCACCTGCAGGGGAAGACCCTGCAGCACCATAGTCTTCTATGAGCTTTAGGGGAACTATCTGCTCCACTATGCTTTTCTCAATGGGTTGCAGGGGAGTCTCTGCTCCAGCACCTGGAGCACCTCCCTCTCCCCATTTTGGTGTCTGCAGAGTTACTTCTTTCATATTTTTTCTCCTTCCTTTCTCACAGCTTCTGTGCATAATTTTTAACTCTAATAAATATGTTATCACAGAGGTGCCACCACTGTTGTTGACCATCTCTGCTTTGGGCAGCTGTGGGTGTCTTGTAGCCAGCTGTTGATCACAACCTGGTCTTTTCTCAAAATAACCATCCCTTCAGTGTCCCTGCCACCAACACCTTTCCACATAAACCCCATACAGACTAACTATTCTGGTTTCAGCCACTGAAACCACCAGGGGCCACCAAAGTTACCTAAAGTTCTCTAAAACCATCAAAATTGCTAAGGACTTAATCTAATTTACTACACAAAGAGTAGTAACATGTTTCTTAATTTCTTAATTATCATTATTAATGATGATAAAGCATGTCCTTGAAATAGCCATCACAAGAAGGATGTTCATGACTTCTTAAGGCAAAATATTAAAAATCAACATATAGCAAGGGTCTTGGTCTGATACTTAAAATCAATGTCATTTACTCAAAGGGTTTTATATAGTCTACCAGCCATGTGACAGTCCGTCAGCTTTTAGGTTTCCTTTATACTTCTTTATATCTTTAGGGTGTATAGAGGTGAGCAATACACCAGGCCAGTTGTAATCTTCAAAAGAAAACTACACTTTAGTGACACTAACTAACAAGACACACTGCCAATGGCTAGCTTTTATTTCCCCTCCATTCATACAACTGTATTTTGAAAATTAGTTTTTAATAATCTTGTCTGAAATTAGCTGTCAGTGAGGAGTTGATGCTGTGCTGTTTACACTGATGCCTGTATGTATGGCCAGACTTCGTGAATGAAGATTTGGGAAGGGCTCTCCCCATGTGGGTGTGCCCTTCCAGCCTGTGCAGTGGATTTTTTAGGTGAGGCTCAGCGTGCACAGAACTGGCCCCACCATTTAACTCCTAAGGTCCATCTGCCATGGCCAAGCGAGCTTGGACAGTGACAGTGAAGTCCTCAGGACTGTCTACAGCACCCAGTACTAACTGGGGCTGACCCTGCTGAGCATCCAAGATCTGACAGGATTGGATGGCAGGGAGGCATTGAACTGCCAGGAGATGGTCCCCACTGAGACTCGAACTCAGATCCTTGGGATTCAGAGTCCAGAGTGCTCTCCTTTACACCACAGGACTACCCCTTACTGATGCCTGTAGTTCTCCACTGTATTAGTCACTAAGGTCCAGCTCATCTGGCTTAAAAGCCCTTTGAAAAAGAGAAGAGAAACAGAAATAATCAAAAGGGGACAACATTTTTCATGCCTATTTCAACACTTTTGGTGTTGTTACACTCCTTCATCCCTTCAGTGCAAAAATAAAAGGTGGGGGTCTCATCTTCATTCAGGATTGTTCTTTGGATCTCAGGGCCTGGATCTCACAAGGCAACTTTCCTGCTTATTTCACAGGATTTTCTGTTTTCCCTGTATGTCCTGCATCCACAATGTTCATCTCCCAGGTTTTCTGCCAGAACTGCTGTACAAGTGTATTACTGCACCTTGGCTATGCAACTGTATCACAAGTCTGTATTTGTGCATTTGTAGTTTAGTATTATCTGTGTATTGATAGATGCTTCATGGCATTGCAAGCTGCTTACAGGTAGGCACTAGTTATGTCATTAACAGTATTACAGTGTTGCAAAATGCTTACATGTTGTTATCATTTATTCTATTTTGGTTACTTATGACTAGGTTCAAGGCATGGAAATATTAATTACACTCTTTTTTTGTGTAATTCTACTTTATAGGAAACAACAGCCTTCTGTTTTGGCTGCAATTTATTTCATTTTAAACATCTGGCTTCCTTATCCTCAAAAATCAGTATAGGCAAAAGATTTCTGTTTGCTGATTTCCATAAAAATGTAACTCTCACAAATAATGAATCCTTGAATATACGAGTTTACCCCAGAAATATTGTCTGGTACTTGCACTGTAACTATTAATTGGGGTTCTTTAATTGCAAGATCAGCATTTTGATGTGTTGAAGCCCTTGCTTATGCTTCAAGGCCACTTAAACTGTAGCATTTGATTTATTGGCAGTTGTTATCATGCAGTGTGAACAGCAAACCCAAGTACAGTACAGTCTAGTGACTCTTTCTACATGGCCTTCTCCAACAACTATTTCTCAATTCCCTTTAAGTATGATTTGTATTCACTTTTGTTCACATCAGAAAAGCAGTTCCCACTATGCAGCACATTGACTCTATGATTACCAGGACACTTAGAAACAGTCTTTTACAGAAAGTGGTTTTATGCTACCTACCATTTATGTAACATTCCTTCATTTTAAATGTCTTTTACAATTCCATTTTGTTATTAGGGTGCTGTTGTGGGCAAGAGCAGAGGCTTTTAGACAATGGTTATTATAGAAGCCCTGCCATTAAGCCATAATGTGCAGAACGGGTCCCCTAAAATACCTTCTCAGAGAGAAGCCTAGGTGTGGCTGGATGCAATCTTATCCTCAGATTTTGTCAATGGTTTAAATTTATTGAATCACTTTGTCCCGCAGGTTTTAATGACAGCAAAGTGAGAATATTTACATAAAATAAATAACTTATTACTAAAATTGATCAGACAGAAGATCTTAATCAGAATTATTTGCAACATCATATAAGAGCTAAAACTACTAGTAGTACAACACAGGACAGTGCACTAGATTAAAGCAATTATTGAAGCAATTATATTAAAGCTAAGAAAAAGAAATAATTATTAATTAGAGACCAATGTAACTCACCCATACCAACACTCACGGTGAGATCTCTTAACATCCAGGAATATCCCTGGGGGGCATCCCCACTCAAGGGAGGAATCTCCACTCATACACCACAAGAAGAGTTAGAAGAAACTGACTGGACCTTTATGGTAGAAAGTGATTGACTGCCAGTCCCTTGACTCCAGTAGTTGCCTCACCATGATTATGTTAATTTAGAGTTAAAGCCAGACTGGTTTCAATATCTCCTGGCCTGGTCTGAGCCCCTCTCTGGGAACCACTGATACATTTGCAAATAGGGCATTGTCTTGGTCACATTCCAGTGGGGATGGCCTACCACAGATGAATAGGAGACTGATACAATTATTATGACTGATTAGCTACAGAGTTTCTACCATTGAGATTGAACTGACTTGTAAAAATAAAATAATTTTTCTTAATCTACTTACTTATTTGGATATTTCCATAGCCATCATCCTGTCTTGAAAGTTCTTGGCAATTTCTTTATTGTACATTTCACAGGAGACAGAGCATGTCACTTTGTAAGTCTGTTTACCAATTGCATGTGATATGTGGCCTTCCAAAACAGCTGCATTTTCTACTGATAGCAAACAGCCTTTACTACTAAAGCATTAAGCACCATGGTAAACATGACATTGTAAACTGCAAGATAGCAAAACAAGTCCATAATATGTTGGATGAAGAAATGGCAGGCAGGTTGAATTCACAGCTTTAGTAAGTGGGGTAACACCACTCTGGTAGTCAGTGACCAGTGGGCTTCCACAGGGCTCAATTTTAGGGCCAGTGCTTTTAAGTGTTTTTATAAACAATCTGGATGCAGAAGGCAAATGTACATTATGTAGGTTTGCCAGCGATATTAAGTCAGAAGGACTCAGAAGGAGCTATGGACTCCCTGCAGGGCAGAGAGGCTGTATAGAGAGATCTGGAGAGTTGGGTAATCACCAAGCATTTGAAATGTAACAGGAACTAGTGCTAGATTCTCCCCTTAGAACGGGGTAATCCTGCCTATACATACAAAATAGTGGATGAGAGGCTGAAAGCAGCCCTCCAGAAAGTGATCAGAGGGTCTGGCTGATGGTGAGTTGAATGTGAGTCAGCAGTGTACTGGGGAGGTATCAGGCACAGCATCGCCAGCTGGCCAAGGGAGGGGGTTGGCCTGCTATGTTCTGCACTGGAGCGGCCTCACCTCAAGTCCTGTGTGCAGTTTTGGGTCCACAATATGAAAATGACATTGTTATGGTTGAAGCTAGGCCTAAATAAGGCTTTAGTTTTCAGAGCAGACCTGAGATAATCAGCTGACTTGAGCTGGGTCAGGCTAGCTGACAGCTGACTACTACTGGCCAATGGTATTCCATAGCATATTCCAAAATCATCTTGAATATAAAAGCAGGTGTAGGAGGGGCTTAGGTCAGTTCCTGATGGCTGCCTAGGGAAAGATGTATCATGTTATTTCCTTGGACCAGACCCTATCACCTGACTGCTATGGTACTTATCTTCTCCTTAAGACTTGCTCTCTGCTTGGGTCTGTACCTTTGGGGATTGAGTTCTCTTCAGTGATTTGTTGCTAGAATAGTGGGATTTGTGTTTGATAGAGAGTGGGGAGTTATTGTTTGTTATTTCTAACTTGTGTAGATGTGTGTTATATTGTAGTCTTCTTTTAATTCTCCCTTTCCTGTATAAATATATATAACTAGTTTAAGTTTAAATCTTGAAGGTTTTTTTTCTTCCTTTTCTCAGTGGCAGGGAGGGAGACTGACTCTGTATTGGACAATTGGCATTTTGTCAGCTCAACCCAAGACAGACATAAAGGTATTTGAGAGTGCAGAGGAGGGTGAGCAAAACAGTGGAAAGTCTTAAGGGGAAGATATGAGGAGTGGCTGAGGCTTTTTTACATGCCCATTTCTCTATTTTGTTACCACAAACAAGTTCTGGACCTACTGGCTTATTCAAGTTCAGTTAATACTTAAATTAAAAAAAAAAAAAAGAGCATAAAAAACTTATTAGTAATCCTTGGCCCAGGTAAGAAGACTACACTACAGTAAAGAATCTTCAGTGACACAAGTTTCCTCCTGGTCTGACAATAATAGAAACTTCAATCAGAGCTCCTGATTATCTGCATGTGTAAAGCCAAACTTCCATTCATCAGATGCAAGTCTTTTAAAAGGAGAGGAGAGGGGAGGGGAGAGGAGGGTGAGAGGGGAGAAGAGGGGAAAAGAAGGAAGGAGAGGGGAGAAGAAAGGAGGACAGGGGAGGAAAGGAGAGAAAAGGGAAAAAAAGAAAAAGAGCTGGGGTTTTGTTTTGTGGGTTTTTTTGTGTGGTTCTTTTCTCATAAGATTAATTTTCAGTACTTAAAAGTTTATTTCATTTTTGGCAGAAAAAGTATTAAACTTTTCCCCTTTCTTACCAATAAGGAGGAAAAACACTAAAGCATAGGACCATAAAAGACTATGGTGGTTTTTTTCTAACATTTTCATGTTTCTTTTTTTTTTTGTAGATAGAGAGTTTTTATTTCTACTTTTGGAACTATACTTGGAGAACTTATTTCTGTGTTTGTTATGAATACTGAGACATATAAAGAGCTTATGATTCCACCAGTTAAACTGGGGCCCTAATAGACCAAATATAAAAACTAATTTGGTTCTCAAGGATTGATTAGGATGATTCGAAGGAGAAACAAATTTTGTTTTATTTCACTTAGATTGCTGAAATAAGGCCAATAATTGATTTAATTTCTTACAAAAGGAAAAATTTTAAAAACTAACTGAAGAGGGAAAAACTAATTTCAGCCTCTATGTCAAGTAGTGAAGAGTTTATGCTACAACTGTACACCAATTCAGTAAGTGAAGTACCACCAGTTTTGTGCCATGAATTTATGCAGTAATTTTGTTTCTATCACAACACTCTAAGTTCCATTCCTCTTGGTTCAGTAGGAACCAGCCTACTGGTTTTTTTTCAATTTTGTATGCATGGGTCAAATATTTTCGTCAAAATAAAGTCACAGAGAGAAAACAACAAATGGAGAACAAAGGGTGGAAACAAAACAATGGCAAAGCATGGGAGAGGGAGGGAGAGCTAGAACAAATGTTTCTACAGGTGAAACCACAATCTCAAGTCTTTGTGTTTGTGTAAAGTTATGGTTTAAGTTGAAACTCCTGAAGGTCCCAAACACAATAAGCCTCCCATCTCAAATAACTATTCAGTGCAAATCTGTGAAGAGCTAGAAATATGTAGAGATTGAGTTTTTCTGGCCAATAGTCACAGATTGAGAGGAAACAAAACCTTGAGAAAAAGAATCTTGGAGTTATCTGACTAGTCCATAAGTTTAATAAACTTTACAAGAACAAACTCCTCACAGCATTTAATTTCTTTCATATTCGGGGAAAGAGGCTTTAGTCTGTATTTGTCAATAAATAGTTTGGTATCAAAGATATCATACAATGTCTTCAGTCTCTGACATAATTTTCCCGAAAACTTGTGAAGACTTGAATATCTAACCAGCCATTTCAGTCAAAATGAATCATACAGTGGTTAGGGTCTCTGTATGTTTTAAGTTTTGAGCGTATACTATTTTCTATGTGTTCCATTTACACTGATATATTATGAAATGGATCACATTCTTTCTATTGTCTCTGAAAACTTGAAGGCAAATATTTACTGATTTTGAAAGCATAGGCATTTATCAGTTTCCAAATTCTGCCATCTAGTGTATGGCAATGTATTTGGAGCAACTTCTCATAAAGATAGTTACTACAGGTTTAGTTTGTAGGTCTACAGTCCCAGACTGACAGTGATGGGACTGATAAAACTCCAGCTGACTGTGGTGTTGCAGGATTCAGTACTAGTTGAAGGTGTTAGATTGGTTTAATATTTGTGAACTTAGTGTGAAATTTTACTTGACACCTCTAATTTTGAAATTCTCATTAATCCTTCAACTGAATGACAAACTGCTATAATACTAAAATATTACATTTGTATCAGTAGTTGTCAGCTGTATTTAGCTCCTTTTACTTCTATTCACAGTGATCATTTCACCCATGATTACAAGATAAAGAGAAGGATTGTATATGCATATGCTCAGGCAAATATACTGCTATCACTTTTCAGGGAAGCATTATTATCTCCATTTGTTTCTGTCTTGGTTTGAGGGGAAAACCCAAAATGTTTACCCACAAGCGGGGGAGGGGGCCTCCTCCACAATAATCACACCACTCTTTATCAAATTTAATAAAAGGAATTTTAATACAAGAAGGATAACTGCTCTTAACTTTTATATATATATATATATGTAAACAGGCTAGTGCAAACCGCTTCCCCGACACCACAAGAGAAAAAAAAAAAACAACAAAAAACCCCAGCAGGTTTTCCTCCGGGAGGAAAGTTATACTTAGTGTCAATGTCACAGCCCGGCTGGCTGCAGAGTGAGTTTCCAGTCCCTCTCCAGTGAGACAGACGAGCGGTGAGCTTTCAGATGGACTCTGTCTCTTCCCCCTGTGTTCCTTGTCCAAGAAGCAGAAAAACACGAGCAGCCAGAAGCAGTCCTGGGGCAGGCAGCAGCAGCAGCGAGCGGCCAAAAGCAGTCCTGGGGGCAGGCAGTGGCAGTGAGTGGCCAAAAACAGTCCCGGGGCAGGCAGTGCCAGCGAGCGCCCAAAACAAACAGTCCGGGCCAGGCAGCAGCAGCAGCGAGTCCGCTTCCACTCAACCCCGCACACACACACCACCCCCAGCCGTGTGTAGTCCCCAAGAAGAAAAGAGACCAACCTGCCCCCACCCAAGTGATCAACAGTTAACTACCTTTTTTGTTAAATACTGGCATGGGCAGTTAGTGGCAGGGGAGAGAATTTACATAATAATTCCAAACTACAACAGTTTCAAAGGCATGGCAGCAGAATTTTCCCTGGCTGGCAGTGTGACTAATCAGAGAAAATTCTTAGGAATTATGTTGACCTCTCATCTCTCCCCAGTCCCCTTCAGAAAATTATCAGGAAACAAAATATCATCTCCAGAAGTTTTTAACTTTCCTTTTCTCAGCCATTCCCATCTTAAAACAAAAATCCTCCAGAACTCCCTAAATGATTACACTTTCTCAAGAGATGTTGTCAGTTTGGGACAGGGATTGAGTACGAAGTGGAGCTATGTAGCTTGAAAATGCCTAACTAAATATTTGTGCATTTATAGTAACAATTTCACTCTAATCCTGTTTGCATCAAAAACCCAGTTTTCAGACTGTATCCAATTCCAATTTTCTTTTTAGAGCTGAGATTATCATATTTCCTCTAATCTAAATCCATTTGTCCTGGAACCATTTCCAAACTAGAGTGGTCCATGTCTTGTCCATGGCCCACAGTGTCAGAAAACCACCTACACTGTGGTCAAGATACAGGCTCAGTACTATCACTGATGAATCAATCAATCTCAAAGTAAACTAACCCACCAAACAAACCACTGGGGTGTACAGGAATTATGCTGTCTTTGGAATTTTAGCTCCCCTAGTGGTCTTCGTTTAGTTTGTAGCCCTCACAGGTATGTGCCAGAACAGAGAAAGGGCTTAGGTCTCAGATTTGCATATTATTAGCAAACATTCTTATGCAGACTCCACTCTGGCTGTGTTTTCTTTCTTGCTTTATTTTTTTGTGTAACAAAGAGCAACACTATGCTCTCTTGAGAGATCAGAATTAATTAATCACCAATTAGACTGACTCAGTGAGTAAAGGAAGCCACAGGCTTCACCTAGTGAGTCCTGCATCTAATCTTGTAATAAGCTTTAGATTTTGTGTCTTCAAGTGATGTGTATTTTTTCATATTTGTTCCAGAGTTTAACTGTATGTCTTCTTAAAACGGCACTTCCTGCATGAGCTTCCTGCTATCATCTGACAGCCATTGAATATCATTACACCTTCACTTCCAAGACAAAAGAACTTCTGGCTTAACTGTAGATGTGAGAGTCAATAGCGTCTCCATGAATTCACATTATTCCTTCTCTCTGAGGTTTCTTCGTTCACAGGACTGCAGCATTCCTGCAAAATTTGTTGCTGAATGTTGCTGCCATACTCTTATATTTGCATGGCTAATTCTGAAGAATTAGATTTTCACACTGAAGGTGTGGAGCAAGAGGAGAAGTAACTGTTGTATGGAAGTAACTTGGCCTCTGTCTAATGAGACCACTTTTCTATTAGATATGTTCCTCAAGTCTATTGGGTCCCCGTTGCCATTATATCCTGTGGTAGTTTTATCCTCAGTTTTAGCTAGGCCTAGATTAGGCCTTAATTTTAGTAGGCCTTAGTTTAGCAGGCCCAGAAAGTCTTATGTAGATTAGAAGGGGCAAACATCACTTGACATAAGCAACCAAAGAAATATTTCATATCTTCTGATGTCACAGCAAGTATAGCAGGTGTAGGAGGTGCTTAGCTCAATCTTCTTCATGTGCGATTGCTGAGCAGACTTGCTATCACAGCGCTGGGGGTATTAGGCCTTGCCACCACTTCACAGCTGCTTGGTTTGGGAAGTAAACATTTTTTTGTCATTGGTTTTCTCCTCTCTTGCTGAGTGTTGCTCGGCTGAAGTGGTTTTAATTGGTATTAATTGGGTGGGCAACTCATGTGGAGTTTACATTTGCTTGTGTTATATTGTAGTTTGTTTTTAGTTTTCTCTCTTCTGTGTAAATATAAAAACCTTGACATTTTAAGTTTTACTTCCAGGGGTTTTTTCCTCCCTTTACCTTGGGGCTGGGGGGGCTCTGACTCTGCCCTTGGCATTTTGCCAGCTCAGCCTGACACATATGTACTTGTAGATTTTTATTTTCAAGATTGCAGTTCTTCCCTCTCTAATCAGACACAGCGGTTACTGCTGCCACGTGTAAAAAGGCTCTTTCACTGAGGCATGTTGATTGCTGACACTATGCTCTTGTTTTTCCTTGCAACAATATTCTCTTTTTATAAATCTGGATCATTTCTATACCCAGCAACTCCAAACACTAAGTTACAGGTACAACATTACCCCACTCATCTCTATTCAGCTTTTTTCCAGCTCCCTATTCCAGGTTTCAGCTCCCTATTTGAGCTTTATCAATGTGATAATCTCATATCTCACAAAAATCAAATACTTTTCTGCTAATGCAGAGTGGTCTCTGGACTGCTTTCCAAACACCACTCTTCCTTATCTTATAAAAGTCATAAACACTTTATAAGTAAAAGAGATGAGAAAAATATGTGAATGGAAATTAGAAATTAACAAATGTATGTGTTTATTCAAGACACTAACAAATTTTCTGATTTAAGGACCCAGATTGTTTGATATGTAATTTTTACTTCTCTTTGGTATTTTCCATGTAACTAAAACACAGAACATACGAAAGAATTTTCCAGCTAACATATGATTATTACTAACAAAACCGTCTCATAAATTTAAGCAGAAGATAAAAGAAACATTTAAATCGACTTTTCCTGGGCTTGGACACAGTTCTTGCACTAATCACTTATTAACCAAATTTAATGTAATGAGTTCTGGAATATGACACTTTTAAAAAACTGAATATTTATAAATTTTGAATGGCATCATGAACGTGTTGTGGTGTGTGTGTTCTTCACTAATGAATGCTCTGCTTGGGAAACTCAGTAACTCAGTTCTTCTAGTCTTTTTTTATTATTATTATTTTTATTTTCTAGGTTGTTCCTGGTGGCCAAACAAGTGAAGGCCCAGGCTAACAATGAAGAATCATTAGCCTGATGATCCTCTCCTGGAAGAAGGATGCTTTAAGCTGTAAGTGTATCTTTTCCTTCAACTGGGAGAATTGGTTCAAAAGCAAAAGGTCACACAGCATTAAGTCACCCGGCAAGCCAAGATGTGAATCAAGTCACTCCAAGCACACTGCAGTGGACACCAGGTAAAACGATGGTAGTCTGCAGATCTCAGGTGTTCCTCCACAGCACATTCGAGAGGGACCACGAGCCAAAGCAAGGAAATCTTCAGCTTAATAGATATTTCACATGCAATCTATATTTGACTGCTCCTAATCGTGTAAGTAAAAGGCAATTGTCTTTGTAAAGCTCTGTAAGGCCTGCTTCAGTGATGGGAACTATGACTGTGGCATGCATTTGGAAAGCAAAAAATGGAACTTATATTGATGATTGAATATTAAACTGGGAGAAAACTGCAATCCATCATTAACTGAACACTGAGAATGCTTTGCTGAACAAAGGCAAAGTGTGATATGAGAATGCTGTCTAGCTCTACCAAGGTGAGAATACGCTGTATTTGACTCATGAGTTTCTAACAGGAAGAAAGCAAGTAAGTCACTTGCACCAGCACATTCTTATTCTAGTATTTCTACCTGGGGGTCTATATTCCCATAGTACGGCCCAGGGAGTTGACCAAACTGGAACTGGCCCCTTTCCTCTTTTATGGGCCTCATACATAGTTACCATAGCATTCACCTCTTTAGTCTGTTGTCCTGACAAGACAGTGGATGTGGTTTCTTTTTCTTTCTAATACTTCTCAACTTATTAGGAACTTTCAGGGCTACAGGAAACTGGAATTTTTCCAAAAACTGAAATTCTTTTCTTTGCCAAAGGTTAAACACTACTTTTTAAGGATCAGTGAATCATCATGGATGCAGATAAATCAATCTTCTCTGAGGTCTTTATGTTGATGGATAATGACACACTAACAAAACAATAGTACATTTAAAAAAATAAACTCTTGGGGGAAATAATAATCTGAAGGATGATTCTATCAAGGAAGAAAATTTCTGTCTTCTGCTGATGTTGTCATCATCCTGCAGCTAGTAAACTAGTAGTCATCTCATGAGTCATGCAGAGATACCAAAACACTTTTTTCACATTGAAAAAAGAAGTCTTATAATGGGCAGATTATGTAAATAAATAACTTTCTAGGGCTTGATAGAACTGTCCTCAAGCACAAATATCCATCCACGCAGACAAAAATTACTGGGTATGATATGCTATTCACATATGCACTTGCATTCTTTAACAATTGCATTCTTGAATAAGAAAGGTAGTTACCAGATTTCCTGCTACATTTCCTTGCAGTATAAATCCTTGTTCAATCTCCAGACTGTCACATCACACTTGAATCAAACTGCTGCCATGAAAAGTCAGCAACCTCACTATGCCTTGATTTTCCCACCTAAATATGGGTATAAAATAGGATAAAATAGATATATATTTAAAGCTTCATTAAAAAATTTTAATTGCGTTGATGTACAATTATAGTTGTCATTGTACAAGAAATCTATAGCTATGCAAAATTACCTGTGAGCTGAGTATGCATATGCTGCTTCTTTCCCTCATTTCCATAAATTTAATCCTAATTCCCTTTTTGTTATATCATAGAATCCAGATAGTGAAATCCTTGCCCTATTAAAATTTCTGCCAAAACTCCCAAGTCTGAAACAGACCCAGGATTTTACTCAGTAAATCTGGTTGACTACTTTCTACATTTTAATAGTGTTATATTGTATAATTTTTTCTGGGTTGTTTTCATGCTATATATCTCTATAAAAGCTTGTATTGGAATTAGCAAACATGCACGTGTGAGTACAAATTTATGGAAAAAAAATCTGAATATTATTTACCAGGTTTATAATAGAGTACATGTAAGGTGCAGTCTTTTGTGCTCCTCTGATTGGTATTCAAAAGCATCTGAAACCTCTTTTGATTTCTTATAACAATCTGAAATGTCTAATACTTTCAGCATATTTCCTACAAAATGTCCTCAGCATTTTCAAGCTAAATTCTGTGCCTTACTTTCATTTATGAGGACCTTTTGGATCACTATGGAGTTAGGGTATACTCAAACTCTCTTCAGTTAAAAGAACAGGCATGGCTGTAACCAAAGCTAAAGAAAAGTCAACACAAATTCACTGACAGAGTTATTCTGTTCAACAATATGTATATTCCACGTAAAAGGCAGAGCAGTAGTAGAATCTGTGCAACAAATAAAAATATTTTAACATTGTAAAAGTTTTTTAAAGAGTAAAATATCATTGGATCAAAGAGCAAGTAGTTCAGGTTAGCCTGCCTCTTAATAAATTCAGAGGTGAACCTTCTTCTAGGATAATGTTTACAGACACACAGGCATTTGAAAGGACAGTTCCAAATAACCAACATAAACAAAAACCAAACGAAACTATCCTGCAACATGGCCCAGAAAGTGGCTGGGAACAGAAGACTTACGATCCCTTGCACATACATTTCACAGTGATAAGTCCCCTGACAAGTAGGCTTAGATGAACTCATCTTTCTTGCATGCCAGGGTATTCCACAAAAGCAGAGGCACTGAAGTTTCAGCTGTGATTTTCACTATGGTGTTTCACGCAGCCTTTTGAGTGTCCTGTACTTGGGCAATGGAGACAATTAGAAGAAAAAAACCCCATGTCTTTGAATTGTGTTGGGAATAAATCCTACAGTAAAACAATGCAGATTACTTATTAAGCAATTAAACAAGTGCTCCTGATACACTGTTTCTGAGGAAACATTGCACACTGCTCTGTCCTAGATGGTTTCCTAAGCACTAATGGCGCTGTGGTTCAGCTGAAAGACAGTGAGGTTTCCAATACAATAAGGCTTCGACCTATCATTTGAGATCCACCTTCACTAGAAATATAGCTCTGCTTTACTCATGAGTTTAAATTATCACCCCCCAATAGTCATATATGTTATTCTACAGGTTTTTGAGAAAGTTGATGTTGTGAAATCTATCTGCTACAGATATAATTTAAAAACATAATTATTGGTATAACTCTGGCTGGTCATTTGATCCCACACTAAAAGGCTCTTTTAAGAAAAAGGCTCATATTCAGAACCAGCAATAATACCCTGACACTGAAGATTAGTTGAGACATCTGATTTTTTCCCATGCTGCCATGTAGTGTTTAACATAAGAATAAAACTTTACCATTCCTGACTAATTGAACCACTTTTCCCTTTTGCTGTACTTACAGAGGAAAGAAGTCCAAGCAATATTTGTTATAGTATTTTTTCAACCACTCTCTTTTACTGTGCTCCTCTAGCTGCCCTGTGGCATGTCTTCTACATGTAATGGATACATACATGGTTTCATTCATAAGCAGACTGAATTATTATTCTATTTTATGAACAACTTTAGAGAAAAAGTTGTTTAACTTTCTGCTAAACTTTAGTATTGGTTTTTCATTCATTTGATTGAACACCCATTCTTTTTAAAAGTACTTTGATTTTAAGGAGACACATATACATATGTATATATGTGGACATATGAATCCTTATGAAACTTACAACAAAACTTGTATATTTGTATTCTTTTCTTAGATTTTCTAATGTTTGTGCAAAAACTCACAAGGATTTTTTTTTAAACTAGACTGTCCCCTTGTTCAAACAGCTATTTCTCTTTCCAGTGTGCTTCAATACAAAAAGCTGTTCTAGCAGTGTAAAGTCAAAAAAAAGTAGTGCTTTATTCTGAAGATGCATTACCTCTAACCAATGGCAGAGCCTCCTGTTTCAGTCTTCTCATACTCCAGGAAGCTAAGAAAATGCATTTTCCCTTTCTGGCCCTGTGTGAGACCATTCAAGCAAAGCAGGAATTTACATTCATATATTTACCTAATGTTATAGTTTAGGCCTTAGTTTCAGTTAGGCCTAGATGTGGGCCTTAATTTTAGTAGGTCCTGATAGTGTTATATAGGTTAGGAGGGACAGGTGTCACCCCATTTAAGCAACCAAAGAAATATTTCATACCAGATAATGCAAACTGGGATATAAATACAGTGGGGGAGGAGGAGCTTGCTCCTCTCCTGATGGCTGTGGTGCAAGTGGATGTGCTCTGTGCTGCTCTGCTGATTAGGCCCAGCACCACCTCACTGCTATGTTATCCACAGGAAAGTAAAATGTATATTCTTAGTTTTCTCTCTGCTTGGGACCGTCCCTTGGGAGATTGAGTTCTCTTGGGTGATTTGTAGCCAGAATGGTTGGATTTGTGTTTGGTAGGGAGTGGAGAGTTATTGTTTGTTGTTTCTAACTTTTGTGGGTGTGTGTTATATTGTATTCTACTTTTAATTTTGCCTTTTTTGTGTAAATATATAACTAGTTAAGTTCAAGTTTACGTGTGCAATTTTTTCCACTCCTTTTTCTCAGCAAGGGAGCTTTGTCCTTGGTTTATACTTGACATTTTGCCAAAGTATGCAAACCAGCACACCTAAGCATTAAGACAAACAACAAGTCCACCATCCTATGCTGCGCTTAGCTATCCTTGTTACTTCAGCTGAATTTCCTCTCTTTTCTTGTTTCTCAGGTGGTGGAAATGGACTTCTGTTGGAGGTCTCTGCCCCTCCTAATTGTCCCAAACCAAGCTAGTGAGTTGTACTCCTCCCACTGCATTGGAGCACACCCGAGAATATTAATTTTAATATATATACCTATATAACTACTAGAATATCTCTTACTATACTTTCTCTTGGGCCCATGTTAACATTCTGTAGTTAGTACATTTGTCACTGGCAATCCTGAACATGCTTTCTCTTGCTCTGCTGCTTCATTGACCTCACTATTCATGAGTCTGGATAGTGCAAAGTCCTTATTGAATTCAATCACATCTATATTGAATTGTTGAACGTGACCCTACCTATCAACCTGTTGTTGAATCTGATCAGAACCATAGTGCTGGATTGATAAACTGCACATGTGCTTGTGCAAGTTCTTCTTTTGAACTTGACCAGACTGACAGCTCTAAATTGGTTATAATCAAAAATTAAGCTCAGGCCTTCTGAGCTCTGAAGACCAGCTGGAACACAAAGGGCTTATTTTCTGCTAAATTCCCATACCCGTAATGCAATATGAGGTTCTTAATTTACTGAGTTTAAAATATGTGTAAGTTGACATAAATATAATTGCAAATAGTAATAGTATTTCCATTAGATTAGACCATGCAGCATTGATGTGGTTGCCAAGTTAAATAACCAAGTAAATAAATATTTAAATATTGCTTAAATTTCCTTTACATTATGTTTTTCCAAGTGCAACAATCGAAAACATCAAAATTGGATATTGTATTCATAAATATATAATTTCCTATAATCTTGTCAGAAACAGCTGTATTTTAGATATAATTCTTGGTCTTGTTATTCATGACATTAAAAAGTGATAGTGACTTCCACAATAAGGTTGTCCATTATTTTCAATGTAGATGTAATTGCACATAAGTAGAGATGACTATGTTTTGGAGCAAATACTTGCAAATTGTGCACATCAGTCTTCACAATTATGTTAAATGTCTAAGAGCTAATTAGCCACTCATTACAGATAAAAAAGGCTAATCCAATCCAACAAAAAGGTATGTCTCATTTTGTCACCACCTTGAGTTCATCTCTTCAGCATCCTCCTCAGAGTGACCTCATCATAATTAGGTCAAGTTACTTAAGTGGTTTTTTTTGCAGTACTACTTGCTGTAACAAAAATTTGCTGTGGGATACAAACTTTTGTTCTTTCCTTTAAATTCAGCATAGCGTAATAAAAGAGACATTGGTCAATGTTATATTTATTCAAAATATTGACAAAAAAGATCTTTTTTCCTGATTTACTTCATGCAGTTTGGAGTTAAATGAACCAAATAGACAGTTGCTGTCAAAAGGAATGGTTCAACCAATTATTTTTCTTCTTATCCCCTCACTTCCTTCCCGGGAAGCTGATCCAAGCAAAAACCCCTATTTTGTATTTTGTATAGATATGTTTTCAACAAAAAGGCAGCTCCAACTCACCACAGAACTTCCTTGTCACTAGAGCCTACACAAGGTAATCAGTAGGAGTGCACATCAAAAGGTCAAAAAGGCAGAAGGACCAGCTGGCAAGAGCACAGCTTCAGCTTAATTTTAAACTGTTCTGAAGCATCCCCTGAGAATGAAAGATGTAGACAGGATACTTCTCCCCCTTTTTTATTTCCTTTCAAGCTTAGATTAATTTTTGGCTGTCTAGAAAAGTGGCAGCCTGTAGACTTGTCAGACTTACTGAGTTTACAGGTAGTCTGTGGACATCCAGAGTTGGAGTTCTGTGATTTCACTAGGCATTAACTTTGTTGTGCAAACACTTTTTTCTTCCCACCAAAATGGAGTGTAAACTCAATCCAAACACCTCTTCAGTACTCCTCACTGCATTTTCACTGAGTAATTTACTGAGATTGTTACGTTCTTTGTCATGTTATCACAGGACAACTGCTGTAGGCAAAAATGACATTATTGAGACCTTGTTTTTCAAATAAACAAACTTGTCAGACCTCTTCATATTATAGATACACTGTTCTTTAGAATTACTCCCATCTGATGACTGATTCAGGAAATTAACTCTCCACAATTCAATAACAGTGTGAGAGTACAGTTATTTTATTTTGACAAAGAGACACAAAAAATAACTGTGAACTGACACAATTATTTCTCATTAATACAGTTACAAGAGTTGTTGTCTATTCTAGGGTTAAGAAAATTACTTTTCTGCAACATACCAATTTGCTGGCAACATTATTCAGTTTTGCAGATTGAAAACTATTTATTATTAAAACATATGTTGTTATAAAACTTGTATTAGTTTGAAAAGGAGGTAGAGGTTCTGTATGCCAGCCATGGTAATAGTATATCTTCTGCTGTTATTAGAGTGACAATCCAATAAACCTGGCCAGACCCTTGGGCGTCAATTTGATCTGGGCAAGGATGAGGTGATGATGTTCTTGCAGTGAATTCTCATATAGGACACAAATAGTGATTCTGTCTTGTACCAACATCTGGATCTTAGAAAGTGTTCACAAGATGAAGCTTCAATTGCTGCTAATGGAAGGGTATGGATACCATTGTTAACTCATAAAGTATCCTATTTACTACATGGTATCTATTACAAAAGGTATCTAAAGGTAAGTTTAGGAGATAGAGGGGTATTTGAGGATTTCATTTTTAAAGCTGACACCAAAGGTATGATCTCTCATCCATAATTTAGAATCATAGAATCACTTAGATTGGAAAAGATCTTTAAGACCACAGAGTTGACCAATTAATGTAATACTAACAAGTCCACCTCAAAACTATGTCCCTCACTGACACATCTACATGTCTTTTAAATACCTCCAGGGATAGTGACTCAACCACTTTCCTGGACAGCTCATTCTAGTGCTTGCTATATCTTTCAAGGAAGAAATTTCTTAATATGTAATCCAAACATCCCCTCACATAATCTGAGGCCCTTTCCTCTTGTTCTGTCACTTCTTACCTGGAAGACACTGACATCCACCTCCTTACAACCTCCTTTCAGAGAGTGATAAGGTCTTAACCTCAGCCTCCTTTACTCTAGACTAAACAACCCCAGCTCCCTCAGCTGCTTCCTCCTGTGCTCTTCACAGGAATTGCACTCCACACACTTTACCCAGCTCCATTACCCTTCTCTGGACAGGCATCAGTACCTTAACATCTTTTTTGTCGTGAGGGGCCCAGAACTGGATGTAGGATTTGAGGGTGTGGCCTTACCAGTGCTAAATACAGAGGAATAATAACTTCCTCAGTCCTGCTGTCCACACTATTTATTACACAAGCTGGGATGCCTTGGCTTTCTTGGCCACCTGGGCACACTGTTGGCTCATGTTCAGCTGACTGTCAACCAGCAGACCCAGGTCCTTTTCTGTTGGACTGCTTTCCCAATACTCTTCCCCCAGACTGTATCACTGTATGGGGTTGTTTTGACAAAAGGGCAGGAACCATCACTTTACCATAGAATCATAGAATCATAGGATCATAGATGCAATTGGGTTGGAAAAGATCTCAGAGATCATCAAATCCAACCTTTGGTCCAACTCCAGTCCATTTACTGGATCACGGCACTCAGTGCCACGTCCAATCTCAGTTTAAAAACCTCCATGGATAATGAATCCACAACCTCTCTGGGCAGGCCATTCCAATGCCTGATTACTCTCTCTGTAAAGAATTTTTTTCTGATATCCAACTTAAATTTACCCTGGCAGAGCTTGAGCCTGTGCCCCCTTGTCCTGTTGCTGAGTGCCTGGGAGAAGAGACCAACCCCGACCTGGCTAGAACTTCCCTTCAGGTAGTTACAGACAGTGATGGGGTCACCTCTGAGCCTCCTCTTCTCCAGGCTAAACAATCCCAGCTCCCTCAGTCTCTCCCCATAGGACTTGTGCTCCAGTCCCTTCACCAGCCTTGTTGCTCTTCTCTGGACTCACTCCAGCACCTCAATCTCTTTCCTGAACTGAGGGGCCCAGAACTGGACACAATACTCAAGGTGTGGCCTCACCAACACAGAGTACAGGGAAAGGATCACTTCCCTGGTCCTGCTGGCCAGGCTATTTTTGATACAGGCCAGAATGCCATTGGCCTTCTTGGCCACCTGGACACACTGTTGGCTCATGTTGAACTTCCTGTCAATTAGTACCCCAAGGTCCCTTTCTGCCTGGCTGCTCTCCAGCCACTCTGTGCCCAGCCTGTAGGGCTGCAGGGGGTTGTTGTGGCCAAAGTGCAGGACCCGGCACTTGGCCTTGTTGAACTTCATCCCATTGGAATCAGCCCATCTCTCAAGTCTATCCAGATCCCTCTGCAGAGCCCTCCTGCCTTCCAGCAGATCGACACTCCCTCCCAACTTGGTGTCATCAGCAAATTTGCTGATGATGGACTCAATCCCCTCATCTAAATCATCAATAAAGATGTTAAACATTACTGGACCCAACACTGATCCCTGGGGAACACCACTGGTGACTGGCTGCCAGCTGGATGCAGCTCCGTTCACCAGCACTTTCTGGGACCGGCCCTCCAACTAGCTCCTAACCTAGCAAAGGGTACACTTGTCCAAGCCATGGGCTACCAGCTTTTCCAGGAGTATATTATGGGAGACATTGTCAAAGGCCTTGCTGAAGTCCAGATAGACCACATCCACAGCCTTCCCCTCATCCACCAGGTGGGTCACCTGACTGTTAAAAGAGATCATGTTGGTCAGACAGCACCTGCCCCTCCTAAACCCATGCTGGCTGGGTCTAATCCCTTGTCCACCCTGAAGGTGCTGTGTGATTGCACTCAGGATGAACTGCTCCATAACCCTGCCAGGCATGGAGGTCAGGTTGACAGGCCTGTAGTTGCCAGGGTCAGCCTTGCAGCTCTTCTTGTGGATTGGGGTGACATTCACCAACTTCCAGTCATCTGGGACCTCCCCAGAGAGCCAGGATTGTTGGAAGACGATGGACAGTGGCTTGGCAAGGTCTTCTGCCACCTTTTCTGCCATCACCCTGGGATGGTTCCTGTCTGGTCCCACAGACTTGTGAGGATCCAGTTCTCTCAGTAAGTCACTATTTCCTCCTGGAATACAGGAGGGCTATTCAGCTCCCTTTCTCTGCCCAGGATAAACTGGGCCCAGCTCCTGTGACTAGGACAGTAATCCAGAAGAAAAGGGATGGTTGCTCTCAAGTGCTTCTCGTGTACCACAGGTTACCATGACTGATAATAAGCAAGCGGTCGCCAGCCATTAAAATAAATTGAAAAAAAAAAGAATTTTTTGCCTCTTCACTCTATGTCATTTGCCACAAGCCAGTGAGCAACTATGCCAGTTTTCCATCTTTTCCCAGTGGTATCAGTCTTTCTTTTCTTTCCTGATCTTGAGAAATGCTTTTGCCATGTTCTTTGAGCTTGATGACCTGCTTCTCTAGGGGTTATTCATACATACCTTGTTTCTAACCTTTCTTTTCTCATTTCACTTTGTGCTTTCACAAACTTATGGTCATACTTCTTTCATACAATGCAAATGCCTATACTCTCAAATGGCCTCAAGAGGATACACCAAATTATTCTTTTCATGACTAAGACACTCCTTCTCTTGCAGAATATGGACCCTTTGCACCTAGGAAGCAACCTAGACAGCTGCTTTTAACGCTCAGGTTATTTTCATAGATTTGACAAAGGTACATTGCATAAAGTCTGGGTGCCTTTAGTGGACAGCAGATGGTTTTGATAGTCTGAAGAACTACTGACCTAATAGTTGGTTAGTAGGACATTAGCGCTGTGGCTTCATTTCATCTGAAACTTCATCCCAAATATTTTGGACTATGTCTCTAAAGCAACTAGAACCATCTGTAAGCTGAATCAGAGCTGTTTTAGCAGCAATTCAGACTGTTAGTCTAGGTTCTAGTCTCTTTTATGAGATTTGCTTTTCTTCTTTCATCCAATAGTTAATGAGGACTCCTAAAAATTGTATAACTAATTTTCAGTGATGAGCCAGATTGCCATAACACAGGAGACAAAATCTGCTACTATTTTCAATAATGGAACCACCCTTTCAACCAACAATTAAATAACTGCTCATTACATCATCTATCAGGGAGTATTTAACTTCTAGATTCAATTAATTTAATTTAGATTAGATTTAATTAAGCAAAGAATAGATTAGAAACACACATTTATGGCAAATCTTCCTTTTGTTTTCACTGCAAAGACAGTAAAAAAGTGAGACCTGCCTGACAATTATCTAACTAGTAGTACCATAGTTCATTGTTAGTTAGAATGAACCTTTACTGATGCAAAGACTTAATTCAGGGATGATACACTGTGTTGTATATCTCTGGGGTCAAGACAACAAAAATAATTATCTCCATAGAATTCAATCCTTTCACAAATCACCTCACACAACTGGTTATAGAAGAGTCAAAGGAAAATTCATAAACATGAATAGCTTCTGTATACTACTATGGGGCTTAATTGACTCATAATACTATCCAAGGCATAAGAAACAGCAAACAGAGGGAGGAGTGAGTGCAGAATAAAACAGTAGAGCCATAGCAGTTTTTAAGCTACCAGCATTTTCCTTTAAGTATACAGGTCATTGCCTGCATTGTTTCCACATCACCCCCACCCTCTTTTCTTTTCACTCATCACGTTTAATCAATAATAAAGATTCAATCAGATTCTTGTTGATAGAAAGCTCTAAGAAGTCACACTACCATGTAAAACAAGAGTATATCTTACACTATATTAACATGAAGGTATTATAGACACGAAATTTAGTCAGAAAAGACTTTACAAAGAAAAATAAAGACATTTTACCTGGTTTGCTCTAAAAATATCTAAACTGTATTGTCTCTAAACTAATACTGTCAATTTGGTCATTTTGAAACTAAACTTTTAATTGTCTGAGAGGGTTTCACCTTGGCTGAATGCCAAGCATTCACCCAGTCAATGCAGCTCATCCCTTCCCCAGAGGGAAGAGGAAAAGAAAAAAAACCCCTGCAAACTGCAATTTATAGCAAGGCAGGGTAATATACACAGAAAAAAAAAAGAAAAAAACCCCAATACATACACACATAAGAGTAAAAGTTAACAGCAAATTTCTACTTCCCCACAAAGCAGTGATGGGGGATCTTGGGTGGCCACTACTAGAGAGAGAGCAAGCACCTCTTCCACTCTTTCTTTATATCTAGGTTTCCATCATATGGTATGAAATACCCCCTTGGTTAGTTTAAGTCAGCTGGCTTAGTCTGTGTACTCTGCTATATCTACCAGTACAGAAACAGCACTACAGGGCCTACTGGGAGAAACTAAAGTCTGGCCAAACTAAACCCATTACAATGTCCAGTAAAACATAATTGTAAAGATCATGTTTTAAGTTACTCAAATAGTAAGAAAAGGGATTAAGAGAAGAAAAGAAAGAGAGAAGAATCAGAGAAAAATTGCTACCATCAGAGAGTCCTGTGCAAGTCCAGCTTCTATATGGTAGAGGCTGTCTCAAGTGAAAGATGGAGGCCACATGCACTGCTTTTACGTGCACTGCAAAATAATCCAGGCCCCCTATGATCACCCCTCCCAGGTGGGACTTCTGGCCCACTGGCCACACTGGGGCTCTGAGGTAGGGTGAGGGACAGTGCTACCAGTGTGCCCACCAATCTAAGTGTGGATTAGGGGTCCAGGGGCATGGGATGTGGGTGTGCTCTCAGTCTGCCTTTTGGCTGACAGCTGCTCTGGGGCTGTCCCAGGAGGCTGCAGGGGCTGCCATGTGGGACATGGCCTGACCTCACCTCCATGAGGCTCGATCTGACCCTTCCTCCAGACACGCACACACACTTGAATTGGTTCTGACCCAATAATTAATATAATAATCCACTGTCTTACACACAAGCCACTTGAAGAGATTGGAAAGACATTGTGTATGGCCACTGTAAACTTGTTTCTGGTGTTCAAACACCCAACAGATGCGCTTTGTAGGCAATTCTACAGTTCTCGTATACAAGTAATCTAGACTAGGAGATAGGAAAACAGCTGGCTTCCTCCTGGCTTGACTACACATATTTTGCACTGCAAAATAATCCAGGGTACACAGACGGATACTCCCAGGTCTCATTCAGTTGAGATGTAGTCTGGACACAGTGAAATGCTTTTAAGGTTTTCCCATTTGGATGTACTCAATGCTCTGCAAATCTGTTCACACAAACCTTGTGGTAATCTTCTCCAGTATCATTCAGACCTGCTTACTTGATGCTTGAAAGCTTTTCAGCCATGTGTGCACATGTAAAAAGCATGTATTTTCAGGTTGATACTCCAGAGACACTAGAATCCAGTTTTGCCACCAGCATACATCCTTCTTTTCTGTAAGATAACATGTATATCATGTTATACTGATGTTGTACTTTGGGATTATTATGTAAATTCTCTCCCCTGCCACTAACTGCCCATGCCAGCAGTTAACAAAAGAAGCAGTTAACTACTGATCACTTGGATGGGGGCAGGTTTGTCTCTTGTTTTTTGGGGACATCTTTTTTTTCTTAGCTCGGTGGAAGGGAGGAGCGGTGGCTGCCGAGGAGAGAAGTGGCTCTGCTGGCACTGCTGGGGCTTCTGGCTGAGCTGCTGCTTTTCTCCTCGCCGTGGCTGTTTCTCCCGGTTCCTGCATCTGGGATCCCGGCCTCTGTTCCAGCCTGACCACCGCCTGCACTGACCACCGCCTGCACCGTCACAGCCTGCCCGCCC
Organism: Pithys albifrons albifrons; assembly: GCF_047495875.1. Lineage (NCBI taxonomy): Eukaryota > Metazoa > Chordata > Aves > Passeriformes > Thamnophilidae > Pithys > Pithys albifrons. The sequence continues at coordinate 77,558,139 of NC_092497.1, read as the reverse complement.
TGGCTGGGGCAGTGGCCCAGGAGAGAGAGGTGTGCAGCTGCTTTTGCAGGACACATGGTGGTTCCCCACGTTCAGCTTTCTTTTTCCTTCATCTGGGACAAGAGACACAGAGTTCATCTGAGAGCTCACCACTCGTCTGTCTCGCTGGAGAGGGACTGGGAACTACTGGGAACTCACTCCGCAGCCAGCCGGACTGTGACATTTGACACTGCTTAAGTATAACTTTCCTCATGGAGGAAAACTGCTGGGTTTTGTTATTGTTTGGGGTTTTTTTTCTTTCTCTTGTGGTGTTGGGGAAGCGGTTTGCACTAGTCTGTTTATATATAGCAGTTAAGAACAGTTATCCTTCTTCTATTAAAATTCCTTTTTTTCTTAAATTTGATAAAGAGTGGCGTGATTATTGTGGAGAAGGCCCCTCCCCCGCTTGTGGGTAAACATTTTGGGTTTTTTCCCCTCAAACCAAGACAACTGAACATAATAAAAAGTCATTAAATCAGGCAAATGGCCTTTATTCCATCCTTTGAGTAATGTTTTGTCCCTTTCTTCCATCCCATCCTCACTACTGAGACACATTAATTAGACAATTAAAACTATTAAAAACTATACTAATACAGAATTAAGTGCCAATTTGCCACTTGTTTTCTGATCCTTTTAATTTAGAGATGTGTGGTCAATTCACATCTCTTACCCTGAGTCTTAAGCAATACAGAAGCACCATAAAAATTTGAATCTTTCTGCACTGATGGGAACAGGTATGTAATGAAAATCTGAAATTATTCAGGCCTGCATGAGAAATGTCTGACTTGCTGTATTTACTGAAAACTGTTTATCACAGAAATATGATGATTTTTAAGTCAAGGACATAGGAAGAATTTAATTTCTTATATGTAGCTGTTAGTAACAGGTTCTGGATTACATTCACAAATAATTGCAAACACTTACTTGTTTAGATATAGTGTCTTCAACAAGCTTGTGCAACAATTTTGAAATTACGTTCCCAATAACAAAATAATTAGTTTAACATATGCAAATTACCTACATTAGCACTGTATTTTTAAAAATGCCTGTATAATTAATCACATTAGTTCTTATTTTCCTCTCTCTCTCATTCTTTTTGATCAGCTGAGGTGAACCCAAGCTGTTAGTTTTACATAGTTCAGAGCAGAAGAATGAAACTGGTTTCCACACTCAGGATAAAAGAGGTGGTATAGAAAGGAAGACTTCTCATCAGCTAATGTGGTTGCCTACTCCTGCTTGTTCCTAGAGCCTGCTGGTGTGAACACTGTTGTAGAAGGATGCAGAAGAAAGGAACAGCTGTCTACAGAAGCTAAATTACACCTTGTTTGTATGTATGGGAGAGTCCAGTTTGAAACTCTGAAATATTTCTGGCTGTTTGGTACACATTAGCTAAACATTAGATAAGAGCATTCCTGTCTTTTTAACATTAGGACTGTTTTGACTTTACTAAAAATTGTAGGGTTACATTTCTCTGATATTTCTTGATTTAGAGGAAAATAGTGCTTCTGTCTCATGTGCTTATAGGAGCGGTTTTCAAATGTACAAGAAAGCTCAGAATTGCCTCTACAGAGAAGGATGGACAGCCCTGAAGCAGGACGAAGACATTAAATAACTAGGATTTTCTTAACAGGATAGTAGAGAAATTCGTAACAGGATCATACAGAAAATTATGTTGGAAGGGACCTCTGAAGGTCACATAGACTAATTAACTGCTCAAAGCAGAGCTAATTTCATAGTTACGGCAGGGCTGCTCAGGGACTTATCCAGGTTTGTAAGTCTCTGAAGAGGGAAATTCTGCACTTTCTGGGCAGCTTATTCCAGAGTCTTATCCCTTTACCAGGAGAAAGCTGTTGTTTACATTGAGCCAGAATTTTCACTGCTGTCTCCTGTCCTATGCTGTACACCCCTGAGAAGTGTTTGGATGCTTAAACAATAGCCCATGCATTCACATTGCAGAAAACTGCTTACAACCACAAATTAAGATGCCACATAATGAAAACAAAGCATATAGAGATGGCAAAAAAGATCATACTTGTGAAGGAAAAAAACAGGTGCCCTGTAAATAATGTTGAATTCACCTCATCTGCCAAAAATGACTCTCCATAAGATATTTGTTTCTCTATATTTTGCATTTCCATTATGAACAGCTAAAGTAAATTGTCAAGAAGCTGGTTACAATGCCATAGATATACACTGGCATAAATAATTTGAAAACTCATAGCAGGCTTTATCTAGATAAATAGGTATCTTGTAGCAAGTTTAAAGTCTCTGGTGAAACAAGAGACTTTAACCACAACATTCTTTTTTTTTGGTCATTCAGTACCCCCTCCCTTTTTACAGTAAAATTGATTCCATGACACAATCATACCCACAAGCACCATACTTGAAAGCATCAAGAGTGTGTCCAAGAGGTCTGTCATTTGTCAAGCATCAGGTGCCACTTAGTGTGCTGCCAGGTGTCTTTCATACACAGACAGTCCCATCAATATCAATCTAAACCTTTGTTACATTTCTTTATGTTTAGCTAAACAAAGAGTCATTTGTCAAGAAGTGATGCTAGTTCACACAGTTGCCAACCCCAAACTGCTCCAGTATGCAAGTATGCATGTGTTATAGTTTCAGAATTTTCACAGAATTATTTTTCTCCCTTACCAACACAGAGGTTTGGGAGCTAATGCCCAACACCCCACTACCTGCTCCTAGAACTATGGGAAATAAATAGATGGTTTCATTACAAGGAAATGGATTAAACAAGGGTTATTAATATAAGGGGACGCATGCATAGAATCATAGAATCATAGAATCAATTGGGTTGGAAAAGACCTCCAAGATCATGAAGTCCAACCCTTGGTCCAACTCTAGTCCATTTACTAGATCATGGCACCCAGCGCCACGTCCAATCTGCGTTTAAAAATCTCCAGGGATGGTGAATCCACCCCCTCTCTGGGCAGCCCATTCCAATGCCTGATTACTCTCTACGTAAAGAATTTTTTTCTGATATCCAATTTCCCCTGGCAGAGCTTAAGCCCGTGCCCCCTTGTCCTATTGCTGAGTGCCTGGGAGAAGAGACCAGCCCCCACCTGGCTAGAACTTCCCTTCAGGTAGTTATAGACAGTGATGAGGTCACCTCTGAGCCTCCTCTTCTCCAGGCTAAACAACCCCAGCTCCCTCAGCCTCTCCCCATAGGACTTGTGCTCCAGTCCCTTCACCAGCCTTGTTGCCCTTCTCTGGACCCGCTCCAGCCCCTCAATATCCTTTCTGAACTGAGGGGCCCAGAACTGAACACAGTACTCAAGGTGTTAAGGTTTGGGGGTTTTCCTACTAATCTATAGGCTTATCATGGAGTTGTAAGGTACCTGGACGTGTCTGGACAAGTACCAGGGACCATGCGACCAGGGGTAGGGAATTACGAAATAAATGTAAATAAGGCAACCCCGCCCTCTCCCCCCTCCCCCCCCCTCCCCTCATCCCCTCCCCCCCCTCCTCCCCTCCCCCCCCTCCCCCCCTCTCCCCTCCTCCCCTCCCCCCTCCCCTTCCCTCCCCGCCCCCTCCCCTCCCCCCTCCCCCCCCTCCCGCCATGTGGTCAGCCGTGGGGCTGCCACCTTGGCCAGGGCCCCACCTCCCAACACAACTTAACCAATCAGAGAGGAGGGAATGCTCCTTTTGTTACGTAGACGGGGTGGGCCTTTAGAAGCTTTAAAAGAGGGAAATTTGATTTCAGAGGTTTGATTTTGGGACCTGTGTGGCCAGAGCACCCAACACGTGTTGTAAGTACATTTTACTACTTCTTATTTTTCTTTGTTTCACGGACTCTGTTGTTTTTCTAAATTCAATAAAAACAGAAAATTTTCTCACAGAACCAGATACCAAAAGGATGGCCAACACCTTTACATTCCAACTTCTTGGCTGGGGAAGACTGGGGAAGATGGGGTGAGGGGAAGAGAGGTTTTCTTCTGGGTTTTTGCCACACTTTCTCCACTCCGACTGGAATGTGAGGTGAGTCACTGTTAGCTGGGCTGGTGACAGCACTTGGAGGGAGTGCTCCAACTCTGTATGCCCTGTGCTGCCTGTCATAGAGAGAGAGAGAGCATTCACTGATACCTTTATTTGCTACAGACTCCTAGAGGGCCAACATTTTCTGCAGGGAGTTGCTAACCCCCACCCTCCCCAATGCCTTTGGACAAGAGAAGGAACTCTACACAGCCAACAGGAAAGGTTCCATCCTGTCCCTTGTGACTGCCATTTTCCCATATGAGGTTTTTTTTTTTTTTTTGGAAACAGCCTTGGCAGAGTACAGGAGTGACTTTTGTGGCCACTACCTCCCAAGGCGTGGCATCACACGCTGCTGTTCCTAAATATATCTGCACCGAAAGACCTAATTCGTTTGAAGGTTTTGGTTACAGTGTTGCTGCTTTTTCTGTTCTGGTTTTGGTTATATATATTTGTAGTTAAGAACTGTTTTCCTTTTCTGTACATTTTCTGATTAAAGTCTCTTAATTTCAAAGGTTGAGGCGGTTTTTGGGATGAGGCTTCCCTCCTCAGACAGACATCTTATCTTTCTTTTAAGCTGAGACAGTGTGAATGCCTGCTCATCTGCAGCAGTTCTAACACTATTCACCAACTTACTGCTGTGCAAATACTGTGTATGAGATGGTGAGAAGGGGAGCACAACATTCAAAGACAAAGAGCAATAGCTTCAGCCCTACTAGTGACAAACATGTAGCTGCAACCTAAATCCCCAGCTGGCATTCCTTCTTCCCACACAAGATGCATGTTGATGTTGCTGCCTGGACAATCCATATTTACTTGTGTCCTCTGATTAATGAGTTGTATACACAAGAAAGAAAGATTTATTTTCTACCTACCTCATTAAAAATTGTAACATTGGATTCTCTGGAACAACAGGTAAAAAAACTTCAAGGATCACCTTCCTCAACTGTGCTACAGTACACAAAAGCAACCCCTTAAACCCCACAATATTCAGATACTATCCTGTTGAAAAGACTGATGATTTCTGAAAGTAGTTAAGATTTCTTTTGGAGGTTATTTCTAAACACCTCCTATCATCAGGAACTTATAAATTATTTTGCTTTCTTAATGAAAGCAAATCCACTCCAGATCAAAAATTAATAAGAAAATTTTACCTCAATACTTTTCAAACAATTTTCTTTCTGCAATATCTTTGCTGGTGGCTTGTTTAGCTTATTCCAGATTCACTTGAGTCAATAAAAACTCAAGTTTGAGGCAACTTTCCTATATTTTTCAATATTGATTTAATTTCCAGAGGGCATTATTTATTTATCTGTTATTCATCCCAATGATCTCATGATTATATACTTTTTTTAATCCTTGTAGAATAGAGGTAAACTTTCACAAAAAAAAAAAAGCAAAACTGTAACTCTGTTTAGACAGGAACACGTTTTCCACAGTGAAACATTTGAATGAAAATTCTTCACATTTGTGTAACATGATAGATTCCTTTGTAACCATCTGTGTTACAGGATCTGCAGGGTGTAGAAAACAGTAATCAACTCTGTATCATGAGATGTGTTCTCAGATTAGAAATTCGTATGTTGGATCTGAAACAGTATGGTGAAGCCTTGTCAATCATTGCTCTGTACATTCTGAAAAGATAAATTCATGCAAGACTGACAAGAAAAGGCATTATAGAACTAACCAGTTACCTGTGAGATATTAATGTGAATTTTGATTTTAAAAGAATACAGTACATGGAAATATTCAAGATGTTAAAGGGCACAGGTGAGCTACAGAAAAGAACAGAAAGAACTGTTCTTCAATTATAAGAGGCTGAGGTGATCATTAATTATCTGCTTTCTGGAATTGAACTTAAATGTTACCCATGCTTCCCCTTAGAGTTAAGAAGGAAGGAAAAGATTTAAAGTGCATGTAATGAGAATCTCTAAGTTAATGAGCTCTCTTAACTCTTACCAAGATTTACAATGTGATTTTTATTCTGCATATTAACTGTATACTAGAAATATGTGTTGTCTGTCTGCTATGCATTGGGTCCAGACTACAGAAGAGTACTCAGGCTGACTGCTCCAATAATGTTATTAACATAAAGAGACTGAAAACAATTATTTTTATACTGTAGATTACAGAATTTCGTATGTGTGCTAGTCTAGTGAAGTCTGGCACAGGAAGCATGGGAAAGATTTACGAATGTTTATCTAAGCACAAGAATGTTCAGTCACAGTAATAGTAACAGGTATTTATATACAAATTTCTATTATTGCATCTACCATTGTAACAGAAAGCTGGGGAAGAAATCAAACCCGATTAAGATCTTTCTAGAAATCAAACAGAAATAGCACACATAAAGCTAAGAACACTTACGTCTAAATTTAACTGAATTGCATAAATCAATACCAAAAAACTAGAGAAAAAATAATGCTTTGCACCAACAGTATGGTAAACATTAGCAAGGGATAGAGTAAAATTGAGTGCCAGTAGTGAGTATTTGCAGTGAAATGTTAGATTATGCATGTAGAGAGAAACATATCAGGAAAAATATCTTCACTTAAAGGGTTATTAAGCATTGGAACAGGCTGCCCCTGAAGTGGTGGAGTCACTGTGGATGGATGTATTTAAGAGATGCACAGGTGTGACACAGAGGGACATGCTTTAATGGCAGACTTGACTGTGGTGGGTTGATGATTAGACTTGATGATCTTAAAGGTTTTTTTTCCAATCGAAACAATTCTATGATTCTATGTCAAAATCCAGTATTTCTATTAAATTTCATTAGGGATTTCTCCTGTGTAAATGTTTGCTCTCAATTTTGGTTTTGAAGGTTTTTGGTTTGTTTAATGTCCCCAGAGAAATATTAAGGAACAGAGGACAGTTATTTTGCAAAAACACTACTACTAAATGGGTATCTCCACCCCTCATTGGCTGGTTCAACGCTGATGAGAAGTGTCTGTTCAGTGTGGCACCACACTGTTTTCCATGAAGACATGTGATGGATGCAATGGAGTGTATAACATTCTGCTAAGTGCATATACACAATTCTTATATTTTGAGGGTTCATCTGCGGAAAGTAATTATTGAAATAGTTGTGAAGTTCTGTGAACAAGTCTTCTATCCATTGTTCTGGTGCAATTTGGTTCCATTTGTTGTATAGTCTCTGATGAGTCTCACAGGCCCATGGGAAAATGAAGTTCCTGCTTTCCGAGTATTTAATGAACTTTTATGGAATTTTCAAAGCAGAGTGGATTAAAAGAACTGTATGAATTATCACTTCATATTGTATTCTATATAGTTGGGTGTTTTAAAATTTTTCTTCCCATGCTAGAGGTGCCAAGTGTCTCAAACTATATTTTCCTTGTCTTGCTCTTTGTGAATTTCTTTTCAGGTTCTGTTGCAGGTCCAGCTGAGTATAAAGTAATTGAAGCTTTTATGCAAACATGGTTTAGATGGTTGCTGGTTTTATGAGGATGGAACAGTTAATGTCTGAGTTTAAGTGCAGCTAGTTGTCCACAGGTTGCAATTTCTTTCCATGTTCATCATCCTACTAGAAACTTACTGGGTAAATATCACTATAAATACTAATTTGTATCCTTAGACCATCACAGCTGAAACCACTAAAATACAAAAATCATTCTACCTAGTTTAGTACCATCTTCAGTATCAGCACAAAACAGAGTAAAGTATAATTTTCATTTTACACAACACATGCATAAGAACCAGCAAACACATCTGAACTGGAAGAAATGTGACTGTAATTAAAGCAAAAAAAAACCCGCAAACAGTCACAAAAACATTACAAAGAAAAAAGTGAATGAACAAATGAAAATAATAAATACAAAGTACAAGTTATGTAAATACTATGGGAAATTGAAACAGAATGAGGTATTATGCTCATAATATGGCTTGAAAATACATTGTAAGATTTGTTAATTAATCCACGACTACTGGGAGAAAAATCACACAAGATTACCTACATAGTATTTTATGTATTATATAGAAATACATTTGCCTTTCTTAAAAGTTACAGAATCACAAACTATTCTGAGTCGGAAGGGACCCACAAGGATCATGGAGTCCAGCTCTTAAGTCAATGGCCCATATAGGGGATTGAACCCATGACCTTGGCATTATTACAACCAAGTTTTAACCTACTGAGCTAATCTCAGGGTATAATAAATTGGTATTTCAGTATTTTATAATTTTCCTCTGCTCTCAGTAGTAAGTTTTTGACAGAACAGTCTTCTTATCTTATTTGAAAGGTGTTAATAAGCTGGGATGACATGCCTTTGTTTTCAAGGGTTGTCACAGTGGGGTTTTCTCCTTCCTGATGTATACTTTTTTGATATTACTCTTTGTGGGAGAGAAAGTTTTAAAGTGATTTACAGAGACATCACATGTGTCTCAAATACTTCTGTACCTCCTTTAAAGCAAAAATTTCTCAGGATGGAAATGATTGCCATGTATTTCCAAAATAAGTAGCTCATCAAGCCTCTCATGTTTCAAAGTCCATACAAAGGAAACAATGAAGAAAAGGTATATTTTGAAGTGTGTATCTACCTTGTCAGCCATAGAGATTTCCCCTACCTATAAGGAAATTATAAATGGGAAAAATGCTATACGTTGTCCAGCAAAGGGCTGAGGACTACTGCTTTTGTGTATGTCTGTGTAAAAGTGAGGAGACAACATACAAGAGTGAGAGAACAAGGGTGTCAATTTCTGCAATAATAGTATGATCCATTCTCTCTTGCTGTGACCAAAATATGTGAAGAAGGATCTCATCTTACATGATTGAAATTTTTGTGTTTTGAAAGAATGTTGGGTTAGTATCTGTTATTCTTTCCTCCAAGCACATTTATTAGACTCTTTCCCCTTCAGTAGTTTCTCATTCCTTTACACATAGTAATACATCATTCACTTATAAAACTTTGTAAGTATACTCATAAAAATGCAGAATTTTATTAATAGGAAGAAAAATGTAATCATGAATTACGACTGAGCTATGAAGAAAAGAATTCATTTTGCCAGAAAAAAACCTTCCCATTAAACCTCTAAAACCTCAATTAACTTTTTGATTGTGCTCAAAGCAAAGATTCAGTTTATTTTAAACATTTTTTTACTTTACTTTTTACATATATTTAAATTCTAAGCAGACTCATTGTAAGCCAGGTTCTAGAAATTAAATACATTGATCAGAATCCACTCATTGCTAGCAGAGGGTAGACACCTGTGATGGATCTTGAGTTTCAGTTCAGTAGTAATTGGAGAATCCCTTTAAAGCCGAACTTTATTCATCACTTTCTGATGCATGCAAAGATTAATTTTAAAGGCAACTTTTAATGTAGATCACCAACATTTGACACTAAATGCTGTTTCACTTAAATTGTTAAAAGACAAGTGTTTGGGTCCTGTAGACATGTGTCTCGGTTTGAGGGGAAAAACCAAAATGTTTTACCCACAAGCAGGGGAGGGGCCTCCTCCACAATAATCACACCACTCTTTATCAAATTTAAGAAAAGGAATTTTAATACAAGAAGGATAACTGCTATATATATATATATATGTAAACAGACTAGTACAACCCACTTCCCCAACACCACAAGAGAAAAAAAAAAAACAAAACAACAACAAAACCCAGCAGGTTTTCCTCCGGGAGAAAAGGTTATACTTAAGTGTCCTTGTCACAGCCCGGCTGGCTGCAGAGTGAGTTTCAGTCCCTCTCCAGCGAAACAGACGAGCAGTGGGCTTTCAGATGGACTCAGTCTCTTCCCCCTGTGTTCCCTGTCCAAGAAGCAGAAAGGTACGAGCAACCAGCAGCAAATCCAAGGCAGGCAGCAGCACGGCACGAAAAGGTGGTCCGAAGTAGGCAGCGGCAAGACAGCCAGGGAAAAACCCCAGCAGTAACCAGCAGGGCAGCCTGCCTCCTTGGAGCCCCCACTCCCCCGTTCCGCCGAGCCAAGACTGAGGAGAATATCCAAAAAAAAAACCCAAAAGAGACAAACCTGCCCCCACCCCAGCGATCACAGTTAACTGCTTCTTTTGTTAACCGCTGGCCTGGGCAGTTAAGTGGCAGGGGAGAGAATTTACATAATAATCCCAAACTACAACATTATCCACCCCTAAATTCTCTTCCATGCCGATACTCTACATTAAACTTAAATTTTCTTTCAAATAATTAAGTGTTTACAAATACAGTAATATGAGTCGTTTACCCAGAGATAAGTTCCCCTTGAGGTACACATCGTGTCTCTCCATCTTCCTGCATCACCCACCAGGTGGAACCAGATCCTTGAGCAAAGACAACCCCACGAATGGGTTTGCCTTTGCCTGAGGCAGGGTTGATCCAGACTGTTTTCCCTAGCATACCTCTCAGGTGTATTACAGGGACTTTGTCTCCATCTACAGTGTGAAGGGGTTCTGATTGGGCAGGGCCGGCTCGATTGACAGAGCCTCTAGTGTTGACTAGCCATGTAGCCTTTGCTAAGTGTTGATCCCAGTGTTTGAAAGTCCCTCCACCCAACGCCTTCAAAGTGGTTTTCAACAGTCCATTACACCGCTCAACTTTCCCGGCAGCTGGTGCATGGTAGGGGATATGATACACCCACTCAATGCCATGTTCTCTCGCCCAGGTAGCAACTAAGCTGTTTTTGAAATGAGTTCCATTATCTGACTCAATTCGTTCTGGGGTGCCATGTCGCCACAGCACTTGTTTTTCCAGGCCTAGGATGGTGTTCCGAGCAGTGGCGTGAGGCACTGGGTGTGTCTCCAGCCACCCTGTGGTTGTTTCCACCATGGTGAGCACATAGCGCTTGCCTTGGCGGGTCTGTGGCAGTGTGATGTAGTCAACCTGCCAGGCCTCCCCGTACTTATACTTATCCCAGCGTCCACCATACCACAGGGGCTTCACTCTCTTAGCCTGCTTAATGGCAGCACATGTCTCGCAGTCGTGGATAACCTGAGAGATAATGTCCATGGTTAAATCCACCCCTCGGTCTCGTGCCCATTTATAAGTGGCATCTCTGCCCTGATGGCCCGAGGCATCATGGGCCCATCGAGCCAAGAACAGCTCTCCCTTGTGCTGCCAGTCCAGATCTGTCTGTGATACTTTCACTTGCGCAGCTCGGTCTGCCTGTTGGTTGTTGAGATGTTCCTCATTGGCCCGATTTTTGGGCACGTGTGCGTCTACGTGGCGGACTCTCACAATCAGCTTCTCTACTCGGGTGGCAATATCTTGCCATATATCGGCAGCCCAGATGGGTTTCCCTCTGCGTTTCCAATTGGTTTTCTTCCATCGGTCTAACCATCCCCAGAGAGCATTGGCCACCATCCATGAGTCGGTGTAGAGGTAAAGCTTTGGCCATTTCTCTCGTTCAGCAATGTCCAGGGCCAACTGCACGGCTTTAAGCTCTGCAAACTGACTCGACCCACCTTCTCCTTCAGTAGCTTCTGCAACTTGTCGTGTGGGACTCCATACAGCTGCTTTCCATTTGCGATTAGTCCCTACAATGCGACAGGAGCCATCGGTGAAGAGGGCGTAGCGTATTTCCTCTTTTGGCAATTGATTGTATGGTGGAGCTTCTTCCGCACGTGTCACCTGCTCTTCCTCTTCATCTGCTAGATCAAAATTTTCACCTTCAGGCCAGTTTGTGATGATTTCCAGGATCCCAGGGCGATTTGATTTTCCTATACGGGCGCGCTGCGTAATCAGGGCAATCCACTTGCTCCAGGTAGCATCAGTGGCGTGATGTGTAGAGGCAGCCTGTCCTGACAACATCCACTTCAGCACTGGTAGTCGAGGTGCCAGAAACAGCTGTGCTTCTGTGCCAATCACCTCTGAGGCGGCTTGAACTCCTTCATAGGCGGCTAGGATCTCTTTCTCTGTGGGGGTATAGTTGGCTTCAGATCCTCTGTAGCCTCGGCTCCAGAATCCAAGTGGTCGGCCTTGAGTCTCACCAGGCACCTTCTGCCAAAGGCTCCAAGACAGGCCATTATTCCCGGCGGCGGAGTAGAGCATGTTCTGTATGTCTGGTCCTGTCCTGACTGGTCCAAGGGCTACAGCCTGAGCAATCTCATGCTTAATCTGGTCAAAGGCTTGTTGCTGCTCAGGGCCCCAGTGGAAATCATTCTTCTTACGGGTTACCAAGTAGAGAGGGCTTACGATCTGACTGTATGCTGGGATATGCATCCTCCAGAACCCTATGGCACCCAGGAAGGCTTGTGTTTCCTTTTTGCTGGTAGGTGGAGACATTGCTGTGATCTTATTGATGACTTCTGTTGGAATCTGACGGCGTCCATCCTGCCACTTCACTCCCAGGAACTGGATCTCTTGGGCTGGTCCCTTAACCTTACTCCGTTTGATGGCAAAGCCAGCTCCCAAAAGGATCTGGATGATTTTCTCTCCTTTCTGAAAAACCTCTTCTGCTGTGTCCCCCCACACAATGATGTCATCAATGTATTGCAGGTGTTCTGGAGCCTCACCCTTCTCCAGTGCAGTCTGGATCAGTCCATGACAGATGGTGGGACTGTGTTTCCACCCCTGGGGTAGTCGGTTCCAGGTGTACTGCACGCCCCTCCAGGTGAAAGCAAACTGTGGCCTGCACTCTGGTGCCAGAGGAATGGAGAAGAACGCATTAGCAATGTCAATAGTGGCATACCACTTTGCTGCCCTGGACTCCAGTTCATACTGGAGCTCCAGCATGTCCGGCACAGCGGCACTCAGCGGTGGGGTAACTTCATTCAAGCCACGATAGTCCACAGTCAATCTCCATTCTCCATCAGACTTATGCACAGGCCAGATGGGGCTGTTGAAGGGTGAGTGGGTTTTGCTGACCACCCCTTGGCTCTCCAGTTCACGGATCATCTTATGGATGGGGATCACAGCATCACGGTTCGTTCGGTATTGCCGACGGTGCACTGTCGTGGTGGCAATTGGCACTTGCTGTTCCTCAACTTTCAACAGTCCAACAGCAGAAGGACTTTCTGAGAGACCTGGCAATGAGTTCAATTGTTCAATCCCTTCTGTCTGTACAGTGGCTATTCCAAAAGCCCATCTATGCCCCTTTGGGTCCTTAAAATATCCATTCCTGAGGTAGTCAATGCCCAGGATACATGGGGCGGCTGGACCAGTCACAATGGGGTGTTTCTGCCAATCTCTCCCTGTCAAGCTCACTTCAGCTTCTAGCACAGTCAACTCTTGAGATCCCCCTGTCACCCCAGAAATAGAAATAGTTTCTGAGCCCACATGTCCTGATGGCATTAATGTGCATTGGGCGCCAGTATCAACCAAAGCCTTATACTTTTGTGGGTCTGATGTACCAGGCCATCGAATCCACACAGTCCAATAGACACGGTTGTCCCGTGCCTCTACCTGGCTAGAGGCAGGGCCCCTCTAACACTGATCCTGGTCATAGCAGTCAGAACCTTTTCTCGATGAGTACACCTGGGAGGTGCCCTCCTGTGGGTCAGATTCTTGCCCGTGGGAAACTGGGACTGCGCTTACTCTCACTGACCTTCTTCCATTCTCCTTCAGTTCTTGTACTCGGGCTGCAAGGGCACGGGTGGGTTTCCCATCCCACCGTCCCATGTCTTCTCCATGTTTGGCCAGGAAGTACCACATCTCAGTTCGTGAGGTCTGTCCACTTCCTCTGGCTGGGGGGCGTCTGGCTCTGACTTCAGAGGTTCTCATTCGCACTGGTGCCACTTGGAGACTTTCCCTAATTTCCTCTCTGATCGCTTTTACCTCTGCAGGCAGCGTCTTGAGACTCTCAACCAATGTCTCTACAGCAGAAATACGGGCCGGCATTGGGCTGTGGGTCATGCCTTCATATATCCGGAGCTTATTTGCTACAGCGCCCACTGTTTCATGGTTCTCTTCCCTATACATGGATGCCAGGAAATCGGTGTATTCAGCTGGCCCCGAGCGTGAAAGGTTCCACCACATATGTGGTGTGCATCTGACCTTGTCAGGGTCATTATTGGCTTGCCCACCTCTTCCAAAAAGCACGTCCATCATTGCCATCTCCCTCAGACGTAAAATTCCTTCTTCCATCGTCTTCCAAGTCTTCCTAATATGATGTTCCTGCAGGATTTCTCTATAAACAAACTTCTCTCTTACACTCGTTAGAAGTCGTGCCCAGAGTGAAAGGGGCTTTGATTCCCTCACGAACACCTGTTCAATAGCCACGTCCTGGGCCAGAGCCCCCAAAAACCTGGCTTCAGCACCATCCAGTTGTAAGGTTTCACCCATAAGGTCCCAAACTCGGATCAACCAAGTCAGGATGGGCTCACCCGGGTGTCGAGCAATGTCTTTCCGCAAACTACGGAGATTATCAAATGACAATGACTCAGTGATGATCTCAGGCTCTGGGTCTGCTTGCTGTGGAGGTGCAGCAGCCCCCTCATCGTCTGCTGGATGGTCTAATTTGGTCTTATATTTCCTTTTCTGAATAGGGGCAACTTCCATAGGCTTGGCCTGTCCTCCTGGTTTAGCCTCATCCTTTTCTCCCTTCACTGTGGCATCAGGGGTTTTATTCTCTCGCTTTTCCCCCTTCACTGGGCTAGGTTTCTGAATGCATTCTGGAAAAACCCTGGCCCTACCTTCAAACATTCTGTAAGCTGCAGGGATACAACCCTGCAGAAAAACCATAAAGAGCAAGATATCTCTGGCATCCAGGGAGAATTTAAACATCTCAAAAGCTGTTGTAGCAGACTTGAATGGGGAATGGACAAAGGGTTGGGAGAAGAGATTCCCCTTTGTTCCTTCCCAAGGGTCCGTACTATTATCACTGAATCCCCAGAGGTAGCAGCTTAGGTTGCGGCAGGAAAACAGTCTGGAGAACACCACCCACATGACATCCAAAGGCATCGAATTCATGGCACCATAAATCCAGAGTAAGAACTCAATAATAATTGCGGCTATTTGAGTTTTGCTCATTGATTTGTTGATAAGACTTAAACCTGCCGCTCCTTTTGGCATGAATTTGTACCAACAAAAAGCCAATATATTATACAGGATGGTCCTGATGAACCCTAAGCTCAAGACCCACATGGTGCCACAAAATAGCAGTTATCCTTCTTTGTTTACAAGCCCCACACGTTGGGCGCCAAGAAATGTCTCGGTTTGAGGGGAAAAACCAAAATGTTTTACCCACAAGCAGGGGAGGGGCCTCCTCCTCAATAATCACACCACTCTTTATCAAATTTAAGAAAAGGAATTTTAATACAAGAAGGATAACTGCTATATATATATATATATGTAAACAGACTAGTACAACCCACTTCCCCAACACCACAAGAGAAAAAAAAAAAACAAAACAACAACAAAACCCAGCAGGTTTTCCTCCGGGAGAAAAGGTTATACTTAAGTGTCCTTGTCACAGCTCGGCTGGCTGCAGAGTGAGTTTCAGTCCCTCTCCAGCGAAACAGACGAGCAGTGGGCTTTCAGATGGACTCAGTCTCTTCCCCCTGTGTTCCCTGTCCAAGAAGCAGAAAGGTACGAGCAACCAGCAGCAAATCCAAGGCAGGCAGCAGCACGGCAGGAAAAGGTGGTCCGAAGTAGGCAGCAGCAAGACAGCCAGGGAAAACCCCAGCAGTAACCAGCAGGGCAGCCTGCCTCCTTGGAGCCCCCACTCCCCCGTTCCGCCGAGCCAAGACTGAGGAGAATATCCAAAAAAAAAAACCAAAAGAGACAAACCTGCCCCCACCCCAGCGATCACAGTTAACTGCTTCTTTTGTTAACCGCTGGCCTGGGCAGTTAAGTGGCAGGGGAGAGAATTTACATAATAATCCCAAACTACAACAACATGACATTACATAAATGTTGCAACTATGCCATTCAGTAAACACGCTAGATGGAGGCTCTGTTCCCTCAATTTTAAATAACTTCTGCATCAGCTTTATAAAAGCTTGCTTGGAGTAGAAAAATTTACCAGGGAGCCAATTAAAGCAATCCTTTAATAGAAAAATTAAGATCCCTTACTTAATCCCTTAAAGCAAATTTAAACAACAGGCTGACTGATCCCAGCATTTAAAGATGTGGATTGAAAATCAGGCATGGAGCAGGATGTTATTCCTTCTTCATATTCACATCAAGCAAAGATTTTCCCACTTGGATTATGATGGTTCTTTATTCTATCATCAAGTCAATAGAGCTTTGTTTCTTCAGAACTTAAGGCTGATTCCTCATAGGCTAGGAGGATGCTGGAAAAGAAAATTTTTCTGGAACTGGGGGGAACATAGTTCCTACCCAAAACATTTCAACAACCCTCAAAGCCTGTGGGAGATTTCAGCCATTCTGGTCCCAGGGAAACTATCTAGCACTTAGATCATTCCAAGATTCTAGGATGTCCTTGAAAAAAAAACCCCAAAACCCCCCAACACAACAAAAAACCCCAAACACACACAAACAAACAAAACCCAGAAACAAAACATTGGTAAGTTAGAAGACATTTTTTAGAATATTATTAATTAGGCTAAGTTGCATTTTGAGTTCACCAATGATGGTTTCCAATCTAATTCTTTATGACTCTTAAGGTACAGCAATCCAAATGAAGAGTGTTTTGTGTGTTGTCAAGCATTAAAGCTTCTTGTCTTCTGTTGTTGTATTAAAATAAGTAATATTGTGTCATGCTGTAATATACATGCCAAGTTCTAAATGGAAGGTTTTCCAGTCTAATGGAACCAGAAAGTCAGGAGCACCAATGACAGTTCAGTAAGACTGTGTACAGAACTTGTAACTTTGTTTTTTTCAGCAGGGATTTTTGAATTTTTTGTTTCCCTGTTACATAGGTAACAGGAAGGGCACAATTTTAAAGGAATCCTTCTGAGGGAACAACTTCATTCCAAGAAATACTGCTGTCCCTCTTCCATAAAGAAAAAAATAATTAGCACAAAATGTAGTACTTAGTTTTCCTTTTGTCAGCATCTGAGGGCCTCTATTTCCCACAAGCACTTTGTGTAGTCACATGAAATGCTAATTAGCTGTCAGATAACTGCACACTCTTGGCCTTCTCTGTACAGACATGACCACCTACACTTCCTCAGGTAACCTGAATGGACACGAGAGCTCCAAGGCTCAGGCAATCCACAGATTCACACAATCTGGCTGAAGCAGAAGGTCACATCCAAGGCTGCAAGGGTTACACTGTTTAGCACTGACAGGCCTGCAGGGAGTCCAGCAGGAGCTGTTAGCAATTCAGAAGAAAGGACTAATGGCCTTGAAGGGCAGTTAATTTCAAATGCTTCTTATTCAAGTGATCAGTCTCCCATGCCTCAGAGACCATAGTACCTTTGATGGGCACAGGAATGGGAATGCATGACCATGCCTTTTTCGTTCAAGACATGAAAATGCCTTCTCCTTCTGTGGATAATTTCCAGTATCCACAGAGAACTTTGGAAGAGTGGTTCTCTCTTGAAAGCATTGATAGTGCTTGAGGATCCTGTCTTTGAGGGTTGTCCAAGCTAATGGATTTCCTGTATTTTGCAGGAGAAATATCTACAACCACTTGGACACAGTCCACGACTAACATTTTCCCAGTTACAGTTTCCTTTTTAAATTGCTCTGCACGCCCCTGTGGTAGACTTTGTCAGCTGGGGTGGCAACAGCAGTTACCTGCAGGGCACATTATGGTCTGGCTCCCTGGATACCTAGAAGCATCAGAACTGAAAAAGTGTATGTGGAACTGGGTTTCATATGTGGTGTACTGAGTTCATGAATGATGCGATCTGTGATTGTGATTTGGATCTTACCTTGTGCATTTGCTGCTGTTGAACTACGAAATTCCAAATCTATCCTTTACACCAAATCATCTCTTTCGCAACCTGATTTAATTTCTTGGACTCTGAGTGTACATGAGGCTCTTGGCCACATTGCAAAAGCCCTATATACAATACTTTACAGGTCCCTCAATGAATGGAAGTTTGTCTTATGATGAAACAGAAAAGGTTTTATCATGTCACAAGACACTTGTGCCAAGCCCTACTTCAAAAGAGGTACCAGTTTGATTTGTTAAGGCAGACCAGGCCCTGTCTGTTCACCAGCTTTCACTGCAGAACACATAATCATAAAAAGGTCACATAATGTCACTGCTGTTTTCCATTTTGCTAGCTTGTTGCTGTGAATGGATCTTGGAGGTCTACTTTGAATAATTTACCAAACTGATGGACTAGGATGTGATGATACTGTACCATATTTTCATCAGAACATCTACAGATGATTTTACTTTTTTATTTCCTATGATTACAGGCTTAGACACAGTTTAATCTGAAAATTCCTGGTATGGTGTCCTACTCCATCTAGATTATGCACATTTCTTTAATTAGAAAATACTCCCCATGTGAGTTAAGAAGCTTGCCACTTCTATCCTACACGTTCTGGCATTTACCAGTAATAGTTCAGAAGATGACACTTTTCTGTTGTCTGTCAATGCTGAATTAATCTTGACTACTTGCAGATTTTCTGTAAACTGCCCCCTCAGGCACTCTCAGTCTGCCAGTAGTACACAGGACAGCCCATTAAGAGAGAGTAAAGAATTTGGAACTAATGCTTTTGTTCAGCAGTAATTCTTGAAGTGTTCCTCTACCTCCTTTTTTGTTTCCCTAAAGCATAAATGACCAGGTGTTTTTAAAGGAGCCCCTTAAGTTTGGAAGGAATTACTTCTCCATCCCAGTAGTGTTGCCTCGCTTGAAATGAGAAGACAATTTTGGGCAACATGTTGTTTGCTTGTATTGCTTCCAAATATTTCGCCTGCTCAGGTGAAATGTTAGTGGGTCTTCTGGCACCCACGCTATACTCTTGGATTTCTTCAGCACCAAGCCTGTCTGGGTTCAAGAGCATTTGGACAATGCTCTCAGGCGCATGGTGTGACTCTCGGGGCTGTCCTGAGCAGGGCCGTGAGCTGGACTCGATGATCCTTGTGCTGTAAGTACTTCAGGAATAAAAAATGGAGAGTGGAAAAGTGGAGGGCTCTGTAACCACCCTGGCAACAAGTCAAACCAGCTCAGTCCGGTTTGCACGGAATACATTGCAGAGATTACATAACCACAGCTAAACCAGCACCACACGGATTACGGTGGGGGGTCGGCCGAGGCTCAGAGGCGCAGCCATCACCAGGGGCCCGTAAAACACCCCTCCAGAACACCCCCTCAGGGGACACCAGTGACTTCATAAAAACGTGCATCACGGTGAGCCCAGCGCGCATCTATCGCTGCAATAAAGTAATGCCTGCTCCTTCGTGCTACATGGGTGTTAAGGCATTTTGCTCCCGAGTTTCGGTGACACTTGTGGGTCCGTTCCACCTCAGCATACCCTGTGATTCCGTGCCCGCAGGAGGGCCGCCTGCCGGCCAGGCGGGACCCCGGGCACGGCGGGGCCGGGCCGGGCCCACCGGCTCGGGGCGGGCGGGGCTCGCTCGCCGCGCGCCGCATCGGGGCGGCGTAGTGCGCCTGCGCGCCGGCGGGGAGGGCGCGCGGGGGAGGAGGGCGGGGCCCGGCCCTGTGTTTTGAACGGCGCGATGCGGGCGGCTCACTATTTGGCAGGAAGGTGAGGAGGCCTCTATCCTGGCATCTGAGCTCGTGTAGGGACAGGGGGATCCAAATGTGGCAGACGCGAGCAGGAGGCAGCGGCGGCGGAGGGGGACAAGCGAGGCGAGGGGAGCGGCCGCGCACGCCGCCGCTGCTGCCGCCGCCGCGGAGGAGCTGAGCGGCCCGGCCGGGCAGGGCCTGAGCGGCTGCGCCCGCACCCCCCGGCGCCCGCCCCGCCGGCAGGTGAGCGAGCGGGCCGAGGGAGGGGACGGGGGGAGCGCAGCCCGTCGCGCCGCCCTTGGCCTGGCCCGGCCCAGTACCGGGCAGAGCCGGAGGGAGTCGCTGTGGGGGTACCGGCGCTCCCGGCCCGACCGAGCCTCGCCTTTCCCGGGGTTCCCATCGTTCATTCCCCGCCCGCCCCGCCCGGAAGCCGCGGGCGACATCGGGGCTGCTGGGGCCCCGGTCTAGCGTTGCCGTCTGTGCCCACCCTTCCACCACAAGCGCCCCGGCTGCCTGGCAACCCCCCCGCCCTTCCGGGCTCCGGGGCTCTGCCGCCCTCCCCCGGCACGGCCCCGCGTCGCATTCACCCAGAGGGGAGCGCTGCCCTCCCCCTTTCCCCGCTGCGGAGCTATTGTGTGAGGGCTGGGGCTGGGGCCCGCCGAGGGCCTGCCGGCGCATAAGCTGCCCCGGGGGAGGTGGAGGCGGGAAAGCGGGACGAGGGGGGCGTGAGGGCGGCGCGGAAGCCGGAGCCGCGGGAGGCAGCGCCGACACAGGGTGTGCGCGTCCCGCTCGCTCCGCGCCGCTGCGATCCTTTGTCTGCCGTGCCGCTTTTTCCTCCTCCCTCGCTCCTTTCCTCCCTCCTCCCTTCCCTCTCCCTCCCTGCGTTCCCCTCTCTCTCCCAGGCTCCAAACACTGCTGCAGCTGCAGGTTTGTAAATACTGGACCAAGACACACACACACAACATGGCTGACGCTCGCCTTGCGCCTCCACCAGGGTCTCCGCCTTCTCCCTCAGTCTCCGCCGCTTAGCCTCTCCTCCGTGTAGGCTTTTGTTTCTTCCCCCTCCCCCCTCATCGCCCATCCAAAAAAAAAAAAAGGAAAAACAATTCACCCTCCTTATTTGCGCGCATGGCGGGATTTCAAGGGTAAGGATCCTCGTTTTGGAAGCTTTCTCCTTTCTTTTTGCTGTTCACAACAAAATGAAATTAAAATCAGAGGTGATTTGGGAACCTGGCAAGGCCTGGGGCGAGGGAGGAAGGGAGGAAGGAAGGGTTAGCTGGGTGAGACCCGCTGAGAGAGGCTTGATTGGAATGTGCGTATCTTTTTCTCGTTTTGGATGGGGGGAGGTTGATGCACCAAAGTGCTGGCAGAGGTGAAATACTGTGTTACACTTGCAGAATGATCTAGGACCGCTTCTTTCGTTTCAGGACATAGTTTGGTATAAGGGATCAATTCGGCACAGTCACATTAAAAAGACCTGAACTAGTTATGTCAGAATAGGTATTGTGTGGGTAAAACCCGTAGCGTGTAGGCTTTTTGAATTTCTTTGCGTTCCCTGTTTTTCCTTGTCAGTATCTTAAACAGCTTGCAAATCATAGGATACAAAACTGTAACAGTTGCCAGGCCTTTTGTGTTGCTACTTTTCTGTCACAGATTAACTTGCCCTTGTGATGACATACCTCAAACTGAAGCATTTCCTTTTTCGTATAAAAAAAAAGGAGCGTGCCTGCTTTTCAGGTTTTTTTGTTTGGTTTCGGATTTTTGGGCTGGTTTTTTTTGTTTGTTGGTTTGGGGTGGGGCGGTTTGTAGAAAAGGCATGGTAAACTGAACTTAAATGAGATCCGAAACTAAAACAAGACAGCATGCTGTTGACCTCTCTACTAGAGCAAGGCAAATGCTCAGTTCAGTACCCCCACCTCAGTTATTCAGAGCACCCTCTTCTGGCTTTGATAAATCTGACTGCCTTTTTCTTTTTTGTTTTTTTTGGTGACGTAAAACCAAAACAACATTTGAAGGTAATTTGAGCATATCTGAAATGATCTGCCATGAAACAATTTTGTTTCTAGATTGTAACTTCAGTGAATGCTGAAGGTGCAAAGATAGGATGCTTTATATTGCTTTCTAGACATGTTACTGTAATTCCTGGTAAATGTTTCTTTTTTCAAAGATTATATTTAAAGACATGGTCTTTATTGAATCATACACACATGAATAGCCATGCCCTAGAGTAGTAAATGTCCCGGCTATGTTATCTTTGTCTACTTTACTTTAGAAACTTCTAGTGCATAATCACTGGTATGATGTAATTATACAGCTTTTACTGAAGTGTAAGTAAATACTACATTTCAATATGGGAATTAAATATAATATATTAATACTTTTTTCTGCTACTTTTTCCATCCCCATTAACAAAGTGATTCATCAGAGATGAGGAGAAAATGCTATCTAGAGAGTTTACAACAACATAAAACTTAAGAGGTGCCTTCCAACCAAGTTACAAGATCATTTTGGAATGTGTACCTACGTCATGGCCCCTCAGCCAACTGTGCTACTTCTAGATGGAAAAGTCCGAGTAAAAGTCTGTAACCTGATACATCTGTAGATTCCTGCGGCAGTCTGTAACTTCTTTTTTTTTTTTTTTTTTTTTTTCACATTTTACAGCCTGAAGGCAGTACCAGTAAAGCCACGGGACTCCTTTACCAGTTGTAGTTAATTAGTCATTCATTATGACAGCCACCACATTTGCAATTACTGCTCTCTTTCTAAAAACGTGGAACGTACTGAAGTACTTGGCTACTTCCTCAGAATAGGCCTTTGCATCCGTAAACCCATTTGTAGGCCAAGGAGCAAAATGAGCAAAATAAAAATAGGCCATCCACAACACATCTGTTTAAATATTTGATCACTTAAAAATAGTCATGTTTAACTCCTGTGCATTGTATTTTTTTCTATAACTGAATTTTATTCTGTAAAATTTGGCAGTACTTCATTAGCTTTGTCAAGTTTATTGTCTATATCGTGTTTATTCTACTATGCTGTTGTGCTCTCTTCTGTGACACGTAGGAGATTTTTCTTTCTGTCTTGGTTGTGTTGATGGAGTCAAAAATCAATAATCGTGGGCCTTCGTATCCCATGAGGAGCACATCTGTTTGAAGAACTTCCCAAATCTTTGTGTCTTCACTAAGTGAAGACACTCCAGTGTTTCTGCCATTGTGAGTAATGCTAGGCTGTGTTTAACCAAATTAAACACTCAATACTAGTAAAATCTTATTTTCAAAAACTGTTTAGTTTTGCATGTTGGCAAATGA
Organism: Pithys albifrons albifrons; assembly: GCF_047495875.1. Taxonomy (NCBI): domain Eukaryota; kingdom Metazoa; phylum Chordata; class Aves; order Passeriformes; family Thamnophilidae; genus Pithys; species Pithys albifrons. The sequence goes on along the minus strand of NC_092497.1, from coordinate 77,535,307 downwards.
GACTGATCAGTTTGCTGGAAGATGTCAGAAATTAACAAATTTAACAGGGCACGCTTTTCAATGTATTTTCAATCAAATAAATCCTGACTCAGTGTAGTTCTAAATACTTATAAAATTACCAGTTAAAAGATGCAGTCCTAAAGGTAGCAAACAATTGTTGATCTTACTTTTCAGTACTTCCTGTGTATTTCTGAGTTCAAGTATTCTTCCACTGGCATCTTACCCTATATCTTTCTTTGCTATCTGTTGCCAGGCTGCACTCTGTGACATTTTCAGATCTGTAAACACCCAGCTGATGCAATAGCTGTTCTAAGGTGTGTTCTAATGTAATGCATGATTTGCTTAATATTTGACAAGTGAAAGATTTTTAGTAGAATTCTATTTACTGAAGCAAAACACTATTTTTAAATCTTTTAATTTTTTTCTAAGAATGAATCCTGTTGCTGTAAACTTATCATGCTTCCATTTTGGTTTTCCTTGTCTTTCTTTTCTTATCTCAGGTAATAGGTCAAACTTGACTTCTTGATGATATGGCATGAGAATATGTTTTTGTAGATGACTAAAACTGGTTCAACGAAGTGGTTTAAAAACCAGCTCAGGATGCTGTTATTGAAGCTGAACCAAAAGAGAGAATCACTCTTATGAAAAGTTATTTCCTGCTGTATGGTTAGATATCTTATTTCTCATTACAGGTGTGAGAGGATTTTTTGTTTTGTTGTTTTTCTCATTTTCCTTCTCTTACTACTATTCTGGGTTCAGTCATTTTATGATCAGAAGGCAAATGCTGATCTTTCTTCACGCTGGTTTTCCTAGTGAGTACTTCCTGTATATCACGATGTGCCGCCTGCTGTTCAGGTGCTATCTAGATGTCAGCATACCACATGCCTTAAAAGAATGGGGAATGTGACTTTTCTTGGCTAAATGTGTAAACTACTTCTATCCATATCTCTATGACATGAATATGTATTGAGATCCTTGAAACAGTGCAGTTAACCTGTGTATATTTATCTATGAACAGCTGATTTCTGGAGACAAAAGGGGCCTCATCACTGATCCATTTCAAACAATGGTGAAATAATTTAATTTGAACTAAATGCTTTCACCAAGTGGTCGTTGCAGTCAATTTCCTGTTTCAGTGTAAAAGGTGAGTTTCCCAATGACATACAGAATTCAGGAGTTATGTGGATTTGGTTATCGGGTTGTGGAAAATGGTTCTACAAAGCCAGGTTTTACGTTCTTTCCTGTAATGTATGTTGTGAAACTGCTGTAAATCTGTGCTATATGAGGTCTTGAATAACTGACTTGGAAACTTTACTATTGTAATGATTCCACAAAATACTGACATGTCTAGAAATGGTTGTGTTTACCTGTGGCATTAACTATTACCCAACCATATTTTAATTGTTGTAGTTACTGCAACATGGGTTGAAATACTTTCTGATTAATTTTTCTTGAGATCTGCTTGCTACCTAAGTGTTACTGGCAGCATACTGAAATCTAGTAATTTAGTATTTGTTTCCTGTGCAAAATTGTTTCCCAGTATGTGGAACCAAGGCAGCTTAAGTTCAGTGCGTTATCTTGTGGTTTTGGTTGAGATTTTTAAGTACGGAAACTTCTGGCATTCTAGATATAATGTTTTGTGAGCTGAGTAGCACAGCAAAAGGCATGTTCTAGATTAGTTCCCATTGACAATTCCACAAAGTTTTCCTGATAAACTTTTCCAAGTACCTTGTCAAACATAGCATTGGCTGAAATTCAGAATAGTGCCTAGGCTTCTTCTGGGAGGCAAAGCTTAAGTGCCTAGTGTGGACTGGGAAGTATTCCGCGTGTTCTTCTGCGTGTCTGTAACTTATATCTGGTCTTAATTGTGCACTGTAAAAATGTTTGCAGATTAGATTTTCTTTATTGAGTTTTCTAGGAAAGATATAAAGTAATAAAACTAATACTTCAAATCTATCGGTTGTGTAACTCATATAGTTATGCTTGGAAGAGAGTTGGCTGTGCCTCATTCTGGACAATTGCTGCTTGTCCTGTTTCATAACCATATATGTTTTAGACAATGATCTGAACATCACAGTGAAACCAGAACGGGGAAAACATGTTAGAGGTCAATTTACTTCCTTCTCAAAACCTTCGAGTTGCAAAGAGCTTTGTTAAATGGATGTAATGACTTTTTTCTTCACTAATCCCCTTCAGAAATTCTTTAACAGTGAAAGATGGTACACAAATTCATTAATGGTTGTTTTGCTGTCCGGAGCTACAGATGAGGTACTGTGATGATGAGATTTTGTGAGATATGATAGGCCAAAATCCTCACTGACAGGAATATATTCAAAAGTGGCTTAACAGTAGAATCTTCCTTTCATATGACTTCATAGTAATCTGTTCCTGAGTGCTTTTAGGGTTAAGAAATATGCAGATGTTTGATATACTTGGAAATCACAGATTATTGGATATTCCTATGGCTGACCTCTGGGTTGTATCTCTGTACTGCTGAAGGGAGGAGTGAATAAGCATAGAAATCTGTCTTAGTCCCTAGACTGCAGGAGTAGATCTCAGGTAAATTACATCTCTCAGTCTTCCGCACCTCCATTTTGTCAGTAAAGCCTGCTTATGTTAGGTGCTAGACAGAAGGTAAAAGTGGGCAAACAGGCTTTCCTACCTGTTCATGTTGGGGGGTAATTTCACTCCTGCCTCCAGTTCCACCTGTATGTGTCCCCATCAGTGCTTTGTGTGGAGAGACATGGGCAGATTAATGCTACTTCATGTTACATGGCTATATTAACAGTGGATGAAAAGCACACATTCAAATGCTGTAACCTCATTGGCAAACCATGGTGAAATAGGCATTACGTTACAGATAGTTTTAGGCTAGAAACTGAAGAATGTAGTTTAAATGGATTCACTTGAAGCAGGTTTTTTGTTTTCCTCTTACATGTAATTTAGTCGAAGCAGGGAAAGTGATGGTGTGAATAAATGTCTTATTTTTCAGTCATACGTAGGCCTTTAACCACATTTCTAGGAGATTTTATATTTGGGTGGGTGCAACATGAAGCAGGCATCAGCATAATAGGTAGAGGTGGGGTTGTTCTTTAGTGTACTGTGCTTATCTGTAGGACAGACATCTAGAAGACCTCACCTGCTTTTATGGGGAAGGATATCCTAACTTCTGAGAGCCTGTTTGCTGGAAGATGCCACATTTTTTCCCTTTGCAAATTTCTATTTCTCCCCTTCTCTGCTGCTCAGCTGAGTAGCCTCAACCTTGTTTCAAGCACCACATTTACTTCCAAAAGGGAGGACTGTGGGTTTTTTGGAAGGATTGTTCTTGTTATTACCAGTATGCAGGTTGATGCCGAGTCTCCGGAAATAAAGTTAGATGTTTGTTGGTGAATCTAGTTCAGGTCAGATGTAGAGCTTTCTGGAAAGAAAATTAGATAATAAAGCTAAAAAAAAATACTACCTGTTGCTTCTGAGGCTGAAAGTTCTAGCTCTGACATCCTGTCCTGATTAATTTACTTTATTGTTTCATTTCCATTTGTGCTGTATGCGAAGTGGACTAATTTCAAAGCAGCGCTTATGAATAGAGCTTAAAACCAAAGTTAAAGAAAGGAAACCATATTTACTGTGAGTCAGGCAAGGCGTGGTAGGAAACAAGTGATTCCAAGGTGGTCATCATTTTGAAAGGCACTCTTGACTTCCTTCTTGCCATCATTTTGTCACCTTTTTGCAGCTACAGTAGTAGAGCAATGCAGTGTTTTAAGTCAGCTATTTCTGAGCAAAAGTTTTCATATACTCAAACTTTAGCAGATGTTGTGTTCAAGTGCATTTTTTCACAGTAAATAACTTTTCAAAGTAACTTGAAGCAGTTAATCATTCTCATTAGGTTCACAAGTATGCAGATACCATACTAGGTTTGTATTAACATTGTAGATAATGAGAGTATATATTCTGCAGTTGATCTTGAAAAACTAAGATCACTTTATTAGTTAGTAGCCATGGCAAGAGACCTGTTTATCAGAATAGAGCCAGTCAGTGTGTACACTGGAGACCCAAGTTAACATCCGATTCATTAGACGCTGTTATGATTGTAGTTACTATGATGTTGATTATGGGAGACTCCATGTGTCTCAAATCCATTGACTTGTAGAACATATTGTCATAGTTTTGGTTGTATACAGAGCCAATATAGGGTAACTATTTTCTAACCTCGTCCCTTTTAAGTATCTTACGGCCCTGCTTCCCCCCGCCAAGTGCTGAATTACTACTTATTTGTCAATTTCCTTATTGATTACTTAGGTTGGGATTAATAACAATTCATTTTGACTTTCTGGTCAATGCTGTGAATAATACTTGGTCCTAATAAGAATTTGAATGCTTCGTTTTGCTTTTAAAACTTGTGGGTGGCTGCTGTCGCACAAGTATTAAGGATTGCTTTATTAATTACTTGGCATACTTTCACACACACAGGTTTTGGTGTCTTCTGGCCCTCTACTCCAAACTGGTGGACTGCCACAGCTCATCTTGAAGACAAATAGTGATTATGTCAAGAGTAAAGTTTTGAAACAGCTGCAGAAGTTGGACATAACTAGTAAGAATAATTGATAAAGCATGAACCATCACTTCTGAATGCAGGAAAGAAAATATCTTCTTTACTGTGGAACTTCATGAATGAAGCTGTAGAGGCATGCTGCACTAGAGAGAAAAAAGTTCAAGTGCATCATCAAAATACTTGATCTTGCAAAACCATCTGATGTCACAAATTCATAAGTTTGATTTGGGAAAATATTTTTATTATGCCTAGGTTCAGTTTAGTGTTGCAGTTGCATCTTGTCAGCATACTCAGAACATGTACCAAGGAATAATTTAGTACTTATGATGCACAGACTACTAGTGGGCTAAACCACTTGAAAGTGGTCCATCAAATGGCAGATCATCCCTCGTGTCCCTTAAAACTATAGAAAATGTATATTCCCTTAAGGTTCGAAGGTATGTGTAGCAGCACTGCTAGCCTGGATTGTTGAGAACTGGTTATTACACACTTCAAGTGATATTTAGTAAGATCAACCAGCCTCCAGAAGAAATGTAAACAAAAGAGTTTCATTTGCTGTGATCAGTCAACCCAACAGACTTAGCTAAGTGCAATGACTCAACCACTCCATTGCCTTCTGACACCAGGTAAAACAGTATGTTTGCCCTAGGCTTGCTCTCCAGAATGTTTGAGTGATCCTTTGGACTTAGGAGCAATGTTTCTTTGACTTGCACAGTAGAAATTAATAAGATACCTGGTTGTGACGTTGCCTGTGTGGGAAGCAGATCAAATAAGAAACTATTACATTTTATTCAGTTTAATTTTATTCAGTTTAATTTTAGTAAAATGCTTTACTTTTACATCTCTTTAGTGTTGATCAGCTGTAAAAAAACCAGACTGAACCTGCAAGCTTTTCTGAAATAAATTTTTTGAGAACCTAACCCAGGAAACAAAGGGATGTTATTTATGAGTGCTTAAAAAGGTAGGCCTACATTTTTCCTTTACTCTGAAACCTTGGGAGAATTTTAGAAACCAAATTGTATTTAGTGTTGAGACTAAATTCTATTTAGTATGAGTTAGAGGGTTTTTTTATTCTTTTTCTGCATTCTGGATATGGCATGCATATATCTTTTTCTGCTTCCTTTTACCTTACAAATCTCACTTTAATTTATTCGTGGCTTTGTCAATACTTTTTTTCACCTGTGCATATTGATAACTAGCCCTTCCCTTTCAGACAAAATCCTGTGCCTATTAATTGCAGTCATCAGCTGATGTCATGTTTAGTTAACATTACTTGTAATCGGCCCATATGACTTGTGGTTTGGCATTTTAAAGATTAATCCTCTTTGGATGTAAATGCCATAACCAGTTATGTATGGTGCCTTTAATAGTGGGTTATAGACTTTTTCTGGCTCTTTTTCTTTCTGTGAAGAGCTCCAGGATGATATAGAGTGGCATATAATTAAATATAATGAAGAAAGTTTTGATCAAATGTTCCCAGACTGTTTCCAATTGATTCAAAGACCCAAACAATGCAGAAGCTTTAATCTGTGAACTATTGAGCTGGGTCACCTAATGCATTCCTCTCTTGCAGTTGCAACTATCTGTTCCTCAAGGGAAGATTGATTAAAACCTCTGGACAGAGGTGTGCTAATTCCCACACAACAATACTGGATGAATGTTCCTTTAGTTTCACTAGTGAAACATCTTGCTGCCTTTTATATGGAAAACAAAGGATGAAAAATAGATTAATTATGATTAAAGTATACCTTGTGTTGAAAGTGGTGTCATCCCCTTTGTCCTTCTTTGTCCATCTTTCTAGCAGACCTCTGGTTAACTTACTTGGTAGCAGAAGGAGAGGATGAGTCAGTTCTATGCATCTGTACTTCCAGTGCCTTTGCAAAGATTGCTCAGTATATCATGGACATGCAGATGTACAGGTGCTATTCAAGTTCCTGAGTTCAGAGAACAGCAATAAGTTGCTGGTTATATTCAACACAACATTAAGTATAAATGTGATTTGTGTTTCTTTCACTCTACCCACTTCTGTTAGTTAATAAGGCTGCAAGTTGAAAGGTTGTTGTGGAGCTATGGACAATTAAATGTTCACAGGTTTTACTGAAGCATTTGATGAGTTTACAGGTGCTTCCCCTTAGGGCTGAGAGATGCCCACTCAATCACTGCTACTAAAAGCTCGTCAGGGGAAAATGGAGAAAGTCTTGCTATTGAAGATCATTGAGTTAATATTTGTGTTGATAATGCATGTATTGAAGTATACTTGTAAAATGTGGTGAGTTTATGCATGTTTGTCTGTACAGGATTGTCTGTCTGGAAATTTGTTGTTACTTCATCAGTTCATTGTGTTTTTTAAAAAAATCACTGTACTTTGGCTTCACAAGGGTCTGTAACTTGAGACAAACTCTCTAATCTCTTAGAACAGAAGATTTTTTCTAAAGTGCAATGAAGGACTGTGTGGGAATTGTATCAGAAAAGGCATTGTTTTCATCAGTCAGCTAACCTTCAAGTGAAAATGCATAATTCCACTTACTTATGGAAGCTGTAATTAATAAACTTTAGGTATGCACTGAGGGGTAGTTTTTGTTAGGAATATTAGAGTTTTGATCTTTAGAAGATGCTTGTGTAGGTATCACTTACTACACTATCTCCTGGGGAGCTCTGATAAACCAGTAAAGAATTTTTTTCTAATACCTAATCTAAACCTACCCTCTTTCACTTTGAAGCCATTCCCTGATGTCCTGTCACTACATGCCTTGGTAAAAAGTCCTTCTGCAGTCTTATTGCAGGTCCCCTTCAGGTACTGTAAGGCTGATCTAAGGTTGTCCCAAAGCCTTTGCTTTTCCAGGCTGAACAACCCCATTTTTTCTCAACTTGGCCTTGTAGGAATGGTGCTCCAGCGCAGTGATCCCTTCTCCGGACTTGTTCCAGCAGGTCGGTGTCTGGGGGCCTGACGCCTTTATGCAGGTCTCCAGGTTGAATCTCATGAGAGTAGACTAGAGAGGTAGTGTCATGTCCCTTGACCTGCTGGACACACTGCTTTTGATGCAACCCAGGATGCAGATGGCATTTCAGGCTGCAGGTGAATGTTACTGATGCATGTTGAACTACTTTTCATCCACCAGCACCCCCAAGTCCTTCTCTCCAAGGCTGCTCTTCAGTACATTCTCTGCCCAGCCTGTATTTGTCCTTGGGATTGCCCTAATCCACGTACAGGACCTTGCTCTTGGCTCTCTTGACCTTCATGAGTTTCACACAGTCCTATCTCTCAAACCGGTCCAGGTTCATGTAGCATTCCATCCCTCCAGCATATTGACTGTACCATACAGCTCGGTGTCATCAGCAAACATGCTGAGGGTACACTCCATAGCACTATCTGTGGCCCTGACAAAGATGGTGGACAGTGCCAGTTCCTGTACCAACACCTGAGAACACCACTCATCACTGTTCTCCATTTGATGTTCCTCCACTGTTACCCAGAAAAGTCAGAATAATGTTCTCCTTAAGCCATATGGAGTGAACTGTATGGTGTAATAAATTTATCTTGCTCTGAGGGCCAGGAATTTCTTACTGTTGCAGGTAATTGAACTCCCTCTATATGAGCAGAATTAAGTGTTACAGCTTGTATCATGGTTTAATCCCAGCCAGCAAGCCAGTCCCACATAGCCACTTGGTCACTCCCCCAATTAATAGGGTCAGGGAGAGAATTAGAAAAGTAAGAGAAAACTTGTGGGCTGAGATAAAGACAGTTCATTAGGGAAAGCAAAAGACTTGCAAAGCAGCAAAGCAAAGAATTCACTGCTTCCCAAGGGCAGTGAGGTATTCAGCCATTCCCAGGAGAGCAGGCCTCCATCATGCATAATAGTGACTTGGGAAGATGAACACCATTATTCTAAAAGTTCCCCCCCCCCACCTCCTTCTTTCCCCTGGCTTTATATACTGACAATCATGTCATACGGTCTGGAGTATCCCTTTGGTCAATTGAGGTCACCTGTCCTGGCTGTGTCCTCCCAGCTTCCCATATACCCTCAACCCTCTTGCTGGTGTGGCAGTACAAAAAACAGAAAAGGCCTTGACTCTGTGTAAGTCCTGCTCAGCAATAACAAAAACGTCCCTGTGTTCAACCCTGTGTTCTGCACAAATGCAAAACACAGCCCCATACTAAACACTGTAAAGAATGTTAGCTCTATCCTAGCCAAAACCAGCTTGTAATAGAGGATATAAACCACTGTGTCCCCGACAGGTTGGTGAATTAATAGCCAGTGTCCAGGGAAATAAAGGGAAGAGAAATCAAAAAGGTTACTTTTCAAATGAATCTTACTCTTACAGCAGAGATATTCTCTCAGTCCCCATGTCTAACAGTCATAGAATCAGAGAACCAGCTGAGTTGGAAGAGACCTCCGAGATCACCAAGTCCAACCCTTGATTCAACACCACTGTGATTACTAGGTCATGGTATGAAGTGCCACATCCAGTCTCATCTTAAAAACCTCCAGGGATGGTGAGTCTACCACCTCTCTGGGCAGACCATTCCAATGCCTGACCACTCTGTCTGTAAAGAATTTCTTTCTGATATCCAATCTAAAACTCCCTTCATAGAGCTTAAGCCTGTGTCCTCTTGTCCTACTGTTGGTTGTCTGAGAGAAGAGACCAACCCCCACCTGGCTACAACATCCTTTCAGGTAGTTGTAGAGTGATAAGGTCTTCCCTGAGCCTCCTCCAGGCTAAGCAGCCCCAGGTCCCTCAGCCTTTCCTCACATGACTTGTGCTCAGGTCCCTTCACCAGCCTTGTTGCCCTTCTCTAGACGCGCTCCAGCACCTCAATCTCTTTCCTGAACTGAGGGGCCCAGAACTGAACACAATATTCAAGGTGTGGCCTCACCCATGCAGAGTACAGGGAAAGGATCACTTCCCTGGTCCTGCTGGCCACACTATTCTTGATACAGGACAGGATCCCATTGGCCTTCTTGGCCACCTGGACACACTGTTGGCTCATCTTGAGCTTCCTGTCAATTAGTACTCCAAGGTCCCTTTCTGCCTGGCTGCTCTCCAGCCACTCTGTGCCCAGCCTGTAGCGCTGCAGGGGGTTGTTGTGGCCAAAGTGCAGGAGCCGGCCCTTGGCCTTGTTAATCCTCATCCCATTGGAATCAGCCCATCTTTCAAGTCTATCAGGATCCCTTTGCAGAGCCCTCCTGCCTTCCAGCAGGTTGACACTCCCTCCCAACTTGGTGTCATCAGAAGATTTGCTAGTGATGGACCCAATCCCCTCATCTAAATCAGCAATGAAGATGTTAAACAGGGCTGCACCCAACACAGACTTCTGGTGAACACCACTAGTGACCGGCTGCCAGTTGGACACAGCCCCATTTACCAGCACTCTCTGGGCTCAGGCCTCCAGCCAGCTCCTAACCAGGCAGAGAGTACCCCTGTCCAAGCCACGGGCTGCCAGCTTTTCCAGCAGTATGCTGAGGGAGACAGTGTCAAAGGCTTTGCTGAAGTCCAGATAGACCACATCCTCATCCTCCAGGTGGGTCACCTGATTGTAAAAAGAGATCAAGTTGGTCAGTCAGGACCTGCCCCTCCTAAACCCATGCTGGCTGGGTCTAATCCCTTGTCCACCCTGAAGGTGCTGTGTGATTGCACTCAGGATGAACTGCTCCATAACCCTGCCAGGCATGAAGGTCAGGCTGACAGGCCTGTAATTGCCAGGGTCAGCCTTGCATCCCTTTTTGTGGATTGGGGTGACATTCGCCAACTTCCAATCATCTGGGACCTCCCCAGAGAGCCAGGACTGTTGGAAGATGATGGAGAGCGGTTTGGCAAGCTCTTCTGCCAGCTCCCTCATCACCCTGGGATGGATCCTGTCTGGTCCCATAGACTTGTTAGGATCCAGCTGGCTCAGTAAGTCACTAACTATTTCCTCCTGGAAGGAAAGTTATAGCCAGGTGGGGGTTGGTCTCTTCTCCCAGGCACTCAGCAATAGGACAAGGGGGCACGATGGGCTTAAGCTCTGCCAGGGGAAATTTAAGTTGGAGATCAGAAAAAAATTCTTTACAGAGAGAGTAATCAGGCATTGGAATGGGCTGCCCAGAGAGGGGGTGGATTCACCATCCCTAGAGATTTTTAAACGCAGATTGGACGTGGTGCTGAGTGCCATGATCTGGTAAATGGACTAGAGGTGGACCAAGGGTTGGACTTGATGATCTCGGAGGTCTTTTCCAATCCAATCGATTCTATGATTCTACAGGAGGGGTATTCTGCTCCCTCTCCCTGTCTACCAGCTCCAGAGGCCAGTTGTCTTGAGGGCCACCTCTCTTACTGGTAAAAACTGAGACAAAGTAGGTGTTAAGTACCTCGGCCTTCTCCTCATCTTTGTTAAGATATTTCCCTCCAAGTCCAACAGAGAATGGAGGTTTTCCTTGCCCCTCCTTTTGTTATTAATGTTTTATAGAAGGACTTTTTGTTATCCCTAACAGAATTAGCCAAATTAACTTGAAATTGCACTTTTGTCTAATTTTCTTCCTACATGACCTAACTAAATCCCTAAACTCTTCCTCAGTAACCAGCCCTTTCTTCAACAGTCTGTAAGCTCTCCTTTTTTCCCTGATTTCCTTCAGAATTTCCCTGTTAGCCATGCTGGTTGTCTTCCCTGCCAGCTTGCCTATTGGCACACTGGAACAGCCTGTTCCTGTGCACTCAAGACTTCCTTCTTGAAGCACATTCATCCCTCCTGTTTTTGAACATTCTTTTCTAGGGTATGCTCTAAACCAGTCTTCTGAATAGGCCAGAATCTGCCCTCTGCTAGTCCAGTGTGGAAGTTTTATTGATGGCCCTCCTTGCATCCCTGAATATTGAAAACTCTATTATTTCATGGTCACTGTGCCCCAGACAGGAATCTCCTAGACTGCCTCTTCTCTGCTGTGTTGAGCTCCCAGAGGATATCTGGCAGGTTAAAGTCACCCACAAGAACAAGGGCTGTCGGTCTTGAGACATCTGCCAGCTGCTTGTAGAGTAATTCATCCCCTTCATCTTCCTGGTTGGATGGTCTGTAACAGACTCCCACCAGGATGTCAACCTTGTTGGCCTTCCCCCTGATCCTGGTCCACAGGCACTGAACCTTATTGTTACTGACCTTGAGTTCTACAGAGTTGAGACTCTAACATATAAAGCCATCCCTCCACTTCTCCTACCCTGCCTGTCCTTTCTGAAGAGCTTGTAGCCACTCAGCAGCACTCCAGTCATGTGAGTCATCCCACCCCGTTTCTGTGACAGCAACTATGTCATAGTTTTCCTGCTGCACTGTGGCTTCCAGCTCTTGTTTGTTTCCCACACTGTGTGCATTGGTGTACATGCACTTCAGCTGGGCCATTGATTTCACTCTCAACTCAGGCTCTACGCCCTTAGGCCTATCTCTGGAGAGCCCAGTTGCCGTCCCTTCCCCCTTCAAACTCAGTTTAAAGCCCTCCTAACCAACCCTGCCAACTTATGGGCTACAGTTCTTTTGCCCTCCCTAGATAAATGAAGCCCATCTGGTTTGAGGAGACTGGGCAACATGGAGTTTGCCCCATGATCAAAAAAACCAAAATTTTGATGGTAGCACCGGTCCCTAAGCCACCTATTGGTAAGCTGGGCTTTCCTAAACCTCTCCTCTTTCATCTCCTAATTCATCCCAGCTAGCACAGGAACTGAGGCAATTACTACCTGTGCTCCTGTCCCATGAAGTGATCGGGTCAGGGCCTTAAAATCTTTTTTTAATTACCCTGGTACTTCTTTCATTGATGTCATCACTTCTAGCCTGGACGACCAATAGTGGATAATAATCTGAGGGTTGAATTAGGAAGTCTCTTAGTAATATCCGTCATTCTGGCCCCAGGAAGGCAGCAAACCTCCCTGTGGGTTGGGTCTGACCGACATCTAGGGCCTTCAGTTCCCATCAAAAGGGAGTCACCGACTACAACAACCCTTCTCTTTTTCCTTATGTCTGTAGTTGTAATCTGTCTGGCAGACTGGGGGTAACCAGAAGACCCTGTAGACAGATCTTCCTCCTGACTGTCCTCCCTCTGACTTTCTGGGTCCAGGGGCTTATATCTGTTTTTTTAAGGGCACCCCGGTAGGTGAAAAGGAGTCGAGAGGGTTTTTTTTGCCTCTGTGACCAGGCACCTCTTTCCATGCCTCCCTATCCATTTGGTCTGTTCTATATGCCGATGTCAGAAGGGGCTGGGCTTCACCACCTCCTGCTGGGCTTCCTTAGGGGTCAAAAGCGTGTGACTCCAGTCAATTTCTCTTTCACTATCCTTATTGCTTCTGAGACTTTCCATCTCTTCCTTTAGTTCTGCCACCAGGCACAGCAAATCGTTCACTTGCTCGCATCGTATGCAGGTGCTTCTCACACTGTCCTCAGGTAGCAGTTCAGGCTTAAACAGGCCTGTGCAGCCAAAGGCCTGAGCTGAGCGGCTGCACCCTTTGTAAAGTATTGACACACTTCTAGTGGTAACAGCAGCAACGGATTTCATTTTTTTGGAAACCATGACTGCTTTGAGTTGTAGGGAAAAACAAACAAACAAACAAAAACAAACCGCCCTCACTTAGAGGAATTGGGAGGTGGCTGTGTCCTGTCTGCTCGCCCTGCCTGTGTGAACTGCCGAGCTCCACAGAGACTATTTTAAAGCCTTCTCTAGCACCTGCTAATGAGCCTGTCCCACCCCTCATTCACCTGAATTGGTTCCAGAGGAGCAGCCAAGCCTAGACAGGAATCAGAAATACATCAATACAGAAAGTCATCCCTATGTAATCATTTTTACCGAACCAAGATCTTGATAAATCACACTCTTGTTTTTTCCTGTTCTATGCTGTGTTGATAGAAAACCTCAGCAGCAGAACCTGATTCCAAACAGTGTTATGTTGAAGGTGATGTCATGAGTAGCTTTGAAATGTGTGACTGCATAAGCTGAGTGTTAAAGCAGGTGATCTGGACAAACTTTTGGCCTTTGTGTTTAAACATAGAAAAGTAAGCTTTTGTTTTGGAGGACTAGCAAGGCCCTGCCTTATATATGACTGTTTTATAAAGAGCTGCAAGTAGCATATTAAAGGATGAATTAAAATAACTGTTAATTACAAAAAAATCCCAAATAATGCATTGTAGTGCTAGTAGAACTTGCCATGGCAATCTAATGTGGTTTAAGAAGACCAAGTGCAGGGTGCTACACCATGGTTGGGGCAACCCCTGGTATCAGTACAAGCTGGGGGATGAACCAATCAAGAGCAGCCCTGCTGAGAAGGACTTGGAGGTGTTGGTGAGTGACAGCACAGACATGACTCAGCAATGTGCACTTGTATCATGGGCTGCATCAAAAGCAGCATGGCCAGCAGGGCAAGGGAGTGGATTCTGACCATGTACTCTGGTGAGAGCCACCAGGAACACTGCATCCAGCTCTGGGGCCCTCAGCACAGGACCTGTTGGGGTGAGTCCAGAGGAGTGCCACCAAGCTGCTAATAAGAGGGATGGAGTACATTTCCTTTGCAGAAAGGGTGAGAGAGTTGGGATTGTTCAACCTGGGGAAGGGAAGGCTTCAGGTGACCAAATTGCAGTGTTCCAGTGCCTGTAGAGAGCCTATAAGAAAGATGGAGAGAGACTTTTAAAAAAAAAAAACATATAGTGGCAGGACAAGGGGAATTGACTCAAACTAAAAGAGAGTATGTGTTTAGATTAAATATTAAGAGGAAACTCTGCTGTGTGGGTGGCGAGGCACTGGATCAGGTTGCGCGAAGAAGCTGTGGATGCCCTGTTTCTGGGAGCCAGGTTGGGTGGGGCAACCTGGTCTAGTGCAAGGTGTCTGTGCCCACAGCAAGGGCGTTGGAACTAGTTCATCTTAAAGATTTCATTCAACTCAAACCAGTCTATGATTCTGTGAACTAGCTACTAGGAGGAATACTTGTGCTTCTACAGGTCTTGAAGAACGAGCTGTATTTGTAGATGCTCAAAGTGGATTTTGCAGTATTTACATCCTGATAGAAAACAGCATGAGAGGCAGATGCTGAGTTTCTGGAAACTTGGGTTGAGTGTGCAGCACACTGTTCACAACTGGAATGTTTGGCCTCTAAAATGACATTGAAAATGCCTAAAGCATTTCTACTACCAGTAGGTTTTGTTATGACAGGTTGCATGCCACATAGAGCAGAAGAAGTCATGCTTTATTTGTGATAAAAGATACTACTGAAAATAAGAAAGCTAAGAATGACTACTGTTTCTGCTTTGAAAACTTCTTTAGCTGCAGTAAATGTTGAAGAAACTCCTGTGTAATTGGTAGTCATATAGTTATGTATCTGTACTGTTTCAATGAAGGTGTGAGTAGTAAGCACCTCAGAAACAAGAATTTTATGTGATTGCCTCCTGTAAAAGAGAAACTCTCCCCTACGCAGATAGGAAAGGAATGGATTACCTTTACGCCTAAAATTCAGCTGTAGGTAGGTAGTTTTTTTCTTTTTTTAGAGCTGTCCCCATCTTTTAAATCTGTAAGGTGAAGAGATCACTTGAATTAACCAATATATTTCTTTCTCTTTCTGTGCACAGTTGTGTATGCATGGATACATGTGCTTGAAGTGCATTCTGACCAGGATTTGTTTTTTCCTGATTTGTTATTCCTCACTGATGATGAATGGTTGTGCTGGTTTGAAGGTGAACCAGCAGGGGAAATGAACTCACCACGAGAAAGATTATAAGTCAGAGCTAAAATTTAATAATAATATTACAATAACAACACTGACACACAAGGGAAATTGCTTTCAACTCACAATACCCCAGCAGTATAACCCAGTGTCCTGGGGCACAAACCCAAGGGGGTTTGTTTGCCCTTGTGCTGAGACCCCTGTGGTTCCCCCAAGTCCAGAGCAAAAGGAAAAGAAAAACCTGTTGGTGCAGGCGAGGGCTGTGATCTGGGCGAGAGCGGTGATCTCCTCCTGTCGAGGTCCTGCTGCTGCTCTGGATCCGACGAGAAGTTCCCGAGGTCTTCTTATACACCACTTATGTACCCTCAGGGAGCACTCAGTCCCTCCCCCTGGGCGGGGACTCACACAATGGGTGATTAACTCTGGGAGCCAGGGGGTGTTGAACTGTTGATGGCCCATTAGCAGCTCCGCCCCCCTCAGGCTGGGTGTGAAGGTGATAATGGCTCCCTGGGCAGCTGCTGCTAATGGCCCATTGACCTTGGGGAATGAATAGAGGGGGTAGAATACACAGCTTTGATCACCCCCACACAGGGTTAGCTGGTCCCTCCTGCTGAACTAGGACATTATCCACCCCTTATTCTACTCCATCTAGTCATTTCCAAATTAATCCCCTTTTTACCTATACATATATATATATACATATATACAATGAAACATTACAAACTCTTCTCGCTCAAAATTAGGTCCCCTTGTGGTACACAACGTGTTTCTCCATCTTTTTGCGTTACCCACCAAGTGCAACCAGGTCCTTGAGCAAAGACAATCCCTCGGATGGGTTTGCCTTTGTTTGAGGTGGGACTAACCCAAACAGTCTTTCCTAACATACCTCTCATATGGACCACAGGGACTTTATCTCCATCTACAGTATTCAGGAGTTCTGACTGGGCAGGGCCAGCTCGATTGATGGAGCCCCGGGTGTTGACCAACCAGGTGGCCTTTGCCAAATGCAGCTCCCAGTGTTTGAAAGTTCCCCCACCCAACGCCTTCAAGGATGTTTTCAGCAGTCCATTACATCGCTCAACTTTCCCGGCAGCTGGAGCATGGTAGGGGATATGATACACCCACTCAATGCCGTGCTCTCTGGCCCAGGTGTCTATGAGGCTGTTCTTGAAGTGGGTGCCGTTGTCAGACTCTATTCTCTCTGGGGTGCCGTGTCTCCACAGGACTTGTTTTTCAAGGCCCAGGATGGTATTCCGGGCAGTGGCGTGAGATACGGGACATGTCTCCAGCCATCCAGTGGTTGCCTCTACCATGGTCAGCACGTAGCGCTTGCCTTGGCGTGTTTGGGGAAGTGTGATGTAGTCAACTTGCCAGGCTTCCCCATACCTGTATTTCGACCACCGTCCACCATACCATAGAGGCTTCACCCGCTTGGCCTGCTTGATGGCAGCACATGTGTCACAGTCATGGATAACCTGTGAGACACTGTCCATGGTTAGATCCACCCCTCGGTCACGAGCCCATCTGTATGTCGCATCTCTGCCTTGATGACCAGAGGCATCATGGGCCCATCGGGCTAGAAACAATTCACCTTTATGCTGCCAATCCAGATCTACCTGAGAGACTTCAATCCTGGCAGCTCGATCCACCTGCTCATTGTTACGATGCTCCTCATTAGCCCGGCTCTTGGGTACATGAGCATCTACGTGACGGACCTTCACACTCAGCTTCTCTACCCGGGCAGCGATGTCCTGCCACATCTCCGCCGCCCAGATGGGTTTCCCTTTGCGCTGCCAGCCAGCCTTTCTCCAGCGCTCCAGCCATCCCCACAGAGCATTGGCCACCATCCACGAGTCAGTGTAAAGGTAGAGTCTTGGCCACTTCTCTCGTTCAGCGATATCCAAAGCCAGCTGAACAGCTTTCAGCTCTGCGACCTGACTTGATCCACCTTGTCCTTCAGTCGCTTCTGCAACTCGACGTGTAGGACTCCATACAGCTGCTTTCCATTTCCGGCTTGTCCCTACAATGCGGCAGGAGCCATCTGTGAAGAGAGCATATCGCTTCTCCTCTTCTGGTAGCTGGTTATATGGTGGGGCCTCCTCAGCTCGTGTCACCTGCTCCTCTTCTTCTTCAGAGGACAATCCGAAACTCTCACCTTCCGGCCAGTTGGTGATGATTTCCAAAATCCCAGGGCGATTAGGATTCCCTATCCGGGTTCGCTGCGTGATCAGAGCGATCCACTTACTCCATGTGGCATCAGTGGCATGATGGGTAGAAGGAGCTTTTCCTTTGAACATCCATCCCAACACTGGTAGTCGGGGTGCCAGGATGAGCTGTGCCTCAGTGCCAATCACTTCTGAGGCGGCTCGAACTCCTTCATAAGCTGCCAGGATCTCTTTCTCAGTTGGGGTGTAGCTGGCCTCAGATCCTTTGTATCCCCGGCTCCAGAATCCCAGCGGTCGTCCTCGAGTCTCCCCAGGTACTTTCTGCCACAGGCTCCAGGATGGGCCATTCTCCCCGGCTGCAGTGTAGAGCACATTCTTCACATCCTGTCCTGTCCTGACTGGCCCAAGGGCTACTGCATGGGTAATCTCCTGTTTAATCTGCTCAAAGGCTTGTTGTTGTTCAGGGCCCCACTGGAAATCATTTTTCTTCCGTGTCACAAGGTAGAGAGGGCTTACAATCTGACTGTACTCAGGGATATGCATCCTCCAAAAGCCCACGGCACCTAGGAAAGCCTGAGTTTCCTTCTTGCTGGTCGGTGGGGACATAGCTGCTATTTTGTTGATCACCTCTGTTGGAATCTGGCGACGCCCGTCTTGCCACTTCACTCCTAGGAACTGAATTTCCTGAGCAGGTCCCTTGACCTTACTTAGTTTAATGGCAAAACCAGCTCTTAGGAGAATCTGGATTATCTTCTTTCCTTTCTCAAAAGCCTCCCCTGCTGTGTTCCCCCACACAATGATGTCATCGATGTACTGTAGATGTTCTGGAGCCTCACCCTTTTCCAGTGCAGTCTGGATCAGTCCATGGCAAATGGTGGGACTGTGTTTCCACCCCTGGGGCAGTCGATTCCAGGTGTACTGCACCCCCTTCCAGGTGAAAGCGAACTGCGGCCTGCACTCTGCTGCCAACGGAATGGAGAAAAAGGCATTGGCAATGTCGATGGTGGCATACCACTTGGCTGCCTTGGACTCCAGCTCATACTGAAGCTCCAGCATGTCCGGCACAGCGGCACTCAGGGGGGGTGTGACCTCATTGAGACCACAGTAATCCACTGTCAGCCTCCACTCTCCACTGGACTTTCGTACTGGCCATATGGGGCTATTAAAGGGTGAGTGAGTCTTGCTGACCACCCCTTGGCTCTCCAGCTCACGAATCATCTTGTGTATGGGGGTCACAGAGTCTCGGTCAGTGCGGTATTGCCGACGGTGCACTGTGGCTGTGGCCAGAGGTACCAATTGTTCTTCAACTTTCAGCAGTCCCACAGCAGAAGGGTCCTCTGAGAGGCCAGGCAAGGTGCTCAGCTGTCTGATTTCCTCTGTCTCCACAGCAGCTATGCCAAAGGCCCAACGCAGTCCCTTTGGGTCTTTGAAATATCCATTCCTCAGGTAGTCTATGCCAAGGATACATGGGGCTTCTGGACCAGTCACAATGGGGTGTCTATGCCATTCCTTGCCAGTCAAGCTGACTTCAGCTTCCAGTACAGTCAGCTGTTGGGATCCCCCTGTCACCCCAGAAATAGAGATGGATTCTGCCCCGACGTATCCTGATGGCATCAACGTGCATTGTGCGCCAGTGTCCACTAAAGCTTTGTATTTCTGTGGGTCTGATGAGCCAGGCCACCGAATCCACACAGTCCAATAAACCCGATTGTCCCTCTCCTCTACCTGGCTAGAGGCAGGGCCCCCCTAGTTCTGGTCATGGTATTCACTGCGCTCTCCCTGTGAATATGACCGGGAGGTTCCTTCAAGAGGATCGGGCATAACATCATCATTCCTATACTGTCTGGAGCCTTGCCCACGAGAGACCGGAGCAGCCTTCAAGCTTGAAGAATTCCCTGTGTTAGTTGTGCCTCTTTGCAATTCACGTACCCGAGCTGCTAAGGAAGAGGTGGGTTTCCCATCCCACTTCCTCATATCTTCTCCATGCTCATGGAGGTAAAACCACAGATTGCCGCGTGGAGTGTACCCTTTCTCCTTAGCTGGAAGACGCCTGCTTCTGATGGCAGAGACTCTCGTTTGTTCTGGAGAGATATGGAAGAGTCCTTCCTTAATCTTCTCTTCCAGTTCAGCCAGTTTTGTTTCCACAGCTGAGACATGGGCTCGTAATGGAGCAGTGACAGTGTCTTCATAAATCCTGAGTTTGCTGACCAGTGCACCCACCTTGTCTTCTCCCTCTCTCCACTGCAATGTTGCAAGGTAGCGAGAATACATTTCTGGCCCAAGTCGTGCAAATTTTAACCACATCTGGGATGTGCACTGGACACCATCTGGACTTTTAGGGAATCTCTCATCCTCTGAAAAGATTATCTCCAGTACGGCTAATTCCCTTAAGCACCGGATACCTTGTTCCATTGTGTTCCACTGTCCTTGCTGTACGTGGAGGTCCTCCTTACAAAGATATCTCTCCTGAGAGTTTCCTGTCTCTTTCCAATGCCCTGATCAATGACAACATCTCGAGAAAGGGATCCCAGCTGCCTTGCCTCACTCCCATCTAGAATTGTATCATTGGCGGCAGCATCCCAGATTCGAAGTAGCCAGGTCAAGATGGACTCATTTGCCTGTTGTGTGAACTCTCTCCGGAGCTCACGCAGCTCTCCCAGGGATAGGGACCGGGTGATTATTTCTGGCTCCATTTCTTCTGCTTGAGATGAAGGTCCTGACTCTTCCTCGTCATGCACTATACGAACTGATTTGGTCTTTGATTTTCTTTTCTGGACAGGGGCAACTGCTATTGGTTTCTGTTGTCCTTCTGGCTCCTCCATGGTTTGTGTGGACATGGTGGTGGTTGATTTGTTTCCCTTTCTCTCTGGCTCAGCTGTGGTTTGTGTGGGCATGGTGCTGGTTGATGTATCTCTTCTCCTCTCTGACTCAGCCATGGTTTGGGTAGACATGGTGCTGGTTGATGTATCTCTCTTCCTCTCTGGCTCAGTCATGGTCTGGGTGGACATGGCGCTAGTTGATGTATCTCTCTTCCTCTCTGGCTCAGTCATGGTCTGGGTGGACATGGTGCCTGTGGATTTGCTCCTTTTCCCCTCCTCCTGATGATGCTGTACCACACCAAGCAGTGTGCGGTAGGCAGTGGCCAGGGCCCAGCAGGTTGCTGTGAGCTGCACATCTCTGGGACTACCAGAGCATCTTCCTTTCACATAGCTTAGCATTTTGGCAGGGTCCTGCAGTTGTTCCGGGGTGAATTTCCAGATCATTTGAGGAGAGAAGGTCTCCAAATACTGGCCCATATCTTCCCACTTCCCGTGCCACTCAACATCATCCGCTCCCAGGGCAGGCCTCCAGCAAGTCTCCTTAGAGAGCCCAGTTCTGACCCTAAACATGGTGTATACAGTACAGAGGAGACAAAGCAACACTAACAGCAAGATTATGCTGTCCCTAACATCAAAAGAAGCATTTTCAATGATTGTTGTAGCAGAGGTGAAAAGGTGGAAGTAACCATCTCCGCCTGTTTTCCCCACAGTCTGGGTGCTATTTTTAATGAGACTCCAGAGGTAACAACCCAAACCAGGACAGGCACACCAGACTGAATATACATTCACAATGAAATTCATTGCTTCTGATGTTATGACAACATAAACATAGTATATTAATAAAGCAATTTTGATCCTTCTCCCTGGTATTAAAGAGAGCATCAAAATAGGCACATGGTTCCCCATGTGTCGAAATATGAACAGGCCCAGATACACCATCCACATGAATACATCAAGCAACATGGTAGTCAGGGAGTTTCTGTACCCAAATACACAAAATGAAATTGTAATTCTGACTTCTCTCTCGTGGCCCCACGTTGGGCGCCAAAAGATGTGCTGCTTTGAAGGTGAACCAGCAGGGGAAATGAACTCACCACAAGAGAGATTATAAGCCAGAGCTAAAATTTAATAATAATATTACAATAACAACACTGACACACGAGGGAAATTGCTTTCAACTCACAATACCCCAGCAGTATAACCCAGTGTCCTGGGGCACAAACCCAAGGGGGTTTGTTTGCCCTTGTGCTGAGACCCCTGTGGTTCCCCCAAGTCCAGAGCAAAAGGAAAAGAAAAACCTGTTGGTGCAGGCGAGGGCTGTGGTCTGGGCGAGAGCAGTGATCTCCTGCTGTCGAGGTCCTGCTGCTGCTCTGGATCCGACGAGAAGTTCCTGAGGTCTTCTTATACACCACTTATGTACCCTCAGGGAGCACTCAGTCCCTCCCCCTGGGCGGGGACTCACACAATGGGTGATTAACTCTGGGAGCCAGGGGGTGTTGAACTGTTGATGGCCCATTAGCAGCTCCGCCCCCCTCAGGCTGGGTGTGAAGGTGATAATGGCTCCCTGGGCAGCTGCTGCTAATGGCCCATTGACCTTGGGGAATGAATAGAGGGGGTAGAATACACAGCTTTGATCACCCCCACACAGGGTTAGCTGGTCCCTCCTGCTGAACTAGGACAATGGTGAAGAAAATCACAACTGTTTTCAGTTGCATATTAACTCATCAAGGGAGAAAGGCTGGTGAAGTCAGGCCTCGTGAAGTGTTTGGTAGGACTTGGCCTCTTAAAAATATTATTTTTTGTTGATTTGCAGAATTTGTTAAAATACTTACTTTTAACTGGAAGAAAATTAAAAAAAGGATTCTAAGATAGGTACTGCCTCTTTGTTCTCAAAGTTGGGGCTAGTAATGTAAGATCAAATGTGTAAGCTATTGAGTTTTATGAGTAATGAAAAACATTGCTCTCTGTTAAAGTACAAAGGTAATATTTTCAACAGCTTAACTAATACTTCAAATAGTATTGTAAAAACGTTTTCTCTTTTAAACTTAAAAAATAAGAAATTGCAGTCTACTTTCTTACACGTGCCCTGTGTTTCGCTATTGGCTGTCTAAAACTCTTGAATACTTAACTAAAAATGATGTATGACATGACCTGTCAAATATCAATTAGTTTTCTGACAAACATGGTTCATTAATGAAGATTCAGTACTTCACTGCAGTGAGTGTTTGTGATCTAACAGCTGCCAATATGTTAGAAAGCATATTCACAGGCTGCCCAGTGAAGGGGTGGAGTCACTATCTCTGGAAATGTTGGAGAAATGACTGAATGCAGCACTTTAGTGCTGTGGCCTAGTTGACAAACAAGGCAGTGGTCTGTCAAAGGCTGGACTTGAGGATCTTGGGAGGTCTTTTCTGACCTTGATAATACGATGATTCTTTATTCATTATTAGCTAATGAACTGGATTTCTGCTGTAGGCATTCAATTAACTTGGATGGCCTAACTAACTGTGAATCAGAGATCTTTGGGTAGAAAGCAGAAAGGGATCATTGATTCTAAGACACAGCAAAACATTCACCAATCCTCTAATAAAGTTTTGGAAAAAAACAGTGTGTAGCTGGTCAAAACAGATTGGTGTAAGATGAGGGATTAAAAATTGCTTCCTTACATTGCATTTTGAACTAGTGAGATGAGTGTTGTTGGGAAATGCTGCTAAGAAGGCCTGTAAGAACCTTCTGGTATTGCTTGTTTGCACTTCCTTTTGACTGCCTGAGGTTGTCCATTAATACTTGTACTTCTTACTCTGGATGTGTGCTTTAAAATCTTTGAAGTGAATTTATAATACAACATCAATCAAAATTGCTTAATTTTCTTTATGATGATATAGTTAGAAAAATAGGAGTGCTTTTACTGTAGAGAGGAACTTTAGTCTTCCTGATTCAGTACTTTAACATTTAAATCTGAGATATAAAGTTGAAGAGTAAAAATATCTTTTAAGGTCTTACAGTATGTTTTAACTGGAAAAAAATAAAATTTGTGAATTTCTTGTGAATAAATTCAGCTCTGAAGAAATAAGCACTGAGCAATTCTTGTTTATGCATACAGTTACCAAAGGCTCACGTGGGTTTGTAACTGAGCTCTGTAAGTCCCCATGCTCTTTCTATGCAGCATTGTGTGGGATGGGTAGGATTGCAGCCATAATTTGGTAGTGTTTGTTGTGCTGCTGTAGACAGTCACTGTGACTTTTTTGGTTTGTGTTCAGTGATGTGCTTTATGATTTTTTATTGATTTTGCTATTCACTGAAGTGCAGATTTTTTCAGAGGTGATGGCTAAAAGTTTTGTGACAGCCCTCAGTGAAAAACCAGAGACCACAGAGATGCATGTACTGAGGTTAGTTTTGCAAACAGCCTAGAACTGGATAAAACAGTGCAGCAATCCCAAGATTATTGGTATGAGGAACTATGGAAAAAAAAAAGTTGAGTAACTGATTGAACTGGTCATGATCAAATGACTGAAGGACTTTTTCTGGTAACATGACTTCCCTAAATGCAAGGAAGGCTGAAGTCAGAGAGAAGGATAATGCAGAAAGTGTGTAATGGAGTGCTTGGAAAGGATGGTATTTCTAAGTTTTTCTTTTAATGAAGTGAGAGAATTCTTGTCTTCCTTTAATTCAGTATTTGAGAGTGCCAGATAGCTTTAGAAATTATGATAGAGTTACAGGTGGTTTTGACAGGTAACAGGATCCTGCCAGTCTGGAAAGGTACCTGATGTTTGATAAGCATGAGCAGAGCCAGGCAAGCCTCGGTGCTGCCAGTGCCACAGACTTGTTAACCTGATACCCTGTATAGAAGCACTTCAATGTGTGTATGTGGTTTCACTAGCCATTTCTGATGTGCACTTGTTAAGGCTTTTCTTACCTCATAAATTGTTGTTACGGATCTACTCAAAATGCTGTTAAATGTGAGAAGAGCAGTCCTCTAATGAACATGGAAATAGTTATGGTTTTATAAAGAAGGCTGTGATTAGAAAGAAGCAGGTGTAAGGAGTGCTCAACTTTGCCTCTGTTTAATTCTTACTAAATAGTAAATGCATCAGGAGAAGTTCAAAAGATCCTACTAGGAAAAAAGTTAAAAATACTTTATAAAAAGAGAAAAATTCCCCTGAGTTCTGTAGAACAAGACTTAAAAAAATTTATAAGTAATTTGGAAGCCTTCTTTAACATACCAAGTAGTTACCTAAATGCAGAAGCTTGAATTAAGATTCAAATATTTTAGGTTGCTTTAAGGACGCGCTGTACTGTACACCACCACTTTATTTTGTGTTTGTGCACTGCATATTGTTTGAGCAGATTTTTTTGTATAACTCTGAAATAAGAAATCTAAAATAAAAACATTAACATTGCTGTCTTGGAGTTCCAACAACTTGTGCAACAGCAGTTCCTGATTCGGAACTGGAACTTGATTGTGGACTGTGTTTTATTTACAGTGTTCTTAGTAGCACAGAATGTGCTGAAATAAGATCACTGGAAAAGTGTTTCATATCTGTGTTGTGAAGTGAGGCTTTTTAGCAGAGTCACTTGATCCAAAAACATGTACTGGGGTTCTTATTCCTGCTTTCTCTTTCATTTAACAACTCTTACTCTCTTAAAACGTTCTGACATCATAGCTTTTGTCAATTTTGAATGTACGGAGTGATTCTGGTAAAACCAGTGTTAGAACATAAAGAGCACAGTTGCCTGTCTCAAGCAGTGTCAGGGTCACAGAAGGAACTTGCCACAAGATAAGTCTCCCCAGTTTGAACTTGCAATAAGATAGGTCTCCACAGCAGGAATCTGAGATAAGCACAGAAGGGAGGAATTTGTGACAGGAAGGCACTAATTCCAGGCCTGCCAGAGATAATATCTGGTTAATGCATCATGGTTAACACATCTGGACAAAAACTAGCAGCGTGGCACACTATGTGAAAGGAAGCAGCTGCTCACACACCTATCACTGGGCAAACTAAGATCATCCCAAGTTACGGGAATACACCTCTGTAGATTCCCAGAACTTGGCCCCAGCGCAACTCAAGGATGCACACCACCAAGAAGCCCAGGGTGAAGAAGGACCAGTGGGACTCCGCTTGATCAACCTCTCTGTCTCTCTGTCTCTTTCTGTGTCTCACCTTTTCTGTTTATTTCTCTATCTCACATTGACTGTTCAAATGAAATCGACACGGTTAACTTCGCCTTGTTTTCACCTTGTTTCAGGCAGCGGCATCTCTCACAAATGGGATCCTAACACCAAATTGTCACCATGGACAGGATCCTTGATGTGATTGGTGTGGTGCAAATCTGTTTTGCTATTTTCTGGTGTGATCTGGACCCATTTTAAGTTTTTCTCCAGGAGAAAGTCAGGCCAACCATCATAGAGTTAACTGGGAGAAAGACATTAACCCTCAGTGGATTAAAGACAATTCAAAAGAAATGACTACCAGAGTGATTCAAATGGCAACTGTCCCCTCCTAATAAAATTAAAGAGATAATGCTAACTGTTCTCCTCCCAATATCTGGGCACATAACAATTGGCATGACCCACAGGCATTGACTGATAGAATTACAATTCTTGTGAAAGTATGTAAATGTGGTAAAGGAAAGGAAGTTGTATGTGCCGTTAGAATGCTGCCCTTGAAGAAGCATGACAGGAATGTTGACTATTCAGAAATCTGAGAGTGAAACTGTTAAGATCTTTACAAGATCTGATGAAAGAATTGAACTATTAGCTAAATGAGGAAAATGCTAAGAGGCCTCAGGCAGAGGCATTGCCTGTCGCTGAGCACAATCATATTGGAAAGCTTTGGGTAGAGCTTTGGAATGCATATAAGAGAGAATTTTATGGGCTAGAACAGTGTCACATGCAGCCACTGAGATATCAGTGTTTGGCTATAAATCAGGCGAGACTGAAATCCAACAAGTACAATCCTGTCAATTCATCCTATGCATTTGGATTCCAGTTAGTTCTCATCAGCAATAAAATTTCTAATAGATCTGGAAGTGCAACATTTACTATTAATACAGTGGGATGCTCAGAAGCTGGGTGTGCGGCCCAGAGAACAAAGAGTTAACATCACTGGAGTAGACCAAGCAAGTATTATTTGCCAAACAGCTGAAGTTCATTTATGGCTCCTGGGTGAGAAACAAGTATGCTAACCCTAATGCCAAAAGAAATCCAGAGACTACAATGCATTTACTCCATGCAATATCTGTACTTCCTGATTGAAGGATTGCTGGTGTATCACAATGCGAGATTTTTGTTGCAGTAATAAATGGAATTTCTGAAGTTGTAGCTGATGTGGCTCCACTAACAGCTGCAGTACCCAATCTTGCAAATCTCACAGCCACAATACAAACAAGCATTCTTAGTCCTTGGTGGGATGGCTTCATACTTGCTTTTCTCCGGTCTGACTGGTGCAAGAGCCGAGCAAACAGTCATAGTTTACAGGCAATTAAGTGCCAATACTGCATCTTTAACTGCTGCTCAATTGGTGCTTACCTGGAAGAGAGGTAATACACCTTTAAAAGACTCCTGCAGAAGTATAAGCATTTACCCACGATTGCACAGGCTGTGCTTGTTGAAATTCCACAGTCCTGCTTCCTCCTACCATGGAATAAATCAGGTGAGACCCTGCTGAAAAGGTAGGAAAATGTAGGGAAAACAACAGCAGCAATGGACCAAGCACTTAATGAAAAAGTAGTTGAGATTCTACCTGAGAAATACCAAGTCCAAGGTGCTAAACAACTTGAGCCCCTAAGGGGTAGCCTGTCTGCACTGATCCCTCTGAGACTTGTATTGTTTTCTTTCTCCAGAAATGATATCAGAAATGATGCCAGTGCACCCACCACCTCCCTCAAGATCAAAGGACATGAGTTGACCACTAGGGACGACTCCTCTTAGAATTACAGCACTCTGGTCCCCTAAGCCCCTCCAGAAAACCAACTAACCAGTTCGAGTGGGGCACCAAGCAGTGAATTTACATGAGAAAGCTCACAAAATACATC
Source organism: Pithys albifrons albifrons (assembly GCF_047495875.1). Taxonomy (NCBI): domain Eukaryota; kingdom Metazoa; phylum Chordata; class Aves; order Passeriformes; family Thamnophilidae; genus Pithys; species Pithys albifrons. The sequence goes on along the minus strand of NC_092497.1, from coordinate 77,508,080 downwards.
CAAAAGGATACGATAATCACTTTTCCCTTAGGCCCCTTAAAAGTTTTTGGTTACTTTTGTGATAGACATAGGAATGGAATTAACACTGGATGGATTGTTCTTTCTTGTTAATAATTGGTCTGTGGTAGGTGAAATTTGCACTTTTTATCAGAACCTGCTAACAGATAAAATTGAGCTGAGGAGAAATGATGAAACTTAATTGCCACCATAATTGTCTGTATTATCAGGTTGTTCTAGTGTTTTGTTGATGATTTTATCACAAGTGATTTCTTGGGAGACAAAATATTAACAGGATTATATGAGAAAGCCCTTTTTATATATTGTTTGATTTTTGCTCAGTTTATTTTGTTTTTTCCTTGAAAAAAAATAATGGGAAAAGCTTTTCCTTTCATCTTAAGTATGTATAACTTTGTATCAACCGGTTGTTACTCAGGGAATTCAACCAAATTTAACCTGGGAGTTGGTTCAAGTAGTTATGCATATTTGGAATCATACAACTCAGGGAATGTGATTTTGCCTCAGAAGGTTTTAGCTTTATGATGATATGGCTAATTTTTTCAGATACAGTAAGTAACAAGTGAACTAGATAATCTCAACAAAATAAAATAGTGCATTGGAAGTGGTTGAGTTCACCTTCCTAGACCAGAGGGAGAGATAGCTATGGACTGCAAGAGAGCATGGATGGAATATAAGAAAGCCTCTTACCAGATCACATGTAACTCTTTCTGGAACCATTTATGAAACCTAACATGTTACCACTCATTAGACATTACATTGCAAATGCCACTTCTGTTTCCAGTGTGATGATTCTCCTCTCAGGAGTGGGTTTTTCCAAAGTAAATCAGAGATTTGTATTCCCATTTGAAGATATGATTGGGCTGGTGACTCTTGGGTTTCCTACCATGTGTCCTAAGGATTTTTAACTTTACCTCACTTCTTTTATTTATGCTAATCAGTATGGTAACTATGGTTCATTCTGCACCACATATGCATCTCAGTTGTGGGTGCAATTTACTGTGGTAGCAGTTGTAAAAGGAGGTGATGACTAACAGTAAAGCACAGCTTTTGTTTTATGTCAGGCTTAAATCACAACAGGGCTCTAATCTATCCCCTGGAGCAGTAGAGTATGCCCAGTGGAAGGATGTGTTTACATGAGATCCTTGTGTGTGAGAGCTTTTTTATATTTTGTGTCAGAACTTTTTATGCTTAGATAGCCTAGTTGAAGGAATCTCAGTAATTGAACTAGATATGTTTTCCAAGAACTAACTTGCAAGTCCAAGAAGTGTGGAAAATGACTTTACAAAATTAGTTGGCATTAGATACATTGTTATTAAAGGAACAAAGGGTATGTGAAATGGTAAATCTTACTAGAACTATGTTGTATTGCCATTGATGCTGTGAGAGAACCCAAAAACAGGACTCCGAGCCAAGTTAATGTGGGATAAGATAAAAAGTTACATTCTTTAATGGCCAGGCTTAGGGCTTTTAGGAATACATGATGACATCTTTGTGCACCTGAACACTGATTCCCATGGTTTTTATAATATTGCCCACCCAATCATTACTTTACACATTTCTCAGTCCAACCCCAGTCCCACCCCTGTGCCATCCCCAGGAATTGAGTCTGGGGGGTTGATGAGACTCTCTGTCTTCATCAGCTCCTCTTCCTCAGGCACACAAAGGTCTCCTGGAGTTCTTCCAGTTCTGACTTCTGGGACACTGAACTGTGTTTATGTTTCATTCTGCGGGCCTTGTGATATCCTCCAATCTTGTACCTTGAAAAAAGAGACCAAAGAACTAAAAGATTTTACGCTCCCCATTCTGGGATAGGGGTAGTGATAGAAAAACATTAAACTTAAGCTGTCACAAATACGAATACTACATTTGCTACAGTTACTCTGTTCCTAAAATCTACAAAAATGAAAAATCAGAAACCTCTTCGCCATCACCATTCGTAGTGCAGCAGCATCAATTGAAGAAGCTGAAGCCAAAATGAATGAAATTGCTGCTAATGACTCCAACCCCAAGACTGGCTTCCATGAGTTAGTCCCAACTCCTGACTGATCCTTGGGATTTACGGGGTGGGGGTAGCAGCTGATCAGAATTGGGCTGATGATTGCATTTGGATTTGCATTTTTGATGGCTGGGATAGCTACTGTACCCTGTATGATTACTTGTGTTACTGCTTTTGCTGCTTCTGTCTTTTCTTCTACCATCTGCTGTGTACACATCACCACTGTGGATAACCTGTGAACCGAGGACAAGTCTGTAAAGGGCCCTGTTTGAACGACAGGGTGGCATAATACCACTGGTAAAACAAAGATCACCCAGAGTTATGGGGGTATGCCTCTGTAGATATCTGGAACTTCAACTGTATGAAGGTGATACCTCTGGAAGAGCAATCTGGGGACTTCCACAACTGAGAAAGACCCCACCATGATGAAGCAGGACCAATGGGATGCCACTGGATCTGCAGGTGGTGGCTGTCTTCTGCTTGATCAATTAATCTCTCTTCCCTCCCTTCTTTCCCTTTTCTATTTCTGTCTCTAGTTCATATTGATTGTTAAATAAAATCCGTATTGTTGACTTCAGCATATGATCTCATTTGCACCTTAATTCAGGCAGATGCATCTTTCTCTCTCTTGATTGAATGTTATGGCCAAGTGTTGAAGTTCAGTTTTAAAACTTCTACTTAATAATAGCAGTTTTAAAATCATCACTTCTAATTACTTGGAAATTACGTTTTGCTGCTGCATGAGGTATTTATAACATGGAGGATAATGTCAAACCTGGGAGAACATTTATGGCTTGTTCTTTGTTAAGTGGCAGAGATGTGCCATTCAGTTTCATAACTTCTATGTGACAGTCTGTAGGATAATTGCTAATACTGTGTAGTACTTAAATGTCTTTCTAATGTCTAGTCATGGTTCTTCCTGAAAGTAGTCTTCTGGCCATTCATGAAGTCACTAAGAAAACAGATGTGGCTCACTTGTCAACAGTTAAAGCACACTTTTCAACTTCTGATCAGTTCTGTCCTTAATTGTTTATCCTTATCCTGTGATCTTAATTTCAGTCTAGTAAAGATATCTCTCTATGAGAAGACTTTCTATGTATTGATCTCACAGCTCTGTGAACTTCTAGAGTAGGATTTCCTTAACATAACTGCATATTAAGGCTTCCTACCCAGTGATTTCTTAAAGCACTTGGACAGATAGTGGCAAGTTAATAATGGAGCTTTTTACAGGTTATTTTGAGATTCTTTTCTACCTGTATGCAGGCAACTAATACATCCTGGTCTTTGATGGATCAGGCTTCAATTTCCGCTTTTGTTTGCTAAGATTCATTGGACAATTTGTAGTAAAGCCTTTTTTTCTTCCCCCACAAAAAAAAAAAAAGGAAAAAAAAAAGAAAAATTAGACTGGTACAACCTGGGGTTTTGTAAACCTGAAGGTAAAAAGTAATTCTCTTATATTCATACATATTATTTTCAGTCATATGTTCAAATATGCTGAAAACATTGTCATGTAGGTGAAATTTCTGTAAAGAAAGCAAGGAATTTCTATGGAATACCCAAATGGCGGATGAAAACAAAGGTATTGGACAAACAGATAAGGATTGTATGAAGATTGGTGGGAAGGAATGGACTTAAAGAAGGGAGAGAAATAATATGAAATGAATATAGGCTGCACTACAGCGCATGTGCCTGATTTGGCTACTACCATGCTCAACAGTTTCTGACAATAGTCTCTAATATTTTTAATTTAGATTGGGAATAAAAAAAGATAAATTATATGTGAGGCCCTTCTGTGCTTTCACTGTACAGATGACCAGATAGTTATTTGTCAGATAGCTATTGGACTCTGCCAGGCTAACAGCTGACCTGCTAGTTGAATCATCTCTGGGAAGTTTGCCTGGCTCGGCTTACTGTTTGCTCTGCTTGCACTTGTGGCCCACTGAGTAAAGACTTTGATCTTTGAAAATGCAGTGCATTTCATGGGATATCCTGTGGAACTGTGTTAATGGTAATCCACTTAAGAAGACTTATTTCTTGAGGTCAGAACATGTTGGCTATGGAATCTGTACTAAATCCTGAAGGCTAGCATAAAATGTCAAGCCAGTCAGATGAGAATCACATGATATTGCCTTAATTTGTAGTTACTCAGAGAGTCTGAAATAATCCTTTGATTGTGATAGGATTTATATGCACTTTAGAAAGTGATGCATTGGTATATTTTGAAAGGTATGCCTTGGATTCTAGATGTCTAAACGTTCAAAAAGTGCTCTTTGGAAACACTTTGCCACCTCAAGCTGAACTTCAGTTTCAGTGATGTGGCACTAGTTAGATCTATGGACTTTTGTCTCAGTCTGGGAAACATTTGGGAAGTCTCATATTTTACGGTTAATTTTTCATGTATAGATTTTATTAATTTTCATGTGCAATTCAATGTATGTGAATAAGACAAACACCCTATCATTCTGCATACAGTGCTTAGAATTCTGAAATTAATCTCTCTACCAGTTATCTAGGACATTTCAAGGAGCGTCTGCTCCTGCCACCAGATTATGTCCAAATGTGATACGATGTGTTCTTCCTCTACTGTAGAGCAGTTGTCTTGCATGGTAATGTTGAGTGATTACTCTGTGTTTTGAGGTTTTGTTTTGTGTTTCTAAGCAGAGTGTGAAAGGTCCTATTTCCTTGGGGTTTTTTGTTTGTTTGTTTTTCGTGCCGTTGATGGATGAGTGCTTTTGATGCAGACAAGAATGCACTTACTTTCTGTTCTTTGTGTCTCCCACAGTAGTGGGGGATATTAAATAATACACATGCATCCATATGTATGAAAGCATAAGGGTAATGTAGACAAGGCTAAATATTATTGAAGAAGTAACATCTCTTTAGCATTTGGACAGTAACTTTTTTTTTTTTAACGAGAAATAGCTGCATTCTGACATGAGCACTGAGAGTCCTATGCTCTCTTAATCTCTTTACTGGTTCTTTTATTGCAATTCAGAAGTGTAGTTAGGGAGTTCTGAAAATCAGTCTTGCAAGGTAATACTCTGATCCTGGGAAGGTGTTATTTAAGTCCCTGAAATTAAAGAAGATAAGCAAGTTTGTCTAAAATATTGTTTCACAATAGTGACTAATGAAGTTTTTACTGCTGCGTTTATAAAGTGGTTCAATTATATAGTCAGAATTTATTTTAAATTATACCCGTTGCAAGTCTTAAATGCTAAATTGAATTAAGTGAGACAGGCTGCTATAATGATACAGCATAAGGAAAATGTAGCGGAAGTAAAGAACAATCTGCAGTGTGGTCTTTTAACAACTACTTTTGCTAATTCAAAAGGGAAAAAAAACAAACCTAGATTGGAAACAATGGAAATTACACTTGTCGGATTTCTCTCTTGCTGTTCTTTCTATTTATTTTTCTTTTTCGTTTTTTTGTATAAGGACACTAAATGCAGTGTTGGTGGGTAGGCATTTACATGTGGCATTGTACAACTATATTAGTGCTTCAAGTTAAAGAAGATAACTAAAAAAAAAACCCCAAAATAAATCCACATTTCACCTGAATCACTGTTTCTAAATTTAATAGAGCAATGATGAGACCATGTGTTAAAAGATAAGTTAAACTAAAATTTGCTCAAACTGTTGCTTGAGAATTCTGAGAGTTTTATCCTTTGTTAAGCTATCTATCTTAATTCTGAAGCTTTGGGATAGTTTTTCAAAATAATTACTCTTGTTAGTTGTTATTCTACTATAGTGCTTTCTGGCACCACCTTACACACTCCAACATTTTTGCCTTGCTATCATTTCCCTGTATGCAACTCCCTGCTGAGAGCTTCCACTGCTCTGGCAGGAGGAACAGACCTGAGAAGGTGTGAACCTGCCACTTTTCTCAGAAACTGTATCATCTGAATACAAGCAACATGCTATTACTCTTCCTGTCCTTCCAACCCCTAAAGGGTTTCCCGAGGAAATTATTTCCTGCTGTGTTCATGGTGGTAAAATCTGGATATGCTGTTTAGGAGTGAAGCACTTAAATTTGTGTGTTTGGTGTCAGTACTATTAATTATCACTGGTTTTGTGCTACTAACATCTCTCTTCAGTGGATAGCATGGTCATGAAACTTTCATGAGAATGCAGTAAACAGTATCGTGCTGTGTGTTGCAGTGAAATGCATGCAATTTTGTGGAAATATGGGCATGAATGTTAACTAAGAGTTAAGCTAGAGAAGTTTTTTAGGTGGTTACACTTTCATGGACTTAAAAGCTCATATAAACATTTTAATATTACTAAACAACTGAGTTTATAGCCATCTATATAGATGTAAGGGGGATATTTTTAATTTAGAGATCAGTGGAGCATAGAGGAGTGATGGGTAATCATAACAAGATGAGAAACCAGTCAGAGTATTATAGAAAGTAACTGTGTCATCTCTTGCAGTGTTGGCAAGACACTGGAAGTTCCCTATTATCAGGGCTGAGTTCCTCTTGGGCTTGGCTCCACGCTGCAAGATAAATACAAACGCCCTTGTAAAACAATGGTAGAGGACTAGAGAACATACAGGGGTTGAGGAAGCTGATGATGGGAGGAAGATTATGTGGGCAGGGGCGGACCCTACCCGCCAGCACAGACTGTTGCCACTTGTGTAATGAATGGATGGTGTTTGGCTGCCTCCGAGGCAGCACCTTATCCTATGTACTGGCCCTAAGTAGTGTAATGAAGAGCTGGTAAGATGGGAAACGAGGACCGGTGGGCTCAGCGACTCTCATCCTTCCCTTGACACCATGTTGGCTCTGCAGAGGTGCGTGCTAAGCATGAGTGCTGACCAGCTGCTCAATACTGGTAGTCCTGGCCTGTCTGCTTGGTGAGCATTGTTCGATGATAGGAAGAAACTGCTGAAGCAACAACTGTTTTGTATCCTTTTTATTTAGTATTGCATCTTTTTTTATTCTCTTTTGCTACCTAATACTGCACTAAAAGCTGTCTGTAGTATTGTATGACTGCTTTATTTGTCTTTATTCTGGGGACAATTTGTAGGGTTAGCATTTTTAATCTAACAATACTTCCGGAAACACTTTACAATAATTAGAGCACTATCAGACAAAGTAGTCATCTAATGTCCCCATTGTTTTTTTCTAAGTATGCTGCAGATGTAGGAAGGATTGTGAAAACAAGCAACACACCTGGGCTGGTGAGTAGCAGCTCACAAGTTAAAACAATATCTGTCTTCTAAGTGAAGGCTGCACTGATGGTCGCCTGTGCTGTCGGGTACTGGGGAAATGGGTGTTTGTCAAGTAGGCAGCAGCATTTTTGGGTCTGAAAGTTACTGGCAGTCTGTAAAGTCTAGTCCTTAACTGGGCTTGGATGTATCACTTTGTATCCAAAAAAGCTACTTGTACTGGTTTTGCTATCTATGCTACTATCAACAGAATGACTCTAAAAAAGCTGACTGTTTAGTAGGTCTTTTTATGTATGTCCAACTAAGGAGTATCTGCTCTCTCTTAGCAATATTGCTTATTGCCACTGAGTGTGTCAGAAGTGTGTTTTGGTTTTGTGTTTCCTACCTTTATGTGGAATGTGACATTTTTTGAGACTTGCAATAAAGTTTGCATTTTGTAATTTTTTTTTCTTGATGTTTTTCATATTAAGAGTTAAGGATATTTGCACATTGGCATTGTCTTATGTTTTGTCATCATATTTAAGAATCTAAACTTTCATGGGGTTTGGTGTATTTTTAATCAAGTAAGTGAGATTTAGTTATCTATGCTTGAAAATTCAAAATGTCGTTAAACACATCAATTCGTGCATACAGTCAGTGTGAAACTGAAATGTAAATTTCATTCAGACTGTTAGAGTTAAAAAAGCTCAAGTGTCATCTACAGTGGGTTTTTTTCAGTAACAGTTACTGGCTTAGTTTCTAGAAAATCTGTTTGAATGATCGACTCACATTTTGACTTTAGTAGCCTTATGTCCATCCGTAGGTTCAGAGAGCACAGTGAAGCACTTAATATTAAGTGCTAGCAATTCAGTTTTAAGTTTTAAAGGATCAGGAATAAATTTTCCAATTTAGAGGTCTGATTCCAAATTTCTGGCATAGTAATAATTGGGGACATTACATTGTCTTGGGTTGAGCTGGCAAACTACCAACTGCCCAATACAGATGTCAGAGCTTCCCTCCTCCTGCCCAGGAAAGGGAAAAAAACCCTTCAAACCAGGATTACGCTTAAACCAACTATATATATATTTATACAGAAAAGAGAAAATTAAGAAAAAACTACAATATAACACACACAACTTAGATATAACAAGAAATAACTTCCCACTCCTCAGTGAACACAAATCTCACCATTCTAACTACAAATCACTCCAGAGAACTTAATCCCCAGAGAGATAGACTTAAGCAGAGAGAAAAACTAAGAACAAAGATTTTACTTCCCTAAGATAACATGGTGGTGAGCCGGTGCTTTGAGCCTGGGCCTTCTATCCCTCCTGGGACAACAACTACGAAGGAACTGACCAAGCCACTCTCACACTGGCTCTTACCTCTTTGAGATGATGTCGGAATATGGTATGGAATACTATGGGCTAGCTCAGCCCAGCTCAGGTCAGCCAACAGTCCCAGGCCTACCCTGAAATCTGAAACCTAAATTTAGGCCTACTTAGCTAAACCCATAACCCATAAGAAAAACTGATAGTTTTCTATCTTTTGAGCTGGTGTAATTATATTTCTAAACGGAGCTACTTGATCAGTGCAGTCAAAATATGTGGGAAACAGGGCTATGAAATATGGAAAAAGCAAGTTCTGATATAGACTCACATGGAGAACAGCGCTGGCAAGCAGCCCATACCTGACCAGCCACATACATGAAAGGCTTGTTACTGGAGTTTAAAAGTTATACATTTTACCTGTACGGTGTTTAGTTCTCAAAGATTTCTGTATCCTCCCCTTCCTGCAGGGTTGTCATTCCCCCTCCCCTGTGTTCCCCTGAGGCATTTTCACCAATGACTTACTGGGCTGATTAGGCCTGGGCAATGTCTCTCCCAGGGCCAGGATGGCCCTGCCCGTGGGGTGCCCCCCTACCCCCCCCACCTTTCAAACGTGGCAGCAGCCGGAACTTGCCAAGGCTGGTCCCTGCCAGTCCGGGCCAGGGCTGTGCCTGGTGGGACGAGCAAGGGCAGCACTGTGTTCGGGATCCCCCTGCCTCGAGAAGCCGATGCAGCCTGGGGCGGTGCAGCCACAGCTCCTGTCGGCTTCTGCCTCTAACCCCATTGGTTATCTCACCCTTCTGTTCCCAATCCCTGAGTTTCTATTGGGTTTGGTCCTCCTGTTTTCCCTACTCACTAGCCAAGCACCGAAGTCACTTCCCCTTCCGGAGCCCTTACCCAATCCTGTCCTTCTTCCAGCACCTTCCCCTCAGAAACCTTAAAACCCCTCGTGATTTCACAATAAGTGTGTTCTCACCACGCATCCCTCTGACTGAACAGACCTCTCTCGCGCTCCCCAGCTCAGAGGGACTTGCGCCTCATAAAAATACTTTATGTTTTTGCCATGAATTCAAAATACTGTGAGGGAGAAGTTCATAATACAGGTGTTAAAATCTTTATGTCTTCCTTGAATAATAACTCAACAACTTACAGTAAAAGGGTGTTATTTTCTAAATCTGAAGAATTTTCACATTTTGTAGATTTGTGGAGTGGTGGTAGTTTGGTTTGATACTTGGAGGGGGATTTTTTTTTTTTTGTTTTTGTGGGGTTTTTTAGACCAGAATCTACAAGACAAGATTGCAGTTGTTTCTCAACTAATAGCTTTTCTGGAGGGGAAGAAGATGATCTCCTGTATATTTATGCAGTACTGTGAAACTGAGTACAGTAGTATATTACAGAAGTGCTCTGAATTCAGAATTGGTTTTTCATAATCTGTGATGTTTCTGCACTAATGTGTTTTAATCCATAGGCGAGTGTTTTTGAATTCAGTAGAAAAAACGATTCCTATGCTGTGTTTCCATTGAAGTAGTTAAGCAAAATAATTGCTTCCTATTATGTCTCCAGGTGCTTTTAAGAAGTTAAGTATTTTTGTGCTGGTGTCTTTTAACATCATTGCGTATATACTGGTAGATTTCAGGAAGAGATGAAATGTGGAAAAAGTAGCAAGTTCCTGTAAATTAACTTATAATTTCACTGGTTCTTATTAATTACTCACTGTGAATGTCTTAGTAGCTCTTTCTAAAAAGTGTAGGTGACTGAATATTTGTTTCCTTATTGCTGTTTATTTTTAGATTTATTCCTCTGTGTTGCTTTATTATTTCTGGAATCCAATGGGTGCTATTCAATGAAAGAATTGTCAAGTGTTAGATGTAAATGTATTTTTCTGCGTGATGGGTTTGCTCTACCTCAAGGTGTGTTCCCTTATTCAGTAAGGCACAAGCTTAAGGTACACTTTTTCTTTCAGCTGGATCACTAGTTAGGGGCATTATTCTGGTTTTTACCCTTGTATGAAAATGGACAACAGCTTCCAGAACTGAAGTAAAAGAAGGAACACCAGTGCTGATTCACAGATTAGAGAGGACATGATCACAACAGTGAATTACTTGAGGAAATTATGAGGTCTCACTTGCCTTAGTTGTGGGCAACACTGAAGTAGTGGATTATTTTGCGTAAATGTCCAGGAACATTACTGTGAAATAAGCTAACCTGTAAGTATTTCAGGGGTTTTTTATTCAGATGATCATAAATTTGTGGAATTAAATCCTGAAAAGTACTTTTAAAAAGTTGTCCTCACTGATCTCCCTCATCTAGAGAAATGTGATGACTAAGTAAACACTTTAGGAATTTGATGAGTTTAGATGTAGAGAATTGCCAAAAACTTTAGGAGATGTATGAACAATCAACTTGCTCGACAAATTGGTGATTTGAGCAGTCATTGCAGTGGAATCAGTATTTATGATATCTTGAAACAGAGGAGGGAAAGGTCTATGGCCAGGGCCTAAGGCCTGGCTGTGTCAGCATAACCTTTAGAACTTAGCGTGAGTGTGACTTTGCAAAAAGTAACCGCTCCCAAGCAGGAGAACTACCCAGCTAAAGGGGAAAGACAAAATCTGTAAAGGAGCCCTTCAGAACATAGCAGTGGTAATCAATGTCTTTATAAAGGAGCTGAGAAATGGGTGGTGGAGTAGTTTCTTAAAATGGTAAGACTTTGTAACAACCATGTAATAACAAGTATAGGAAACAGGGAACTGAAAGGGTTTTTAAAGGTGATTTGGGGAAGATTGGCAGGGGGTTTCTACCCCTCCCCACTATGTGGGCTAGATCCCAAGGTTTGTTGTCCACTTTTTAATTCCTCAGACTTTCAATCTGTCAGTATCACAGCTAACAGCAAATGAAATTGCTAGCATCTATTTGTGTCCTAAGTGTAGTAGTTGCTGTCCTAGAATTTTAATGATTTTTGTATATTGTTGGAACAAAAAGCATGTTAATCAGCTCTGAGGAGCTGGGGGTATGCTATAGGACAGTATGTATTGTTTCAGCACAGGCCAAATTTTAAGACCAGAAAAGGTACTATGGAGAGTAATACAAGAAAAGCACAACAACACACATTGGGGAACAGAACCAATTATTTGTGTAATTATTTAAAGAGGCAAATAGTAGGAAGAGATGTATACACTACAGTCATACAGTAACTAAACCAATGTAAAACCTGCCTGCAAAACAACCGTCACACCACAAAATAGAAATTGGAGAAACTGAAAAAAGGAAATTCTGTGGGCAGCAATGGCAAATTGATTTTTCTGAACTGCTTGGAAGAGGAGGATACTGATTTTAATTGGTGGTTTCAGATACCTTCTCAGGTTGGCCAGAGCCATTTCTTACCAGAAGTAATGCTTGAGAAGCAGTAAAAGTACTTTTAAATGAAGCCATTCCCAGATTGAGCTGCCAGCCACTATCACATCAGATAGAGGCCACCACTTTATAGCAACTGTGGTTCAGAAGATTAGCAAGAATATACAAATTGATTGGCAGTTGCACACTCCTTACAGGCTAAAAGCTAGTGGTCAAGTGAAGAAAATGAACCACCTCATTAAATAGCAATTAACGAATCACATATCTGAAGATTTTCAAGTGGTGACTGCTTTTGTGCAAGTTTTACAAGGAAATGTTTCAGTGGCAATACAATGTATCCAAACTCAACTATGGATACAGTTAGTAGCTGTGGGAATCATTATTGAAGGAATGTCAGGAATTTTGCCTCAGGAATTAAGGGAAATTGTAGCTAGAAAGGCCACCAAAACCAAATTTGAGAAAGAACATCAGGCATGGTGGCAATTAGCAAATTTTACTTAAAATTCAAAGCAGGAGCAGATAGAAGCATATGTTCTTAACATCCACAAGGCAAGGGAATGGACCATATTCCTGTCATAGCACTAGTAGCAATCTGCAAGGACGTGGTGGTTAGGTCTGTGGGGTGTAATATTTCAGCAAGATACAGCATTGACACAGGAAGATGGCAAACTATTACCACAGAAGCTTTTATACCTAGAGAACAATTGGGGTGTTTGTGAAAATGCTGTAATGGAAAACGAGGATTTATGTTTAGACACAGAAGATTGCATGTGCACCTTTGGCATGTTTCCAAATACACGCACACACTCTCAAGTATGCTACATGAGTAAAGGATGTGCATGTATCAGGACATGTTCTACAACTGTAACTGATGATGATTGTGAAGACTTAACTAAGACCACTAACTTCTGCATTTGCAATTTCACTAAGATACAAGGATGCAATTTTAACTATACTGCTCCTGTGACCACCATGCAATTAATCTCAGATAATTATATATTATGTCATGAAGTGCGTGAATTACAAATCAGCATAAACATTAATATCCTCTGGAAGATGCTGTACAATCCTGATATTGAACATATGATAGAAAAGGTGAATGCTACTTCATGCGGCATGCTGTGGCAGGTCAAAACTGTTGAAATCACAAATATTATTACAGAAGTGGAAAAAACATCATCATTGATGGGACATATTCTTAGGGTGTACTTCATTGAAATCCCCGCAATAGCACAACTTTTTAACTTCTTAGTACACCGGTGTTAGTACTGGTTTTGGCAACATTGTTACTTACTGTCATAAACTTCTGAATGTGATGGCAACCTTGGACAGTAGCTCAGCATGTATATGTTTTGTGGTTAGGTCAAAAGAATTTGTGCTAGTTTAAAGAAAAAAGGGGATTGAAACAAGGGAGGTAAAGATCTATGATGAGAGCCTAAGGCCTGGCTATGTCAGCATAGTCACACTTAGCAAAATGTAACTGCTCACAAGAACTACCCAACTGAAAGGGTAAGATAAAACCAGGAAAGCAGCATTTCAGCATGTAGAAGTCTTAATCAATGACTTTACAAAGGGGCTGGTGGATGGGTGGTGGGGTACTTGCTTGAAATGGTAGTACTGTTTGTAACAACCATGTACTAAGCAACTATAGGAAATAAGGTGCTGAAAGTATAGTTAGATAACCACAAACCAGCCTTTGTACTGACCCGCCAAGAATGTATGGGATAGATAAATTTGGTACTTGTTTTTTTCCAGGGTATAAAAACCCCTGTGTCTTGGGTTGAGCTGGCAAAATGCCAACTGCCCAATACCAAGTCAAAGCCTCCCTCCCCTCCTGCTGAGAAAAGGGAGAAAGGAAAAAAACCCTGGAAACTCAAACTAGATTTATACTTAAACTTCTTATATATATCTTTATACAGAAAAAAGAAAATTGAAAGAAACTACAATATAACACACACACAAGTTAGATACAACAACAATTTTCTACCTCGCACCAAACCCAGATTTCATTAGATTCATAAAGCACCCAAAAGACACCCAGCAAAGAACAGAAAGAATAACAACAAAATGTTTCTACTTCCCTGAACTAAAACAAAATCAAAGTAGCAGTGGGCAGCAGCCAAGGCCCACCTCAGCAGCACAGTGTCTCAGGACTGTAGCCATGATGCCAACTGAGAGAACACTCGTACTCTACTGTATTTATATCTCAGGTTTGCGTCATCTGGTATGAAATATTTCTTTGGTTACTTAAGTCAGGTGATACCTGTCTCTTCTAATCTACATGGATTCTCTGAGCCTGCTAAATTGAGGCCTAGCTAAAACTAAAACCAAAATGACCACACCCTGGAATTTTGACACATACGGGATGTGTACATGGAGGTGCTGACCCCTACATGTGCCCCAGCTGAATACAGGTGTGCTTTACTCTACAGTGTGTACTGTGTAGTGGATTCCTCTGAATTATCTTTTGTGTTGGATTTTTTCTACAGACTTTTTCTAACTTCTGTGAAAGTTACTGTCCTATGTGATTGGGAACATGTTATTTCTAACAAACAGAAACTGTTGATTTCTGCTTTACATGTGGTAAAAGTAGTGCGGTTTCTACTAGGCTAGCAGTCATTCTTCTCTCTTATTAGCTCACTGGGTTTGAAGAACCTTTCCTTTCTATGTGTAATTGACATGATGACCTGGATCTTGACTGTAACTATAAGGGAAAAGTAGCAGCCTTAGTATTTGTTTTGCTGTATATGCCCTCTGTTAGCTGAATGTTTTCAGAGTAACAGAATGTGCAAGTACTTCCTGTTGAGTCGGAAAATGAGCATTAAAGTGATACTTTAAATCACGCTACTTACACTTCGCCTGTTTTGTTTTTCACAGTACTGTAATTGAAAGTGCATCTTCTACATGTGAGAAAGTCAAAGTTCTTGATTGAATGGTGGATTAATAAGCATTACTCTTAATCTAAGAGTAAGAAGATACCTTGGGAGTTGGAAAGAACTGGATTTTCACCCTAGTCCGGCAGCTTTGCTGCTCACTTAAACACAGATGAATGAAGACCCCATTTGGAAAATCACCAGGTCAGCGGTCCAGAGCTGATGCAGGTGAGGTGTTTTTCTGGGTAGTTTTCTTTGGTTTTAATGGATAACAGCGTTTTTGCTTTATTAACTTTTTAAGTATGTTAATGATTTTATGCATATATTATAATTCCTATTTTAAAGAACAATTACTTTTTTCTAGAAGCTGATGAATTGAAGGCATACAAAAATTTAATTGCCAGTACAGACATTAGCTTCATTTTGTGTTGCATCAAAAGCTACTAATCAGTGACCTGTGTGGGAAAGCATGATGCAGCATGTTTTTAATCACCAACCATTGTAAATTGGAGCTTTTATAAAATTCTCGGGAAGCAACCAACTGCTATGTGTAATTGGGAAAGCTCAGTTAACTTTTAAAATACCCATAGCATATTCCATTCTGATGCATTCAGAGGCTTGTCTGTGATTCACTGAGAACTGAAGCTACTGATGTACTGGAAAATTTCTCTGTAACCCTCTGGAAACTTTCAAACCTGTATTTTACCTGTGACTGGCTTACAATTTGCTGTCACTTGTTTGAAACAGCTACTGATTCCAGAGGTAAGTATAGTTGTTTCAAATTAGAGACCCAAATTGATGAGTCCTTTTGAGGCTTTCAGAATGCCCGTGAGAGCAGAGGGGAAAGGAAGGAGGAGAGCAGGCGTGGGACCTGGTACTTCAGTCTTGCTGACTTCTAAACATTTATGGGGTGCTGTGGCCAAGTTTGAAGAACCAGCATTAGGTTTTCCAGGAAACTGTTACGAGAGCTTTATCTAACAACTTCAATGTGGCCTGTATTGAACAACAAAACTACACCACAGTTTTGAAGTGTCATAGCATGAAACCTGCATAAAGGGTGATCATGTGACTGGATTTTTCCTTTTTTTTCTCAAAACCAAATATTAAGCTAGGACATTTTACTGAAATATACTGAGAAAAAAATTGCTTCCTATTTGTTTTTTTGTATCTTTAAAAATTGAAAAGGAAAGAAAATTTGTATATTTATTTTGGAGTCACTTTTTCAATTAGTTGTTCATTATTGTTTGTCCTATAACTGGCATCGTGCCAAATTGCCATTAAAATTGACAGACAGATTTCTTCAGCTGCCAGTTTTGCTTTTTAATATTCTTATGCAAAAGTTGAAATGTATCTTTTTACTCTTCAATGAGAAGTCCTTAAATTAATTTGATTAACATGGTATCATTGTCATTTAAATAGCACCCATAAATTATACACATTTGGTCTATCTCAACTCTTGACATAGTTCTGGCCTTTAAGTCTGGCTTTCAGTCACTGGCTATTACGTTCTCAAGGAAGACAGCTGCTGACCTCCTTGCTGTTGTTGCTTCCCCTCCTGATAATATGTAGTGGGCTGAGGCTAGATATCTTTTACTGCTATTCTAGAGCTCTGCCTGGGGTTGAGCAAGGGCTGACCAAGATCATTGGGATTAGGGGTCAGGGATAAAAGGAGGACAGGGATAAGTGACAGATTAGGAAGTGTCTGCTACGGGTTTCCCATCCAGGAAGACTGAGCAGATGAGAAGCTCTATAGACAGATAGAGTCTCCCTCATATTCACATGCCTTGGGCCCTCGTGGGGGACTTGAGTCATCCCAGTATCTGTTGGAGAGAAGGCATAGCGTAGCATAAGTAATACAGAAGATTCTTGGAATGCGCTGATGACCATTTCATCCACCAAGGAGCCAGTGAAGAGAGGTGCTTTACTGGACCTGATTCTCAACAACAAGGATGGGCTGGTGGGGAATGTGAAGCTCAAGGCCAGCTTTGGCTGCAGTGATCATGAAATGGTGCTTTTGTGAGATCCTCAAGGCAGCAAGGAAGGTGTGCAGCAAGCTCACTGCCTTGAGCTTCAGAGATCAGGCTTTGGTCTCTGCAGGAATCTGCTTGGTAGCCTTATTATGGGCTAAAACCCTGGAGGGAGGAGTGGTCCAAAAAAGGTGGGGTTTAATACTCAAGAACCACCTCCTCCCAAACTCAGAAGCAATGCATTCTAACAGGAAGGAAGGCAAACACACCAGGAGGCCTGCATAGATGAACAAGGAGACTAGGGGAAATATGGGCCCACTCTTCAAGGAAACAGGAGACCTAGTTACCTGCGATAGAGAGAAGGCTGAGGTACTCAGTGACTTCATCTGAGTCTTCACCAGCAAATCCTCCAAGCCACACTGTCCAAGCCACAGAAGGCAAACACAGGGACTGGAAGAATGAAGAACTGCCCAGTGTAAGAGATCACATTCAATACCATCTAAGAAACCTGAAGACGCATGAGTCCATGGGACCTGGTGGAACCAGCAGACAAAGTGACTAAGCCACTATCCATAAGGTCCAGTGAGGTCTCTACTGACTGGAAAAGGGGAAACATAACCCCCATTTTTGCAAAGGCAACAGAGGAATATGCAGGGAACTACAGGCCAGTCAGTCTCGCCTCTTATGCTCAGCCAGATCATGGAGTAGAGATTCCTGAAATCTACACCAAGGCACATGGAAAATAAGGAGGTAGTTCATGACAGCCATCATGGCTTCATGAAAGGCAAACTGTGCCTGACATAAAAATACTAAAATATTTCTGTTAAATAATGGAGCATTGCCCTTAGAGCTGTGGTCCACCAGCTTGATTTCCAAGTGAAGACTAGTGGTGGATGGCATTCCTCAAGGGTTAGTATTGTGACCAGTGCTGTTCAGCATCCTAGTCAGTTTACAAGGACAGTGGGATCAGGTACACTCTCAGCAAGTTTACCAACAACACTGAGGTATGTGGTGCAGTTGACACACTGGAAGAAAGGGATGCCAGCCAGGGGGACCTTGACAACCTTGAGAGGTGAGCCTGTGCAAATGTGTTCAGCAAAGCCAAGTGCAAGGTGCTGCACCTGGGTCAGGGCAATGCCAAGCACAAATACAGGCTGGACAGAGAACAGATTGAGAGCAGCCCTGCTAAAAAGAGCTTACAGGTGTTGGTGAACAAGAAGCTCAACATGACCTGACAGTGTGCACTTACAGTTCAGAAGGCCAATCACATTTTGGGCTGCTTCAAAAGCAACGTGACCAGCAGGGAGGGGGAGGTGGTATTATCTCTCTAATCCACTCCAATTAGATGCCACTTTGAGTACTGCATCCAGCGCTGGGGCCCCCAGCACAAGAATGATTTGAACCTGTTGGAAGAAGTCCAGAGGAGGGCCACAATGATGATCACATGGCTGGGGATACCTCTCCTACAAGGACAGGCTGCAGGACCTGTGGTTGTTCAGCTAGAAGAAGAGAAGGCTCTGGGATCACCCAGTTATGCCCTTCCGGAACCTGAAGGGATCTACAAGAGAGCTGGAGAAGGACTGTTTACAAAAGCATGTAGTGACAGGACAAGCCATAATAGCTTTAAACTGAAAGAGGATGGGTTTAGATTAAGTATTAGCAAGAAATTCTTTACTGTACAAGTGGTGAGGCTCTGAAATAGATTCCTTGGAGAAGTTGTGGATGCCCCATCCCTGGAAGTGTTGAAGGCCAGACTGAATGGGGCTTTGAGCATCCTCATTTAGTGGAAGGTGTCCCTGCCCATAGCAGGGGGGAATGAGGTGATCTTTGAAAGTTCCCTTTGACTGCAAAGCATTCTGTTCTGTGGTAATTAGAGAGTTAGAGATTTGATGTATTCACTGGATGGCTGTGTGTAAAGAGTTACAGTCAACAGCCCCATATCTACTGGAAAGCAGTAATGAGTGGTATCCATTATGGGTCAGTCCTGAGACTAGTACTATTTAGTATCTTCATGAATGACATAGACAGTGGGATTGAGTGCACCCTCAGCAAGTTCTCAAATTACACCAAGGGAGGTGATTCCCCAGGAAGAAAAGGTTGTCTTCCAAAGAGACTGTGGCAGGTTTCAGAAGTGGACCAGTGCAAACCACTTAAAAGTTCAACAAGGCTAAGTTTACAATCCTGCAATCCCCAGTATCAATAAAGGCAGGGAGATGAGTGAATTTGAGAATAGCCCTACTGAAGAGTATTTGTAGGTACTGGTGAAAAATTGAACATGAGCTGGCCAAGTAGTCTTCCTGCCCCAAAGCTGATCAGATCCTTGGCTGCAATAAATTAAGCATGGCCAGCAGGTTGAGGGAAAGTGATTCTGCTCCCATCAGACCCCATCTGGAGTACCATGGCCATGAAGATGACCAAAGGGCTGGAACATCACTCCTGTGAGGAAATGCTGAGAGAGTTAGGGTTGTTCAGCCTGGAGAAGAGGAGACTCCAGGGAGTGTGACCTTTCGGTTTTTAAGAGGGGCTTACAAAAAGGATGGGGAGACCTGTAGTGACAATACATGGCATAATTGTTTTAAACGGAAAATACAGTTAGATTTGTGTATACAGAAGAAATTTTTTACAGTCAGTATGGAGAGAGACTGGTACAGGTGACCCAAATGTGAATGCCTCATCGTTGGGGGTGTTTTAAGTTTAGTGGGAAGCTGAGCAACTTGACTTAGTGAAAAGTCCCTTCCCCCACCATGGGGTTGAACTAGGTAATTGCAGAGGGTATGTGAGATTACCTAGAACAGCAGTAAAAAAAAGAAAAAAGAAACTTTTAAGTAGGATTTGCTGTGCTTTGCAGCATTATGGATACAAGTATCTTATTCCTTGCCTTCCTTTTTAAAACATGGTTGCCCCTTGCCAAGAAACTTCGTGAACAGTGTCCCAGAACAACTAGATCTTTGAAGTAGAAAGTAAGATTTCAAGTCTTGCCTATAAAAGTGCTATCATTGGGGAGCAGATAATACGGCATTAATATTGTCTTAATCAGGAGGAAAAATGAATAATAGAAAAAGATATGGTGAAAGGATGAAAATATGAACTTTACATTTGATCTGTTGATCATGTAAAATCATAAAGTTATGGGACTCTGGTAGACTCTTGCATCATGTACAGGCTGCAGAAAACTGTCAGGAGGTATAGATAAATGAGTGGTGGTGTCAGGTGTTAATACAGGGCAAAAATTGAATGCATTACCGAAGCATTTTTCGACTGAGTTTGATTCATCCTGTTGTACAGATTTATCAAGCAGTGACACTCCAGGTCTGGTGGCATCTTTGACAAAGCCAATTTTCAGCTCTACTGTCTGGATGTCTAGGGAGGAAGTGCTTTTATTTGTTGTAAAGTAGGTGTTTCCTATTTCCACAGGAGATTCTGAAATACACCCTAAATCTAGATTTACAGCTTGTTGTGAATACAGGAGGTATTCAGAGAAGTAAAATCTTGGTGGTGTGTTTTGAAGAGCCTGTCTGATTTTCATGGATTGCAGGGAGCGTACCAACTGATGTCATAATGGAAAAAACATTGCCAGTAGCTTTCTCCCATCCTTCTCCATATTTTCTTACAGCCCCAGCTGAAATGACATTTGTGTTTCCCTTGGAGTTAACATCCTGAAAGAATACTTTTTTAGTCTTGTCTTACCCTTTGTCTTTGTCTGGAGTAAAGTAGAAGTAGTCAGAAACATGGTTTCTAGTTTTACTTTTGAATTTTAAGGATATATTGTAAGGATCTGTTATGATCAGAATTAACTGAGCCTCAGAAGACATACAGACCATGTGACATTAAATGATTAATTCTTAGTGGACTTTGTGTTCACTTCCTATTACATTTCTGTGCTCTTGTAAGATTATTGAATAGTTTGAATAGACCTTTTAATGGTCATGTAGCCCAACTTTCTTGCAATTAGCAGGGACTTCTTCAACCAGATCAGATTGCTCAGAGCCTCATCTAACCTGGACTTGAACACTGCCAGGCATGAGGCATACACTGCTTCTCTAGGCAACCTGTCAAGTGTGTTTTACCACACTCATTGTAAAAAAAAACTTCTTTCCTATATCCTATATAAACCAAGCCTTCTCCAGTTTAAAACCATTACTCCGTGTCCTGTAACTACTTGCTAAAAAGTCTGCCCCCATCTTTCTTGTAGGCCCCCTTCATGTATTGCAAGCCTGCTGTAAGATCACCTCAGAGCCTTATCTTCTTCAGGTTGAACAACCCAACTCTCTCAGCCTTTCCTTATAAATGGGGTGTTCCAACTCTCTAGCCATCTTGGTGACCCTCCTCTGTACTCATTCAAGCAGGTGTTTCTGTTCTGTGAGGAAGACCCCAGAGCTGGATGCAGTGCTGAAGGTGGGGTCTCACCCAAGTGGAGCAGAGGGACAGAATCTCCTCCCTGGTCCTGCTGGCCATGCTGCTTTTGGTACAGCCCAGGACACAGTTGTCCTTCTGGCCTGCAAGTGCACGTTGCTGTGTCGTGTCCAGCCTCTCATCCACTGGCACCCCCTGTCCTTCTTGGCAGGGCTTTTCTCAATCCTTTTATCCCTCAGCCTCTATTCATACCAGGGGTTACCCCTACCCAGGTGTAGCACCTTGCACTTGGCCTTGTTGAACCTCATGAGGTTCCCATGGGCCCACTTCTCAAGCTTGTCCAGGTCCCTCTGGGTGGCATCCTGTCCTCCAGGCATGCAAACCACACTGTTCAGCTTGGTGTCATCTGCATATAAGTGACTGAAGCATGGATCTTTTCTCTTTTGTCAGATGCATCAAGATTTGAGCCTTCCCTGTTTATTACAAAGAAGACTAAAACTAATCCACTTTGGCTGTTTTAGACTATTAATTTTTTTCTAGTTTTATGTTAAGGGTAGCTTAATTGTAGAGAGTATATTAATTGCTATCTAAAGAAATTTCATGCAGTGTTCTCTATGGTTCTCCACTGTTTATGCAACTGTCTTCCTCCTCCTTTCTTGAAAGTGAGGTATCATTCCAAATTGAGGATGTTATTGGACTTTGAATCAAAAAGTACCTCATAGATTTCTTGCAGCTTTCTAGCAATAGTAGAAAAACTAATATTGAAGGAATTCCTCTGGACCAAGAAAGATTCAGCAGGGAGATAATTCTGATTTTGAGCTTTTCATTACAATGTACTAAACATAAGGAATCTGTGCTGTTCCATCCCCCTATCTAGAGCTCCTGTAGAGGACAGAAACTCTTGATGCAATTTCTGTAAATGTCTAATTAAGCAATTCAGTAGTATAACTTGAGATGTCTTTGAAAGGAGTTTATGCATCTCCATGAAACATGACTGAATTCAGACAGTGCAAAATAGGAGGGTGGATTGTGGTAAATAGGATTTGGTTGGTATGAGGGTGAGTTTGACCTAGGATCTCCAACTATTTGCAGTTGATATTTGTATTAAACACCCAAATGCCATAACTTCATGTACTAAACTGGAAGGTACTTCTGATGCCTTTGGATTTTTCTGTATTTGTAGATTTTAATATTTTATATATTTGTAGATTTTTATATAGCTGTATAGTTTCTGACACTTAAGGTAGCAGCTGACAGTTTCTAACAGTTTCTCATGGTTTGTGCCACTTCTCTGAATTTCTGTTTAATGGTCTTTTCAAAGAAGAGATTTCAGCAAGGACATCTTGTTTGGCTTCTGGTTTAACACTCACTACATCAATAAACAACTTGATATCAAAAATACGAGGTTCCCAAGGAGGGAAGTTAGCAAGCAGGGCAAATTCCCTTTCCCAGAGGTCTGCGTAGCTTCTCCTTTGTATTTATTGCAGATACTACAGTAAATCTTCCTTCTGCATAGGTCTGGTATTTTTGTTATTCTCTTTGGAAGGTAAATGGCTTGTACTTCTTTTCTTACACACAGGATTCAGAGTCCTTGAGCAGAGGACAGAACTCAAGTTCTTGTGCTGAACCATTCTTTACGTTGTTGTGTTTTTAACTACTTGAGCTAATTGAGCCAAAATCTTACTTTTCTCTCATTAGCCAGTAATGTAAAGCAAAAAGTGCATGTGCTTATGTTCTGGTGATGCAGTTTTTCTATTTTGTAAGAAAAGTTCTCTTTTTCTAACCTTTTTTTAAATAAAACATCCCCATATTTTTAATGAAACATGCTGTATTATGTATTACTAGAACATGATCATCTCATGTACAGAAGAGGTAGATGACATGACTGAAAAGCTTTTTATAGTAGTTGTAGTAAAGTTCCAAAGTCTTCCAGGTCTCTAATCAAATATTTTGTGATACTGTTTTTTATTTTCCCACTAAGTTCTTGCAAACACGCAGTTTAATTATTTGGTCTTGTCACGGTCAAAAATTGCTAGTAGAATCTTCACTACAATAATTTGTAGGTAAGGCTTAAAATCCAGGCATTTCAGATGTCATTACTGCTGAAAATGCAGGTTCATGAGGATCTGGTACAAGCTTCAGCATAGTAAACATAACACACATTATTATTTTAATTCTATCATTTCTGTAACTCTGTATATATTCCTCTTATTTTTTTCATATAAAAATGAAAATAGTTAAATATTTATAAATACTGAAGGCTAATGCAATTTTCAGTTCTTTACTGTCTTGCGTGATGCTATTAATATTGTGAAAGCTTTCAATAGATATATAATTCCAAAGCTATGCTTGGAACATGAATATAGTGTTAAGTTTAAGAGAATTTTTTTGTTCAGGCACATAAAGAAATTAAAGTATTTTTCTGTAAGTGCTAACATAAGCATCATTAGTTGAAAATACAGTCATGTTTGTACATAAACATGAGGCATTAGAGTTACACTTGTGTTAGTCCAGCACTGTGATTAGCTTCTTTAGATATGGCAGACAAGAAGCAAAAAATCCAAAACAGTCTGAAACAAGCTACTATGAAGAGATTTAACTCTATCCTAGTCAAAACCAGTACAGTGAGGAAGACAGGGACAATCAGGATCAAGCTAGATATTAGATATCTTCTAGCTGCTTACCACCCTTGGCATACATCACAGCCTTCAATTTAACAGGGGCTATTTCAGTCAACTCTAGTAAATAATCCCTATACATGTGGCCATTGGCCATGATCTGAGGCTGCAGTTTTCATTCTGAGAACGTACTTTGATTTTTTTTCACTGTGTAAATCACCTTTTATATACAATATTGTCTTTTGAAGCTGTTCTTCTGTCATCTTGTTCTTGCATATTTCCTCTTCTGAATTCTTCATGGCTGCTCATAAATAGCTTTCTAACAGCCAGTAGAAGCCTGCTTTCCCCTTTCCTCACTGCAGCTTAGTAGAAGCCTTACAATTTTCATATTCATCCCAAAATAGCACTGCGATGAATGCCGTGTTCTTCTATCTCTAAAAATTCATTCATGGGGTTTTTTTTACATGCCCTGTTAGGCACAGGTAGTGTTGGTCTGACTAACTCAGTAAGATGTATATTTGCATCTTTTTTTATTAACTCAAGGATGAAAACTTAAAACAGCCAGTTGATTCACTTACCTGATTGATGATCTCAGCTTTTATAGTTATGTCCCTGTTGTGTTTAGCTCGACTTTCATTTTAATAGTTGCTGTCAGTCACTCCTTATGTTCAGTCACTCCCTGAGCTTCTGGTTTGGGTTTTCACGGCAAGGTGCCAGGAGGGTGCAAGAGTGGTTTCTGTGAGAAGCAGCTGGAAGCTTGCCTTGTGTCCAGCAGAGCTGATGCCAGCCAGCTTCAAGGTGGACCCAGCACTGGCCAAAGCTGAGCCCATCAGTGATTGTAGCGCCTCTGGGATAATGTATTGAAGAAGTGGGGAAAGATTCTGCACAGTAGCAATTTCAGCCGAGAAGAGGAGTGAGACTGTGAAAGCAACAGCCCTGCAGACACCAAGGTCAGTGCAGAAGAAAGGGAAAGGTGCTCTGGGCACTGGAGCAGAGGTTCCCCTGCAGTCTGTAGGGAAGGTGATGGTGAAGTGAGGCAGGCTGTGGCCCTGCAGCCCATGGAGCCACACTGGAGCAAGTGGATGCAACTGAAAAAGTCCATGACCCTGCAAGAAATCTTCACAGGAATAGGTTTCCTGGCCTGACCTGTGTCCTCATGAGAGAAGAGCCCATGGTAGAGCAGCTTTGCCAGCAGGTCTTGTGACCATGCAGGGGGGAACCCATACCAGAGCAGCCTGTCCCTGAAAGATGCCATCCTGTGGAAAGAATCTGTGCTGCAGCTGTTTATGAAGAACTGTGACCAGTGGAAGGATTCACACAGGGGAGTTTGGAGGAGTTGTCTTCTGTAGGAGGTATCTCACACTGGAGCGGGGAAAGAGTGTGAAGAGTCCTCCCCTTGAGAAGAAAGGAGCAGCAGAGACTACATGGGATTAACTGAGTGCAACCATCATTATATCTCCTTGTGGTACTTGGGAGCAAGGAGGTAAAAGAAAATTGAAAGTGAAGTTAGGCCCAGGAAGAAGAGTGGGGTGAGGGGAACGTATTTTAAGATTAGGCTTCATTTCTTGTTACTCTATTCTGGCTCAACTGATAATAAATTAAACTAATATTCCTCAAGTCAAGTCTGTTTTGCCTGTGACGATAATTGGTGAGTTATTCCTCCCTGTCCCTCTCTTGACCCAGGAACATTTAGGTGTATTTTCTCTACTCTGTCCAGCTAAGAAGAGATGGGATAATGCAGCTTTGATAGGCACCTGCCATCCATCCAGGGTCAACCCGCTACATTGTGATGAGCACATAGTCCATGTCTATCCCTGCAGAGCCTTCTCCCATTGAAGCAGGTCATTGATCAGTCATAACATGAAGTATTTGGATTCTTTACATTTTGTCATTCAAAATGAAGACTTCTATGTATTTTTAAATTATTTTTTAGTAATTCCAGCATCTTTTACATTGTAGGTCATGCAGGAGTGTCTGCCAGCATGATGAAGAAGAGAACTTCTCACAAGTAAGTTGTTAGTATTTTTGCTGAAGTATATGTTTCAGTAACTGCACGTACTGTTCTAGAAATATATCTTATCTCTACTGTTCCACTCCCTTTGTTTTTGAAAATCACACAGAACAATACTCAGTTTGTATATGTGTGTAGAGTCAGACTTTTAATTCTTTCATGAAGGTGGTAGGAAAGAAAGTCCAGCAGATAAAGATTTAAACATTGTTTTGTCAGTTAGTAAGATGTTTTCCTTGAATGCAATATTGTAATTATTGTAATTCTTTGTGGATTCCATAGAGAAGGATATGCAAGCCCAAAATTAGCCATGTGTACTGTAGGATGTCTTTTCTCTGGCACAGACTTATCTTGTCACCAGGTCAATAAAAACTGCAAATCATGTTTACTGATAACCTAGTCTGGATGTAATCTTAGATATATCTAATCATGTATGCAGTATAACTGTAGTTTTGGAAAATATTTTTGTTTGTTTGGGTTTTTTTAATGAAGAATATATTGAAATACTTCTGTAAGGATGCTACTTATTTGTGTGGAAGGATACCTGCTTGTGCTACACTTTCGTGGCATGTATTTTTCTATCTACGTCATTTTAAAATAGTAGCAGCTGAACATTCGTGAGTAGCTATGTGAAAATAGAGGTAATCATCTGGGTATAATTGGTCTTAGATATCTGGCTATATCTCTGGTGGAGGATATCTAAGCTGGGTAAGTGTGAAACTTACTAAAATGTTACTAGCTGTATTTTAAGAGTAAAGTCACATAGTGGTGTGTCAATCAAAAGCAATTTGTTCGGCAGATGTATTTCCACAATTAACGTAGTTAATCACTGCTAAACAGTGTTAACTGTTTCCCAGAGACAACACGTGATGGAAAACTACTCTAATCCCTTCCACCAGCACATCATTATCCATTCTTGTCTATCTTAATAGAAGGCAAAAAGAAACATTTATTTGTCTAGGGGCAGGTAGAGTTGGTTAAAATTTAATTTCTCTTGTTCTCTTTCAACCGCTCAGAGAAAGGAGTGTATGATGGGAAGACTATCAGAGGTGGGTTGCCTTTTGTACTTGAGGGTGGCTAGATTTGTCTTTATTGTTGTGCTAATATACACTTATTTAAATAACTAAATAGGCTGTACATTTTTTAGCATAAAGACTTCTGTGAGACATGAGAAGTTTTCATCCTAAGTGTCATAATTTTGAGGCATTTAACTTGAGCATCCAGCTTAGTGTTAATTTAGCCTAGTTCAATGGTTTATTATTTCGTAAAGGTTTTCTTCTACCAAGTCAATATGATTTCTTGTGTGCTGCTCACTGACTTGTCTGAGAATGAGGCAGAATAGTAGAGTATTGCTTATCATTTACCACAAATGAGTAGAATATGAATGATGATGTAATACTGTATGCTGATACTACTCTGAGCTGGTACAATAGACCATGAGTTAGTAATGCATACTTTGGCACTCATTTAGTTACTTATTTAGTAGCTCTCATATAAAGAAAAGGAGGAAGAAGCCTACGGACTCTCAAAAGGCCATTGAGATTTTAAATGAGCTTCAGAAGGTTTGCAGCAGAGGAAGGCACAAGGCAAGACTCAGTAAACTGAGGGTGTGATAGAGTGAGCAGTGTGGACGAGCCTCCTGATCTCTTCTTTGCTATAAATAGTGGTTAACCTTTGAGCCCTTTGGAGATGGTTCCTGTGGATGTAGGGCAGTTCTTCCAAGTGCTCTGTCAGTGAGTAGTGGTGATCTCTGCCAATGCAAAGCTGACCTCACTGTCATCAGATCAGTCAGATTTCATTCTTTCCACCCTTGGTGTATAAGGAAAGAATACAAGAAATAGTATGAAAATCCTTTCTTCATAGGCTCTCCAGTTTTCATGTAGTTGGCAATTCAAAGAGTTGAGGTGCAGGTTATACCTGTAGTTTTAACTACAAGTGAACTTAAACATGTTGAAATTTTGATCCCACTTGAAGCTAACTTAATTCTTTGTTTTTTCAACATATGGAGCTGAAAGTCACAACTGAATGATGGGGTTTGAGGCAGTACAGAAAGTACTTTAAAACTCTTGGCTTAATTAATGTGTGTCATAGTCTGATATTGTGAAAAGTAGCTAATAACAATTCCCTCATTATCATTCTGCTATTAGTGATAGGCTGTAATAAGATCACAACTCTATTTTTGGGTCCTATTTTTAATAACTTTTTTGCTTGGCACCATGAAAGACATCACAATGAACTGACCATTGCTGCTGTACTCCTTTCATAATGTTTTCTAGTTTTCCTTTCAGTTTTTCACACTTGTGTGTTTTTTGCATATCTGAGGGGTGTGTGGGTTTCTTTCACCATTCTGTTTGTTTTTTAATTAGTGCTGTTTTTCAGAGGTTAGATGATCAGGGAAAAAAAAACAACCTAAATGGATAACTTTATAGGTTATTTTGGGAATTGCTATTTTCCTTTTTATAAATGCTGGTCTGTCTTTTAAGCACAACCCACTGGTAATGGTTGATTTTTCTCCTATCAGTCCTGTGCAATTCTGCACTATGTTGGTTTCTCTGGTAGTAGCTGCCAAAAATTTTGTGTGAGGACCATATAAACACAGCTTCAAAATCTGGAAAGATTTCTTTCAGGCTATGTAGTCTATAGTGTCTGGTTCTGATAAGGAAACTTTTTCACATAACTAGGTTTTAGTTAACATCTTACAGCTTGCAAGATAAAGAAGAAGATCTGAAACTTTTGGAAATCTAAGGGCCATTTACAGTGAGGATGTGTCTGATATGGCAAGTTATTGCCAGGATTTGCGAACTTCTGTTTCTCCTGGCTCCATATTTTACATGTCTAATTGTTATGTAGTCTTCAAGAGCAAATCTGTGAAATTTTAAAGATAATTCTGATGAAAAAAGAGGAAAAGATTGTGTTGGACCTTCTAGATATAGCATCATAGAAGGTTATGAATACTTGTTTTACTTGATGTATCACAAAAATAACACCTCCTTAAGGAAAGGAGTGTTGGTTACTTGGTTATCTTATATGGAACTATGTTCTATATTATTTATGGGTGTTTAAGAACTTACGCTTGCATTCTTACCACATGTTCAGATGCAAGAAATAGGTTTTCCTTAGTAATCTACTAGTTTAAATATCTCATTTCTTACAGTATGAACCACTGCAAATGAGAGTGAGCAGCTGTTCAGTAGTACAACCTTCAAACAAAAATTTGAACTGCAAGTACACCTGGCGGGTACTTGACCTGTAATTAAATTTGTAATGCATTTTGCTCTATGAGGCATTTTAAATGTAGTTATGTTGTCTTTTTCCATAATTTTTTTACAGCGAGTGTGCAACTTTTTGCATTATTGTTCCAACATAAAGTGGATTATGTTTTCTAGGCAGAAAGGAACATTGACCATGAGATTGAATATAACTAGTAGTATAATCTTTTTCAAAGATGAACATAAACTGCTTAAACTAGATAAAGCAACGCCAGTTTTAACACTTTTATCTTTAGTTGTTTTTATTCCCCTTAGAATGGATCAGTGATTCATTAGAACTAAATTAATGAATTGCATACAAAACCCCCTCAATTTTATTGTGTCAAGTACCAATCTCATTTTGTAATAGTAAACTATTACTGAGACTATTACAATTAGAAATAAAGGTACATACATATACATGAGCAGAACTAGAATTTGGAAATGTGTTTTAGTTTTTGCATAACATTAGAACCAGCTTTTTGGGAGAGTCTCTTTTTACACGATCTCCAACTTGTTCCAGTTATCTGTTCTATCAAAGTTAAGAATACAGAACTGTGGTTTGATCTTTGAAAAAGCTCAAATGATAGCAAAAGTGAAGTTTGACAAACCCCCCTGTAAGGTCTGGAAGTGAGACAAGTTGATGAAGGAATTGCGTATCTTCTTTTTAATAGATACAATTATATCTTTAGCATTAAGCCTTCCAATATCATGTAGTGAGTGCATTATTCTGAAAGACTGCTTTCAGGATTTCACTGTTGTTTTCTGTCTTTAGATCATACAGGGGCTTCTAAGACATCATTCATTGTTCATGGAGACGTTTTTCTTTGGTCACTGTCTCTAATCTAAGAAAGAGTTGTGTTCTGGAACTGATACTCTTAGATGTTGCTCTAAGCATGCTAGTTGTGTGCATATATTACTGCCATTAAAATGATGTGTGCTACAAGTAGTAGCCCAAAAAATTTATTTTACAGCTAGTTGACATTCAAGAGAATTTTGTATACTGTCATAATGTCCTTGTGTTTTTTCCATTTATATTCAAAATTTTTAATGTTTTTAATAACTGGATAGAACAAAACTTGTGTAACACTTTCAGTGGTTTGAAACTGTCATATAGCTTACATTACAGTTGATCAGAACATTAACTGTTATTCACCAGAGGGAATTTCCATGCCAATTCCATGAAAATAGCATAAGAAAAAAAATATTTAGTCTATTTCCTGCATAAAGGAGTATGCCTTCTGTGGCCTTTTCCATGGCATGCAATTTTTCATTTCCCATACTAGGAAGGAGCAATACAGAAGTGTTGTTTCTACAATGTGTCTTTAAAAATACTCCAAGTCAAAGATACCTGTAAATGAAGGAGGCTAAATTTCCTTCAGTTGAAAACATGTTTGTTTTAGGGGGAAAAAAAAATCTTGAAAGAATTTTAGTCAGCCACTGGTAATGTTTGCACTGACTTCTTCCTCCTGGGACAGGAATTCTTTACTTTCTGCACAGAGCTACAAGGTACTGCCAGGTAACCTTGTGCTGTAAGACCTGATCCAGGTGAGTTTTAGTTTTGATGGTCAGTGTAGCAAGGGATAGAATAGTTCTTTTGTCTTAAGAAAACTAGTTTTAGAATTTACTATTGGGAAACTGACCTTATAAAGCATGTAAAAATGTTTTACTGTTTTTCAGGGTGTTTCTCTTTTTTCTGATACAGTGTGCTATGCTTTATGCCCTAATTTGAATGAGGTGTGCTAAGCTATTAAATACATTCTCCTGTACAAGCATACAGCTATTTTCTGAAGTAGAATTTTGAATATATATGTACTTGTTTAATATTAATGTTTGTATCTGTGTACAGAAAGCATAGAAATAATGTGGGACCCAGCAAACCTATTTCTCAGCCACGAAGAAATATTGTAGGCTGCAGGATACAGCATGGATGGAAAGAAGGGAATGGACCTGTAACACAATGGAAGGGTACAGTTCTTGATCAAGTTCCCGTAAATCCCTCTCTCTATCTTATAAAGTATGATGGATTTGACTGTGTGTATGGACTAGAACTTCACAAAGATGAAAGAGTTTCAGCACTTGAAGTTCTTCCAGACAGAGTTGGTAAGTATTCTGGGTTCTTCTCCTAAATTCATATGTATTGTTAAAGGTTCTCCACTAATCTCTCCAAACTTCCGCCAAGATAACATCTGACCACTGAAATGTTTTTAGTCAATTTCATTTTTGTCTCAGGGCAGGTAATCTTTTTTTTTTGGAATCTACAAAGTTGTGATGATACTAATGAGTGCAGTTGCCATCTTCAAGTAGTATGCAGTACATTCTGTAATTTTTATTTTTATTAATGACGATATATCTGTTAAAATTTCAACTATGAAGACATCTTGACTGTGTGATCTGTTGTGTATGTCTAACAGTAATAATGTCAACATTTTTCCTCATGTTCTTCCTCCAAGTACTTCTAACAATGGGAAGAAGGCATTTTCTGAATTAAATAACCTGACTAATAATAATGCTTTTTGATTTTCAAAGTAGCACTGGGTTGTTAAACTACAGGTTTTTCAAACCACCAGGCTTAATATTTACTCAAGTAAATAGTTTATAAACAGACAAAGCTGTTGCTTCTTTAACTGCAAACCAATTGGTAGCAGTGTTAGAAGGAACCAAACCCCAAAGCTCCATTAATAACATCACAGAATTGTTCTGTGATTGACCTTTCTCTTCTCCCATCTGCCTCTCCCTGTCAAGTGTCTAGTTGAAATACAAAGAGTCTCTGCTGGTGGGCCTTGGTTGATCTCCCTTTACCTTGCATTATAAGTGTTTAATCATAGGAAGTGCAGTAATTCATGCCATTTTAACAACATTCTGAAGTTTTGTAGATCTTCAGTTCTAAACTCTCTGGAATAGACAGTGTTTGTTTAGTCTATGAATGGATGAACTTTCAATCAGATTTATGTATGAATTAGGGTGGTCCTGTGGTGTAATGGAGAGCACTCTGGACTCTGAATCCCAAGGTCCTGAGTTCGAGTCTCAGTGGGACTGTCCCCTGGCAGTTCAATGCCTCCCTGCCATCCCATCCCGTCACATCTCAGACACTCAGCAGGGTCAGCCCCGGTTAGTACCACGTGCTGTGACAGTCCTGAGGACTTCACTGTCACCATCCAAGCTCGCTCGGCCGTGGCAGATGGACCTCAGGAGTTAAACGGTGGGGCCAGTTCTGTGCACGCTGTGCCTCACCTAAAAAATCCACTGTGCAGGCTGGAAGGGCACACCCATGTGGGGAGAGCCCTTCCCAAATCTTTGTTTGGGAAGTTTGGCCGTACATACATGTATGAATCAGGGTGAAGATTATTTTTCACAAGGATATATATCTGTGCCTTTGAATGAACTTGTGAAATGCTGTCATTTCAGCTTCGTCTCGAATTAGTGATGCCCACCTGGCAGACACAATGATTGGCAAAGCTGTGGAACATATGTTTGAGACAGAGGATGGCTCAAAAGATGAATGGAGGGGGATGGTTTTGGCTCGAGCTCCTATAATGAACACATGGTTTTATATTACCTATGAGAAAGATCCTGTCTTGTACATGTACCAACTCTTAGATGATTATAAAGAAGGTGACCTTCGCATTATGCCTGATTCAAGTAAGTAGGCCCGTTACTGTCTTCTTCTTCTTTGTATTAAGCATTTGGCTCAGGCGAACTGACAACCAACTTGTTTGTTACTCCCTTTAATTTTACTCTTCTAAGTATCACAATTAAGCACAACAAAGTGTGCTTCTGTGTTAACTGCTGAAATACTTTACTTTTATCAGCAGTGACATATGCAGGGAAGTAATTTTTCCTAATTCTGCTGAAAATAATGTACATACTACCATGGAAGAGTTTGTGTTTGGGTTTTTTAATGGAAACTGACAAACTAGAAGTCTACCACTGTTGTTTTCTTACAGAAGTATCACAGTTTGTAGAGGTGCCTGTTGATTTGTGTGTCTCAAACCATTCTTGTGGAAATTAATATTTTGAAACCAACTAATGTAACTGACATAATACAGTAAGAATAATTTCTTTGAGCTTTATGTCGTCAGTGTGAAAAACTTTTCAAGTAGTTTCTTGTGGGAAAGGAGTACTAATTTTTTTTAGAATTCATTTTATCTCATATGTTGCAACATACTAGGAAGGAAAAGATTTCAGCATATTAGAAGGGATATTTTTCCTCTCTTTATGAAGGGAAAGTCATCAGGAATTCTGTTAATTTAGAAGGATTTTTTCAGAGTCGGTATTGTGCTAGAGATTCAGATAGCTAGTACGAAAATAGGGACGGGGGGAGTGGGTAAAGCTTACAAGGAATACTTTGGTTTTATTTGTCCTATGTACCTAAAACACCCTTTTCTGACAGAGGCAATCTAGGCTTTAAAGAAAATTACTAATTGGATAACTGTGGTGGTTGACTACATAGTGCTTTGCATATGTATTTGTTACAATTAGTTTGTTGAGTTTGAGACAGTCTTTTCAGATCCATCACTGGTAATGGTCTAGCAGCAGAAAACAAGTGACACTTAGTTGCATAATGGTTGTAGGAATCACCTGTGTTTAGTCTCCCCCTTATGTCTCCCCCCAACAAAAAAGCAACATCTCTTCTGTTTTTGAAGAGTGAACCACAGATACTAATGGAAAAAAATAACCTTCCTCTTCCTAAAGAAATAAAGCTTTGTCTTTCAGATATTAACCTTCAAATAATTTGTTCTTTGTCTTAACTATTAAAAAGGACGTGAAATGTATTTCAAGTCTGCTTTGCTTTCTTTCAGTTTTGGGGACTAGGGTATGGAAAGCTTATATGCTTTCTTTCCATCTAAGTACTAATTGCTTTTAGTGCACTTTGTGCTCCACAAGACTATTAACTATTGACTGCTTACCTGTTTTGTAAACACTTCTAAGTATTTGCTTGCTTCTGAGAATGTCAATGCTTTCCAGATACTTTGGATTGTGTCCTTGAGTCAATGATTGGTGTTACTGTTTTGGAGTAGTATTTTTCAAATCAGATTTTAGAATACCTGGAAGCAGTTCTCTAAATTTGGTGGAACTTGCCATAATATTATAAATAAAATTTCAAGGGTACTGCCTCTTTTAAAATACAGGCTTTGCCTTTGTTTGAAGACCACATTGTAGATCATTTCTTCTAAACATTTTTTTGATCAGGGGAAATTGTATTGCTCAATCTGATACTAAAACTTTATCCACACTTCTAAGTGAAAATATATGGGTTGAGAACTTGTATCTTTGCCAAGAAAGACTCTACACATAAAACTGATATTAAGAGGATAATAACTGTGTGACAGTGCATTTTTAGAATTGAAACAAAAATTGAAAGGAAAGCTTCTTAAGTTGTTGGATGAATTTTTAGTGTAAATATAAGGCAATTATTCATTCCCCCTTGGGTTTTTTCTCCTTTGAGAGTTCTTTTGCAGATCTTAGAACTGAAAATAAAATGGGCGGAATCTGTAAGGAATTTTAAATGCAAACATGGAGCAAAGTTATTGATTTTGAAGCTTATAATTCCAGAATAAAAGCCACATCAGATGTGAAATTGCTTTAGAAAGTTTCTCACAGGAATACAAACCACAAGGTTAGATAAATTGGGAAAAAAATGAAAGGAGTTGAGAAAGGAGGTGGAGTTGGCTTCTGGTTCTCAATACAGTATTTTTAACCTTCTTTCATATCTTTTTTTGTGATTGGCTTGTAGCCAATCCCTTGGCAATTGGCCTGTTGCAAATCACACCTTTTAGTATCCAAATGTAGCATAGGGACCATCTGAAACACCAGGATATTTCTGATTAAATTTTGCTGCAGTGGAAAATAATATGGATGGACTTTACCAAAAGCCTTATTCAAATATCAAGTCAAAAGTCTGTTTTAATAGAGAGTTTACACGTATTACTGTTTCAGAAGAGTTGGTTTTGTTGCGGTGGCATGCATGCACTGAAACTTTGAATAAGGTGTGTGGGATGAGGGATATTTAGTTAGGCTGCCTTTCTGCTAAAGAGGTCCAGTGTTTTTTTTCTGCTTGTGGTTTAAGTTCAATTATCCACAGCCATTTTCTATGTTTTGTACATAAACATTTTTGTCAAAAGAATTACTTCTCTTACCAAAGTGCTATTTTTGTCTTAATACTTTATTACTTGAAAAATTTTTCTGCAGCTACTTTCTAGAAGCATGGCAATTGTTAGGTGCTTGTCTTAACAAAATATATGTTCTACATAATCTATTTATAAATTTTAATTGTTTTGCATGAGTTTTAAAGAAGATTCTGCAGTTGTCTTCCATATTGCAACATTTTATTAATGCCTACTAAAGTATACTGTGTTTATGTTACAGATGATTCACCTCCTGCAGAACGGGAACCAGGTGAAGTTGTGGACAGCCTGGTAGGCAAACAAGTGGAATATGCCAAAGAAGATGGCTCAAAAAGGACTGGCATGGTCATTCATCAAGTTGAAGCCAAACCATCTGTCTATTTCATCAAGTTTGATGATGATTTCCATATTTATGTCTATGATTTGGTGAAGACATCCTAGACATCATCGTGAACTTTTGCCAAATTTGTGGAACTATTAAATGTAAAATTTGTAGACACAAAGACTTGACTGCTTTCCAGTTTAATGAAAGCTTAAATGTCCCTGCGAACCCACAATCTCTGCCAGCAAAACTGTTTTGTTCTGAGTAATACAAACATGACACATTTTGTGTAAAAGAACTCCTTTTCTTGAAGGAAGTCAGTATGTTTGGGCAGGAGGGAGTTAAAAGCAAAGAACAGCTGCAAATTCAAGCTGTGTAAAGTTGATCTAGTATTGTAATCATTAATCTAAATTTTTTCATAGATTTTAACTTTTTCTTCAGCCTTGCACTCACTTGTTCAACTGCCACATGCAAGTATAGTTTGATACTTTGATACGCCTTCTTTTGTAACATTAAATTTAATTTCTCGGATACTGGCAGTCCTTGTTTTCAGGGTTGGGACAGAGATGACTTGTCTGAAAGGTTTAAACAGTTTGTGTGGCATCAAAGAGTGCCTAACCCAACTAATATCAGTCTGCTGTGTTTCTACATTTTATTTCAAATGTAGCTTTTTAAGAACTTGCAGTACATGGTGATACTTGTGCATTTTTTACTAGTCACAGGACAGTAAGATATCAAGTGTTTGAATTATGCACCTTTCAGTGAAAAGGCTTTAAACTATAAAAAATACATTTAATCTGTATAATCAGTTAATTAGAAAATGCAGGTCAATGGCCCATATTTACAAGTTGTAGGAACCAGTAAAATACATGCAACAAGGCTGCCTTCAATCCTAAATGTTGTACTTCTTTCTTTGTTATACACACTTAGCAAAACCCAAGTGCTTGGTGCCACAACTTTAACACTATATATGCTACTTCAGAAGACTTTAGACTACACATTGGCATCAGTAGTCTCTCATATAATATCAAAACCTAGCAACCTGAATGTTTGTGTGTGGACTTAGAAATCTAACAGTTAGTATTTTACATGGTAAATACAATCTCATGCCAGGGGAGTGGGAGGGGGTGGTCTTTTACATTGAAGCTGTAACTTCACAGAGGGAGAAGCATTTATTGCCTTCTGCTCAGTCTGTTGCATTCTTTTATGTTGGTTTACTTCTAATCATTTTGGTTCAAGAAGGCATCTTCCCAATCATTCTTTTTTTGGCTTTTCCACATAAGGAGTGTCCAGACAAATCTACAGTTTAAACCTGTCGTTGCCTTTTGTGGTGTACATTGTACTTGCTTTGAGGTATGCTGTTGAAGTGAACTTCATTCTATGAACACTAGAGTTCTGCATGTCAGTGGTATCTAATGAAAGCTATAGGCAGTCTCAGTGGTTCAGTCATCTGCATTAGATTGTGGATGTAAATAGCAGCCCACAACTGCAAAATCCTTTCATGGTTTTAATCCTGCAAGATAGTTGTAAATTAAATTTAAGTTTCTTAAGTGTGGCAACTTTTAAAAGTATCAGAATTGCAACAACAATCCAGCACAGCAACAAAATCGTCATGTTATGTTAAGGCAGAGCTCTGCAAGTTTCAAAGAACTGCTTCACAAAAATGCAGTATGTGCAGACAGTCAACACTGTTGATGGAAGGAACAAATACCCTGATATCCAACCGTATGCTATTAGTGGAAGAATGCAGGAAAAGTGCTGTTAATCAGAGAACAGAGGTCTGATGACCTCTGTTGTGGGTATTCTTGATATTGAAGACTCAGTGGTTTAAGCCCCTTTCTGTCCATTTTTTTGCCTGATTTCATATTTTAGCCTTAAGGCTTGTGCCTCATTCTGTGGTTGAATGGTAATAAATACTCTCCATATAAATATGATACCTTAATTCTTTGTCCATTGCTACTATATTGCATTATGTCCAGTATTTCATCATGGACAACCAAAGGCAGGCTATTGTCTTTCAGTGATAGCTTCTCAATGCAGTCCTTATGCAGTAAGTACCTGAGTCGTAAATGTTTCTTGTGTTTGAACAAAGTAAGCAGATTTGCAACACAGTGTTTTCATCCTGCAGATCTGTTGTGTTTTCTATTGACTCTTAAGAGTCCTGCATGTAAATCTCAAAGCTGAGCCTGGCTCCATGAGCCCAAGTTGATATTTGTGGCATAGCAATGAATGAGTGTATTGATTATACACGAGATACATGAATAACCTAATACACTGAACTTTGGGCTATATATCTGAGGAATATAAGGTTTGTTTTGAAATATCTGAGTTTAGGTCCACTGGAACACTTTCAGCATTAGGCTTGTATTTGTGGGTTTTCTGCAAGCCTTTTGATTACTCCGTGTATTCTGCCAATTA
Organism: Pithys albifrons albifrons; assembly: GCF_047495875.1. Classification (NCBI taxonomy): domain Eukaryota; kingdom Metazoa; phylum Chordata; class Aves; order Passeriformes; family Thamnophilidae; genus Pithys; species Pithys albifrons. The sequence goes on along the minus strand of NC_092497.1, from coordinate 77,470,303 downwards.
GAGTATAATCTACAAACTAAATTTTATTGTTGTTTTTTAATGTCCCTCTTGTCTGTTGTGTGGGTATATTCTTTTCACCTTTTTTTTTTTTTTGGAGAGCTTAAACCACCTTTTTGAGGCTTGAGACTTAATTCCACTCCCTGCCCATCTTGCTTTGGGCTTTGTTTTAGGCTCATGTTTCAGATCTGCATGCAGTGCTTGCGTTACCCTGGTAACTAAATGTTGGTTCCTTTTTATAGGGGTTCAACATTACTTTCCAAAATCACGCAGAGCTTGTGATGGTACAAGCCATGGATCTTTGTATAAAAGTTATTCACCTTTCACATTTACCTGCTGTAGTATTGTTGTATATTGTGTGTGCGCGTGTGTGTGATGTCAGGCTGCCATGTAAAACTTTTTAAAAAGGGAAAAAAAAACAACTTAAATGCAGACCATCCTTTTTTGCATGCTTAGAGGGTTAGAACATTCAATGTAACAAACTAAAGTTGCATGTTAAAATGTTTAGGTTTTTGTTTTGTTCTGTTTTTATTTTGTGTTCAGTTTTTTGTGAATTTGCTTATTGTGCTGTTTTAATGGTTGTTAAGTAGGATTAAATGCACCGGTGAGACGAGCATAGTGCCAACAGGAGGTAATTTTCCAGTTGTATGTGTCATACAGCATTTGAAGGGACCATGTATTCTGTTAAAGAAAAAATAAAATCTCAGTTGAATAGCAAAACACTACATTCTTCTTCTTTCTTTTGAGTGCCAAACCCTAAACTATGTTTCAGTAAACATGGGGAAAATCCTTTTCATTTCAGTAGCTGGAAACCTTCTTTAAGGGGATTGTTTAAGCATAGGAGCTTTATTTTCAGAGAGAAGTAACTAGTTGCATCAGGGAAAAGAATTATGGTAAAAACAGTTTCTGGTTCCTTGAAAATGCTGTGCTTTTTGTATTTTACATCATTAGTGCAATTTCGATGGTTCTTGGTATGTGTATAGTTCAAAGGTCTTCGTGTTCACATTTTTAAATTAGGTAGTGAATTCATCTTTAGAGCTTGGTTTCATTATTTTTATTTTATTTTGAACAATGTAGACAGTTCCCTGTTCTCTGCATTTAGAAGTATAAACACTTTAAATCTGTTACTTAATTCTGTAAGTAATTTTTATAATTATGATGTAACTCTATCCTTAAAACATTTAAAATAAACCCTTTATGTGCAACTTATGCCTGTAAATGTGTTCTCATGAGCAAAATGTAGTGATGTGATTTCAGATTGTAAAGAAACATTTTCTTCGGTTTTGTAATTAAAAGAATTTATTATTTTAATGATGAGCCATGTAAGCTGGTATAATAATTGCCTTGTGAAATAGTTTTGCTTGCTAAGCCAAATCTTTATGCCTTTTTTCAAGTAAGCATAAATGCTATTTAGGTGGAATTTGGCTAAGGTAGAGCATACTATCAAATTGTATTTCACTAAACACAGAACTCCCATGCAGGGGAGTGTGCAAGTCTGTGAAGCGCTCTCTCTTTCCAGAGCACATGAAATATTTCGGCTGTGACAAACAGCAGAAGCATTTGGTAGTGATTTGGTGATACATTAATCTGCTTTGAATTAATAAAATTCAAAATTCAATTAAGCGTATTTTGCTGGTGTGAAAATGCAAAGTTGATCATGCAATTTAGAGGTGATAAGAAGAGAAGGTAACATCACCACACTGTAGATTTTCCAAGTCTTATAAATGGTTGTGAAGACTTTGGTTTAATTACTGCAACAGACTTCCCTTGCTAAACAGATTTTCTTTATTACTACCTCTTTTCTGATCAAATAGAGGGTGCATGGCACTTAAGGACATGGTATAGTGGTGGACTTTGTAGTGGTAGGTTAACAGCTGGACTCAGTAATCATAAGGGTGTCTTCCAACCTAAGTGATTCTGTGACTCTAAAATACGTTTTAGGCACCAAGCTCATTAGATGTGTACTGAAGAACTTGGAGCATGCAAGCATGCAGTTGGGATAAATACCCAGCCCCTTTAGTTCCCTTAGTTCCCTGTCCCATCTATTCTATCTGATTGTCTGAGACATTGGTCCCAGTGAAGATTTATATTGTGTATAACTGCGATTACAGAGTCTAAGACTGCTTTAACAGAAGTATCACATCCAAAAACCACGTGCTTATCTGTGTGAGCTGGATACATTAAATGACAGTTAAAAATAGATATACAAATATTTTGTGACTAGTGGCTGAATCTGTTCTGTATTACCAAATTTCTGATAAACCAATTTCAGTTGGATGGCATCTTTATAAGAAGAAAAAGAGGAGGCTTATAAAAACGATGATTTTTTTGTTCTTTACTATTGCAGTCATGTAACTGCCCCTTGAAAGCTGGGTACTTAAGAGCTCACTTAAAAACAGCTCAGTTGTCAATGCTTTGAAGACAGTGATGTCCCACAGATTTAGGAGAGTGGCACTAGGGGTCCTGCCCAGAGCTGCAGCTTTAATACTACTGTACTGTATTTTCACATATGTCAGGTTCCTCCTTGTGCATATGAATAGGTTGCACTTCGAGGGGAAAAAAAAGCTGCCCTTTTATTCAGTGAGTTAATTGACATGAATAATTTTTTTCTTTATTCATGCTCTAAGCATTTGATAACTTCAGAAGACCTCATTTTTTTATGGAAAGGATAAACTAAGATATTTTGGAGGATGTTGGGTTGCTACAATTTAAGATGATTTGAAAGGAGAAGTAAGAATATGTCAAGGAAACTACAAATCTTTAATTCTCAAGCATTAGATAATAAGAGATTTTCACTATTGTACACACTTAGAACCTTTATTTTTTTTTTGCCAATCTTGTTTCTTTTTCAGTAAGTTCCTGCCTTGGTATGTTACTTCGCTTAACTCTGCCAATATCAGTACCTTACCATTTAAATTCATTTCAGGATTAGCAGCCTGGGAAAGTTATCAAGCTAGTAAGCATTTTTTCTGCTCTTCTCACTGCCTTGTGAGTTTTCTGATTTCTCTTCCAAATTCAGAATGCAAAGCTGCATATGCACAATATACACCTGTGTATGCACAACAGAAAGCAACTGAGGTCTCAGCAGTGTAAGGTGGTGTCAACACTTCCCTATTTAATTAGATGTTAATTACAGATTTCTGCACATTATTCTTCTGAAATCAGCTATGATTTGCATAACTTCACTTGTACGCAACTTGTGTAAATGGTTTTTCAGCCTGACAGTTTAAAACCCTCTATGGTTTGACAATGGTTCCACCAACCCTCATGCAATTAATCCTTAAATTTACTTGTATTTAGTGGAGTCTGACTGTTACATGTTCTTTTTCAGTATTTTGATACCAGATCTAAAGACTGATCTGTTCAAAGCTGATTTTAGTATTAAATAAGGATATCTGCACATTTGCTTTGATTTGCATAATTTTGTTACTTCTTAAGGATGTTCCACCCTAACCTTCAGATGTCAGAGTCATGTTTTTGTTAACTAAAAAATATCAACACATGTTTACACTACTTTAAACACTCATTCATGTTGATGAATGATTTCAGGTAAACAACCACCGTTTTGGAAGGGGAGAGGATTTTTTTTTTATGGAAGATGCAATGACAAGGCAGCACTCATCTGGGTTTTGGACTGATGCTTTTTAGTCCTGCTAAACTAACTATGTACACGTGGTATATATTCAGCTTTGAAATTGAGTGTGGGATGACTGCTTAACTTACCTTCATGAGGATCTTTACCACTGGAGCCATACACTTGAAACACTGGTTGTCATGCTTTCCACAAAAACTGTCATCAATTTGATTTTACAACACTGTTTACTAACTCCTAGCCATTTTTAACTTACAAAAGCAGATTTCTAACTTAAACTCTCATTAATTTAATGAATAAGAAACCCCAGCCTTTGAATCTGAAATGTAAATCAACACTAATAGCAGAAGCAGTAGAGAAGATAAAATAATTCTAAGGTTATGCCCAAAGTGTAGAAAGGATAGCAACAGCAATTTTTGTAAGAAACCTTTTGCTACATTGCCACACATTTCATTATGGAAACTTGAAACTGGGTTTTGCTGGGAACCGTCAGTATTTTCTGGCATTGTTCATTCATTCAGTTTTCTGCCTTAAAAGGATATTCATTCTGCCTGACACAAAATTCTCTTCCATTGTTAATGTGGTTCAGTGTATTGTCTACTCAGAAGCTGGCAGACAAGAAATAAAAGCGGGAGTTACAGTGCACCTTTCTGAAATGGTTAAAAAGGCTAACTACTCAGATTCAGAACTTCTGATGGTAGCGAAAAAAAATACAACAAAAGGACCCATTAGCTACTGATCATGTACTGCTACAAAGACTTCCTTCCAGAAAAAAAAGTAAGACTAAGCAAAAGGATGCTTATAATGTATAAGAAATGCAATGTATTAAGTTTCACTGAGAAGATAATTATTGCTTACAATGGGCAATGCTTTCTAACACTGTTAGAACAACATTATTCTGGCCTTTAACTTGATATTGCAAGACTCGGCAGTGTACATAGAAGATTCATAGCATTTTGGCTTCCACAGATCTATTTTAGCACATGGAAGCTTTTGCATTTAAAATAAATTATGCTGTCAAAATGGCCCAAGTCAACATCGTATGTGCTCTAAATTTTGATTTTACTTCCACTCATGCAGATTACAAAATTCCAACTACTTAAAATTACTACTAATTGTTACTATGTAATCATACTCCTACAGATAATCTGAAAGTCTGAAAAGGGGGATCTGAATTCCTTATATTTTTGAACAATACAGTCATGTGGAAGGAAGGAAATACTTCAAGAGTGCTTGAAAACCTCATTGCAAAAAACCCGTGATGCACTTCATGGTTTGTGCTGAGATGCTCCTCTGTGGAGCATCAACACCTTTTTCATTCAGTGTGGGTTCTAGGTTGCAAAGATAAGTGATACTGATGACTATGTCTTTTAACAAAGAAAAGTATGCACTGTGCTGCCAAGACAGAAATTTGAATTCTGTACATCTCTACTTTTCAGTAAACGGATTAAATCAATGCAAGCATTTTAGAAATAACTGATGCAATTTCAATGTTTGTTTTGGTTTTCTCTATGAGATTAGTTGCTAATCTTGAATGGCTACCTGGCAGAGTTACTACCAGAGAAAATGGAGGGAAGTCACCTGGGCAGCCAGCTGAAATCTGAACTGCCTTTTGGGATGCCAATGAGACAGCAGGCTCCTGCAAGATATGTCAGCAACTAAACCTGCTTTTTCTAGCCTTTCTACCAGATATGTAAGGATATAAATACTTAGTTTTGAAGCAGTACTCCTTTATTAACTGAGCCAGATTAAGGTTGATCCTGTCCCATGCTATAGTGTTCTCTTTGCAATGTGAATCACAACAGGTAGAGAGGGCTCTGTCTTGATACTCTGGTACTGGACATGCCCTGTCTGACTCCAAGTCTGTTACTTCTTTTCAAGACTCAAAGCCATCTCACAGGAAGAATCTGTGCCACAGCCAAATGGAGATGCAGAATGAAATGTATTACTGTGAACACTGAAGACTTATGCTTTGGGTTTCTTTAAAACTTGTGTGTTTATGGAGACAACAAATCTGTCTTTCTAGTGGCGGACAACATGCAGAGCTCCCAAGTCCTTGCATCCTGGACCCAGCTTTCTGCCTCTTCACCATGTCCCATTCACAGTGGTCTGTTCCTGTGGCTTAGCCCTAGAACTGTTCCTGGAACAGACATTTTTGAGTTTGCAGCCTTACAGTATCTTGAAGAAGATGATTGAGTTAAAATAATTCCTCTTCTGAATTGTTTCAACCATAGAACAAGTTTTGAGATGAAGTTGTTATTGGAATGCAAGAACTTAAAATAGGTGTACTGAGTATACATGTCATATGTTGGCAGCAGAGACGTTGTAGGTGTGGCCTCTGTGAGAAAATGTTTGGGGGCTGTCCTCATGTAGGACACAACCAGACACAACAGTCCCATTACATGACATGGCTTAGCCCATCAGCCAGGCTAGTGGTGCGTCTGGAAAGTACATTAGAGAAGGGCACGAAGTGCTGCAAGACAGCTGTGAGAGAGGAATGAGATCATGTGAAAGCAACAACCCTGCAGACACCAAGGTCAGTGCAAAAGGAGAGGCAGAAGGGGCTCCAGGCATAAGATCACAGGTTCCCATGCAGTTTATAGCACAGCTGGCTGAGGCAGGCTGCCCTGCAACCCCTGGAGGACCATAGTAGTGCAAATACCCACACTGCAGTCTCTACACAACCCCATGCTGCAGCAGGTGGACATGCCCCAAAGGAAGCTGCAGTCTGTGGGAAGTCCTCTCTGGAGTAGGCTCCTGGCAGCACCTATGGCCCTGTGGAAAGGAGCCCACGCTGAAGAAGTTTTTCTGGCAGGAACTGCAGCACAATAGGGACCCACACTGGTGCAATCTGTTCCTGAAGGACTGCAGCCCATGGAATGGACCAACATTGGAGCAGGGGGGTAAAGTGAAAAAGTATGAGAAGGAATGAGGAGCAAAGGACCATCAACTGAAACACAAGAAGTTCCAATTCAACATGAGGAAGAACTTCTTTACAGTGAGGATGGCAGAGCACTGGAACAGGTTGCCCTGGGAGGCCATGGAGTCTCCCTGTCCGGAGACATTCAAAATCCACCTGGATGAGTTCTTATGTACTCTGCTTTAGATGACCCTGTCCTGTCAGGGGGTTGGACTAGGTGAACTCCAGAGGTCCCTTCCAACCCCAACAATTCTGATTCTGTAAGTGAGCAGCCAAGATGGAGTGTTACAAACTGATCACAACCCCCATTTTACAGCTCCTTGTACCAGTTGAGAAGGAGGTTGAACATTCAGGAGTGAAATTGAGCCTGTCAAGAAGAAGGGTGGGAAGAAGGTACTTTTAGTTTGGTCTTTCTTTTTTACCATCCTACTCTCTTTTCAATTGGCAATAAATAAATTTTCCCCAGATCAAGTCTGCCTTGCCTGTGATGGTACTTGGTAAAGAATGTCCCTGGTTTTATCTCAACAGATGAACATTCTCTGCACTTTTTTTCTCCCTCTGTTCTGTTGAGAACGGGAACTGAGAAAGCAGCTGGGTGGACTTCTGGCAGTCATGCAAGGTTAAACCACCACACTAGCATAAGTATTTATTCTACTCAACAACCTGTGTATGATGGTTTGGGTTTTTTTCCCCTTCACTACAATGATTTCCTATAGAATTGAAATTCAACAGCTCATAAAAGGGCTCAAGTTAGAAGAGACCATAAAGATCATCTAGTTCCAATGCCCTGCCATAGGCAGGAATGCCCACGAAAATTATGTGATTATATGAAAATCAAAGTTCATGAGGCAGATGCTAGCAGGTGACACCCTAGTCTTTCACATCTTTCATTCCCTCAAGATAAATGTCATTTCAGAGCTCTGAAATACAGATACTGTTATCTTAACTCATGCTCAACCAAAGGAACAGGTATTACTTTCATAGTTTTGGTTTGGGGTTTTTTTCTTTTATTTTGGTAGTGGAGTTTGTAACTTGTGATGTTCTTCCAATGACATTGCTTTCTCAATTATTTCTCTGCTTCTAATGGTTTTAAAATTAAAGAGCATGATAGTATAGGCTAAACTATGTTATATATTCTGAGTATGTCTCTGCAAAGGGGAAGGTCTTTGGGATTTTATAGTTAGATAAAATCATTCATGCAATATAAAGGACAGTCAGTCCCAGCCTTAAAATAACATTCCCTTTATTCAAACAGCAAAACCAGAGATTTCATATGAAAATGAGCATGCTAGACAGAAAACTCTGTAGACTGTGTGCAAACCCCTGAGACAACTGACTACAAGGAGGTCAATGTTCTCTGCCAAAACTCCTATCAGGAGCTTCTACCAGCAGCTGCAACATATCAGCAATGGCAGCTTGCTTATTGTCAGGAAAGTATGTTAGCTTTCAGCACTGTAAAACTTATATTGGCTTCCCTAGGACCTGTTCCTTTCTTTACTAATGAGGAGAGATACAGAGGGGGAAACTGCAATGGGAGTAACACAAAATGAAAGCTGAGAACTTAAAGCATGCTCTGTTTGTATTGGTGTTACATTCTGAATGTGTAATGAACATAATAATCTAATGAAACTAGATAATTTCAAGTGTGCCTTTTAAAGCTGAAGGTTGAAAAAGGGTTACTTGACTGAAACAGTGCCATTATATATGGCAAATCTTTTAGTAGTGTCCTTTCCCCTTCTGTAAATAAAAATCATATAATCCTTCTGTTTTTTAAAACGTAAATCTCTCCATTAAAACGAATACTGTGAATGATCATCTGAAATCCTTGGTTTATTTAAATCATTCAGTCAATCTAGTTAAAAGAGAGGCTGCTAATGCAGTGGACAGGCTGTTCTCTCCATGACTGAGGACTCTATCCAATTTTTGACAGAAGAGGATGTGCAGCAGCCAATTACTTTTGTATGCAGCTATCAAATTATTTAAAGCGACTGAAATCACTATTAATACTCCAGAGTTCTTCCTTATGTCAGAGTGTTTGTGACAATCACGCTTTCTTCTTTCATGAAAAGCTCAGGCAAATGAATAGAATTAGGTGGTGGTGCTTGCTACAAATGTAGAGGACTGGGCTAGATTCTGCAGGAAGCCTCACTCAGCCTTACACTTCTCATAGAGCACATAAATGCAGGATCTAATGCTGGATGACTGACCCTGCAAGTAATGCATCCAGTCACAGGTTTCATCAAAACAACACCACAAAAAGACCCAAACAAAAATCCCAACCGGAAACCAGAAATCTCCACAATAACAAACCCCCGCTCCAAACCCAAAACATCCACTTAATTACATTAAACAGCCAAATGGCTAGAGTGAAATGAAAAATGTGTTTGAACTCAAATGAACTAGAGCGCAGTTTTGCTACAGTATTTTTCCACTTTTGAAGGTACAAATGTTATTCCTTGTTGCCATGCAGCAAGTGCTATATTAGATGACTATATTGCTTCCCTGTTGTACATGTTTGGAAGTCAGAAAATTTAGAGCACTGATAT